>NC_090346.1:46231830-46544490 GCF_035084215.1 Heptranchias perlo | reverse complement strand
TCTACGTTCTCTAGTTCTTGAACTCTCCGCTAGGGGAAACAGGTACTTTCTGTCTACTCTATCTGGGCCCCTCATAATTTTGTACACCTCAATTAAGTCTCCCCTCAGCCTCCTCTGCTCCAAGGAAAACAACCCCAGCCTATCCAATCTCTCCTCGTACCTGCAATTTTCAAAGCCCTGGCAACATTCTTGTAAAAAGTGTTTTCTCTTTGCACCCACGCTGCGGTTATAGTGTAAATGCGGCCTGAACCTCGGGCCAGGGCCCAGCCTGATTCTAGAGCCAGGGCCCTAGCCTGAACCTCGGGCCAGGGCCTGTCCTGAAATCACAGGAAGGTGGAGGGAGACTCCCTGGAGGAAGTGCTCCTTTTCGCTTCGGACTCCCCTCGGGCCTCAGCGCCCGATCCACGCTCCACAAGTTTTGCGTCGGTGCAGAACCGAAGACCACTTCGCTCCGGCCCTAAACTTACAAGGAGCTGATTCCCGGATCGAGCCCACGCAGGGAGCTCTCTGGCCGGGGACTCATGGGGCCTCCAGTGCCTGATGTTCCACCAACGGACTTAACTGGACGCAAAATCAGGGGGGGTTTGCTCGCCCGGACTCTCCCGACCGACGCTCCCTGCGAGAAGCACCCGATCAGGAGAATCAGCCCTATCGTGTCGACACTGTCTAATATGGTAACAGTGCACCGTGCTATCTCTAGCCGATCCCTGTTAAAGTAATCGGTTTAAAACTATATCCGCCAGTGAGTAATCAGCACACATGGCCCTCGCCCAAAGAGCAACCTTCTTTAAGGCCACTTGGAGTGCAACTAATTCAAACCCAGATGCAACAACAACAACTTGCATTTATATAGCGCTTTTAACGTAGTTTGTCTGATAATCTTCACAGGAGCGTTATCAGACAAATTTTGACACCGAGCCACATAATGAGATATTAGGACAGGTGACCAAAAGCTTGGTCAAAGAGGTGGGTTTTAAGAAGCGCCTTAAAGGAGGAGAGAGAGGTGGAGAAGTGGTTTAAGGGAGGGAATTCCAGAGCTTAGGGCCTAGGCAGCTGAAAGCACGGCCGCCAATGGTGGAGCAATGGCAATCAGGGATGGACAAGAGGCCAGAATTGGAGGAGCGCAGAGATCTCAGAGGGTTGTAGGGATGGAGGAGGTTGCAGAGATAGGGAGGGGGCGAGGCCATGGTGGGATTTGGAAACAAGGATGAGAATTTTAAAATCGAGGCATTACCACACCGGGAGCCAATGTAGGTCAGCGAGTACAGGGGGTGATGGGTGAACAGGACTTGGTGCGAGTTAGGATACAGGCAGCAGAGTTCTGTTCTGTGTTCTGTGAGAGAGGAGCTGATCATTTTTCTTTTCCAGATGTTCTTTGATGAAAAACATATGGGTTTTGAAAGCCGCAAACAGCACACAAAACTCGCAATGTTAGTGTTGTTTCCTGGATGTTAACATTTACTTTTTAAGTAAAAACATGTATATTTTTTGGATTAAAACAGCAGCACTGTATCAATCTGCAATCACTGTACAGGTTACAGAATTCACACAACAGCTCTTAATGCATATTTCAAACAGTGTTTCATTATTCATTGCACTTTTAAGGCTTTAAAAAAATATTCATATCATGTACATCATGGCATCATTAACACTCGGAAAAAGAATGTTTGAATAGCTCGCTGATGGCTCGGTGGGTAAGTACACTGCCTGTTAGGGGCTCAGCCAGGTCTCGGTGGGCAGCACTTTTGCCTCTGAGTCAGAAGGTCATGGGTTCATCGTCCCACTCCAGAAACTTGAGCACAAAATCCAGGCTGACACTCCCAGTGCAGTACTGAGGGAGTGCTGCACTGTCAGAGGTACTGACTTTCGGATGAGATGTTAAAACTGTCTGCCCCCTCAGGTGGATGTAAATAGATCCCATGACACTATTCGAAGAAGAGTAGGAGAGTTCGCCCCGGTGTCCTGGGCCAATATTTATCCCTCAACCAACATCACAAAAAATAGAAGATCTGGTCATTATCACACTGCTGTTTGTGGGATCTTGCTGTGCGCAAATGGGCTGCCGCATTTCCTACATTGCAAAAGTGACCACACTTCAAGAAATACTTCATTGGCTGTAAAGCGCTTTGGGACATCCCGAGCTCGTGAGTAGGCGCTATATAAATGCAATTCTTGTCTTTTGCTGTGACGCTGGTGCCACAGACTAGAAACTCCCAGGTTTGATCCCTGCTCTGTGCTGGATTGGCTGATCACGGCCGGGCCAGTGCAACTGGCCTCAGTAACCCCCCCCCCATGTTCCCCCGCCCCGGGTGGGGTATCAGAGAGGATTCCTGCCTCTGATGACCATCTAGTGAGCGTGTGCTGGTAAATGCACACCGAGGGAGGACAGTACCAGGCTCGTCTATGATTCCCCCTCCTCCCATCTTCTGGCGGGGTTGGGGGGGGGGGGCGAAGAGGCTCCTGAGCTGGGGAGGGACGGAACATGAGATTGGGGTTGGCGGGGGGGAGGGAATCAGACCGGGCTCTCGATTGCTGTCCAGTGACTCCAGCAGGAGAGTAACGTGTGCAGACGTTGGGTGGGGCCAAGACTGGGATTGGCTGTGATGATTCCCTCCATGGTCAAATAGCCTGATTACACTTGGAGAAAGGCTTCAGAGGGCTGCCAGTGCCTGTGGATAAACACCAGGAGAGGAGAGGAGGGGAGAAGGTCACCAAGTTGAAAAATTACCTAAATGACACACAAAGAAGAATCCTGTGCGAGAGGCAACAATTATATGCTTATCATCTCAAACAGACGTTTTATATTGGTTTGCGGTGATGTGCATTCATTAACTCAGGGAATAATTGGATGCTCGATCGATGCAATGTGTAAAAGGGATCAGACATTCTGAAGTACAGCCAAAGATAAGCAGAGGATAACACTGCTCAGGGTCATTAAATTAGTCAATCAGTCACCAGGACTGTCTAGAGTGGGGTTTGAACACTGTAGCCTTCATAACTCTGAGGCAGGAGTGCTGCCACTGAGCCCACAGCTAGCTCCACTGCACACTGTGAGGAGCCAAAATAGTGAAACCATAAAATAACAGGCGAGCAGGAGCAGACAAGGACCAAAAATGACCTTTATCTGATTTATTATTATGAGTCAATCCTCAGCCATACAGGTACATGGAATATTCTGATTTTAGCTCCTACATCCTTTAATAGCCAACTTTAACGGATTTTATTGTTTTTTTCCCCATTATACACTGTAATAAAGAATGTGCTTCATCCAAAGGCAAGCCTTACAAGAATGTCATTTGTGGTTTAATGGCAGCTAATTGATTAGCAGCTGATTTGTAGAGTTCACAGACATGTCATGATAAAGCGGTCATTTCTTGAGTGGAATCAATAGTTGATTGTGTTTGATATGGTATATTGGTGGAATGGTTCCCAGGCTCGGCTGTCATCTACTGCCGTTAGTTAGTTGGTTATCTAAATGTATATTAGCAGCAGCCGATAACTATACACAAGAGCTCCTTTAGTTCACTCTGTGAATTCCGTGCACATTAAGCAATGATTGGGAGCCTCGAAATGAGACTGTTCAACGATTAGTAACCGCATGCTCAATGCTTTTCTATCAAATTCCTTAAACGGGTTAACCCAACCGAGCGGAAAAAGGAACTTTGTACGAAGAAGTTAAGCGCTTGGAGCCGAATCTTCACACCCCATAATTTCACGGCCTTGACCAAACAGAACGAGTCTGTAACGAGGATGATGGTGATAGAGCATTCAGGCTAACCACGGCGGGTAGGTGGAGTTAAGATACAGATCAGCCATGATCCAATTGAATGGCGGAACAGGCTCGAGGGGCTGAATGGCCTCCTCCTGCTGCCATGTTCCTAACCTGTGACTTCAAGTTTCCTCCAACAGTATTTTTACAGGGATTCAATAGAGAGAGAGCCCTTGACAGCTCTACAAGTAAATGCACCACCCAGTGTGATACTGGTTCACAGACCTGCAAGGTACCATCCACAGGCTGTGCTGAGTCTGGTGACTGAAGCCAGCCTTCCTTCAATTGGCTTAAGCACCCCTGGCTGGCAGAGGGAATCATACCAGCCAAGGTTGCTGCTTCTCAGTTATCCAGGCTGGGTATTGAACGTGCGGCATATCTCAGGATTGGGCTCCTTACAGTAGTGCAGCCTGCTATGTGGGCTCATGTACAGAGAATTGCTACTTGGGTTAGGGCACCCATGGGTGCTGGCACCCACAGAGCGACCTCCCAGTAGGAATCGGCACCTTCGTTCTGGAGGGGATGGGGACGGGGGGGGGGGCGAAAAGTGAAGGGGCAGAAAGACATTGAACAGAAGTATTTACAAAATGTGCCCTTGAAATCCTTGAGTTTGGCAATGATAAGGCCTGTCAAGAAGAGTAACAGTTCCAACTTGATTGTGTTTTGACTGCAGTCACGTATCAGCGGAGAGATACGCATTGTCCTGACAACTAGACGTATCTCTCCATCTACATTAGTAAAAAGTTTGGCCCTGAATTTCAACAGGCGTCTCTGGTGAATTCCCAGCAGGTTTGCTGCTTAGGAGAAGCACTCGGAGCAAGAGAAAAAAAGAAAGAACTTGCATTTATATAGCGCCTTTCACAACCTCAGGACGTCCCAAAGCGCTTCGTCAATGAAATACTTTCAAAATGTAGTCACTGTTGTAATGTAGGAAAGGCGGCAGCCAATTTGCGCACAGCAAGATCCCACAAACAGCAATGTGACGATGACCAGGAAATCTGATTTTTAGCGATGTTGGTTGAGTGATAAATATTGACCCAGGACCCCGGGGAGGTGAACGCCCGGGCCGGGCGGGGGGGTGGGGGGGGGGGAGGGGGGGAGGAGAAGGACACAAAAGGAGAGAAAATTTCCTCTTCACAAGAAAAAATTATCTGACCCTATAAACTATCAAAGGCCTCAAGATATTTTGACCCCCTTTTCTCCAGCTGCTAACCAAGGTGGGGTGACGAGGAGAATTTTTTTTTTACGCGGTGAGTTGTTATGATCTGGAATGCGCTGCCTGAAAGGAAGCAGATTCAGGAGTGACTTTCAGAGGGGGATCGGATAAATAGTTGAAAAGGAAACGTCTGCAGGGCTATGGGGAGGGGATCTAATTGGACAGCTCTTTAAAAGAGCTGGCACAGGCACGATAGGCCGAATGGCCTGCTTTTGTGCTGTAAGATTCCATGTTTGGTGTCTCCAGTTGAGAGATTAGTGTCCATTTGGTGTACGATTGTTTACTGCATCCTATTGTAGCAAAGGCCTTAATGATGTTATCAGAGCTAGGGGAGATCTTAACTTTTACGATGGTGTTAAGCGGGTGGTATTGAGTGAGCAGCCTGTTTTATATTGACTTCGACGGAAATAAAAACCAGGAGCACTGTAAAATGGGCTTCCGATTCGCTGTCGCCCGTCGTGATCGACCCCAGTAGTATTTGTAGTTTGATGATCAGGAGCCAGGCCTCAGACAGGTCTGGGCAATTTTTTTTTTAACCTGCGTCTAATGTCTGCGGTCGGCTTCCTTGAATTCAAATGTAATTTAACCACCTTTCGCAGAAAAATGCAGAAGAACATAAGAAGTAGGAGCAGGAGTAGGCCATACGGCCCCTCGAGCCTGCTCCGCCATTCAATCAGATCTTGGCTGATCTCCAACCTCAACTCCACTTTCCTGCCCAATCCCCATCAAAACAAAGTTAATACATTAAAAAAATACTGTGGAGTGTGACTTCACTAAAATGTTATCTCTTTGGTGGATTAAACACCAGTTTAATTAAGCTGCAGCAATTGATAAATGATGCCTTCCAATTGTCTAGTGCAACATAATAGGCATTTATTCCGAGCGATTCAATTAAATTATGCAAAATGCCTGGCATTGTGATGGTTTTTTTTTTAAAGTCAAATGGCCTGTTTATAAGCAGTGATGTGCTGTTAGGAGGAGAGCAACTCCCAGCACACAAACCCTGGCCTGGTAAACAGCAATCAGAGGGAGGGTTCGAACTACATCTCTCCGCTCCCAGGCTTCTGATTCCGAGACGGAAGCTCAGTTGATTCGGCGCGAGGCAATGCAGCCGCTACGACATCTCTTTGCAGGAGTCGGGCTGCGTTTGTTCCCGGGTCCATCGATAGCTTGCTTCCGACCTTCAGCCGGTTAGACCCGGTAGGGACACTGCTCGGAGGCTTAGTGGGCTGGCCACTGGGTGTATTTTTCCGATTTTCTGCCCCAACCTCTCCCGATGATTCCCGGACTTCAAGGGTTAAGTTACGAGGAGAGATTACACAAATTGGGGTTGTATTCTCTAGAGTTTAGAAGGTTAAGGGGCGATCTGATCGAAGTTTATAAGATATTAAGGGGAACGGATAGAGTGCATAGAGAGAAACTATTTCCGCTGGTTGGGGATTCTAGGAGTAGGGGGCACAGTCTAAAAATTAGAGTCAGACCTTTCAGGAGTGAGATTAGAAAACATTTCTACACACAAAGGATGGTAGAAGTTTGGAACTGTCTTCCGCAAACGGCAATTGATACTAGCTCAATTGCTAAATTTAAATGTGAGATAGATATCTTTTTGGCAACCAAAGGTATTAAGGGATATGGGCCAAAGGCAGGTATATGGAGTTAGATCACAGATCAGCCATGATCTTATCAATTGGCGGAGCAGGCACGAGGGGCTGAATGGCCTACTCCTGTTCCTATGATGGCTCCTGGACTCCTCGCCTAAAGTGGCCGCTATTCACCCATGAGCTTGGACCGTGAGCCTTGGCCAGCTATTCAACCATGAGGGGGCCATCGCAAACCAGCCCTTGCGTTGGCATCAATGCGCATCGATTCTCCAGCAGGGGTGTCACTGATGATCAGGAGCAGGAAGCCAGGCTGATGGTTTTCTCTCCGCTTCTGAGGCCAACTATGATGTCTAGCCCTAGAACCATCAAACAAAAGAAAGAACTTGCATTTTTATGACACCTTTCACAACCTTCCAAAGCACTTTACAGCCGATGAAGTACTTTTTGATGTTCAGTCACCGTTGTAGTGTAGGAAACACGGCAGCCAATTTGCGCACAGCAAGATCCCACAAACAGCAATGTGATAATGGCCAGACCATCTGTTTTTGTGATGTTGGTCGAGGGATAAATATTGGCCAGGACTCCCCTGCTCGTCTTCGAAATAGTGGCCGTGGGATCTTTTACGTCCACCGGCGCCTCTATTTAACGCCTCATCCAAAGGACGGCACCTCCGACAGTGCAGCGCTCCCTCAGTACTGCACTGGAGCATCAGCCTGGATTACGTGCTCAAATCTCTGGAGTGGGACGTAAACCCACAAGCTTCTGACTCAGAGGTGAGAGTGCTACCCACTGAGCCATGGCTGACTGTCCAGTTGTGAGCTTTCATATTATTTCTGATTGCAGGTTTGCTGGGCCCCAACGATGCCCAGTAGCCTGAGAGGAAGGATTAACATTCGGGTAAAGATCTGTGGGGCTTGAAGTTCGGTTCAGGAAGTTAAGGCCACATAATTCCAGTTTCTAACCACCTGAACGTCATTTGAGGGTAATCCATGCAATTTGAGAGTAATCCCGAGTTTGGTTGTAGCTGCTCGGTTTAGACCATAAGAGATAGGAGCAGGAGTTGGCCATTCGGCCCCTCGAGCCTGCTCCGCCATTTAATGAGATCATGGCTGATCTGATTTTTACCTCAACTCCACTTTCCTGCCTTTTCCCCATATCCTTTGACTCCCTTGCTGATCAAAAATTTGTCTAACTCAGCCTTGAATGTATTCAATGACTCAGCCTCCACAGCTTTTTGGGGTAAAGAATTCCAAAGATTCATGACCCTCTGGGAGAAGAAATTCCTCCTCATTTCCATCTTAAACGGGCGACCCCTTATTCTGAGAGAGGTTCACATCACAGGCCTCACATTCAAAGGGGCCAGAATATAAATCCTGATCAGCATTCCCATTGTTCTCCTTAGGGTAGAGAAGGTTAAGGGGAGATTTAATAGAGGCGTCCAAAATTTTGAGGGGCTTATAAATTACCTCGAGGTGAACTTTGAGTCTTAATTAAATCTGAGTTTTACACTAAGACCAGTACAATGAAGAGTTTTGATAGAGTAAATAAGAACAGACTGTTTCCACTGGCAGGAGGGTCGGTAACCAAAAGATACATGGGGTAAAATTGGATAAGGGTCCGTTCTGGGCGATGGTAGCACGATGCGCTAACACCCCGCGCCCGACAGACCCTGCGCAGGCAAGACGCAATGAATGCAATTCACACTTTCCACCACCAGAGGGAGCTCAATCTCTTAAAGGGAGGATGTTTCTTCGGAATCTCTTAAAGGTAGCTGGTACCTGTTGTTTGCTGAAAATAACAGTCTAGTGTCTGCAAGGAGTCTGAACAGAGATCAGACATCACACACGTAAAACACAGATGCAGATCCCATCCCGATGTTTACACATTGATGAGTTATGTTAAAACATTGAATAAAGGTTGCGCACTATTAAATCCCACATCCTCCAATCGGCACGCCAGACCTCACCAATCTGCCGATCTGAGTTTGTACCAGGCCTGCGAGAGTGCATGCACCAAGGTTCTCTGCTGATGCACGAGAGACCTTGGTGCAAGAGGTGGACAGAAGGAGGGACATCCTATATCCGCAGTGGGGGGGGGGCAAGAGGCCCTCCAGACATATACTCAAAAGGCAGTGGGAGGCAGCGGGGGACGAAGTCAATGCCAGGCGCACAGCATCATGAACATGGATGCAGTGCAGGAAGAAGTTCAATGCTTTGACATGAGTGGTCAAGGTGAGTGAGGTCAACTGTCAAGTGGTGTCTCCGACCAACTGCTCCACACACTACACCCCCATCACCCACACACCAATAAACTCTTTCCATCAGTACTCAACTCTTCCAACCAGATGCTTCCTCTCACCTTTACACATTGCCACTGTATCAAGCCGCCCACCCACAACTCACAGGCCACACACACTGGCAGCTATTCAACCATGACAGGCACATCACCCAGGCACACATACCGCTTTCTTGCAGGAGAAGGTGGCGCATATCAAGAGGCAGCAAGTGGCCGTGGCATTTAACCCGTCGAGCCTGTTCCACCATTCAATGAGATCATGGTGGACCTGTGACCTAACTCCATATACCCGTCTTAGCCCCATATCCCTTAATACCCTTGGTTCACAGAAATCTATCAATCTCAGATTTAACATTCACAAGTGAACCAGCATCAACTGCCATCTGCAGAAGAGCGTTCCAAATGTCTCCCATCCTTTGCGTGTAGAAGCATTTCCTAACTTCTCTCCTGCATGTCCTGGCTCTAAATGTTAGACTATGTCCCCGCGTCCTAGTATTCAAGTCTAGGAGACCTCCAAAAACAGTTACAAATGTCTCGGCAGCCAGAAGCAATAATCCAGCCACTAACCTGTAAATCCTGCATGGCCCTTTAAATAGCGCTGGTGTGGGGTCCTCCAGGCACTCTAAGACATGTTCAGATGGTCGAGGTTAAGACTGTGCGTTGAGTTGAGCGTTAAGTCCCAAAATGGTGTCTATCACTTTAAATTAGCATTGCACACTGATTGAAGTCATTTTCTCCCAACTTTACATGATTCCAGCGTTCGTTATCTGCGCCTGCGCTAACTCCGATACCAAGATGGCGTCCGGCGCACGTCACGCTGGAAACGTGCATCAAAGACGCCATCTTGAATGTTGGAGAGGCGGAGTAGCACCAAAACAACGGGCGCTACACGGCCCAATTTAGCACACCTAGATTTAAGATAATTGGCAAAAGAACCAGAGGGGAGATGAGGAGAATTTTTTTTTAGGCAGCGAGTTGTTATGATCTGGAATGCACTGCCTGAAAGGGCGGTGGGAGCAGGTTCAATAGTAACTTTCAAAAGGGAATTGGATACATACTTGAAGGGGAAAAAATTTGCAGGGTTATGGGGACAGGGGAGGGAGAGTGGGACTAATTGGATAGCTCTTTCAAAGAGTCGGCCCAGGCAGGATGGGTCGAATGGCCTCCTTCTGTGCTGTATCATTTTATAGGGAAAGAATATTGGAATTGGACAAGGGAGAGAGAAAAATCCAGAATAATGAGCTGACTCTGACTTCCAATTATTTTTTGCCTAAACCTAGACTATATATTGGTAGCCAGGCATTTCAGGCTGGTCGACCAGTTAGTGATTTTATTTGCAGAGTAGCTGGTTTGACCCGTGACCAAGTGACACTGGATAACTAATCTCAGGACAACAGAACCACCTCCTTTCTTGTTTGCAGTATGTCTCAATTCAGTCACGGAGAGGACGCACAAAATTAATAATGTAACTGTGTGAGTCCATCAAAAGTCACACAGTGCACCCATATCCTTGGGCTCTTGGATAAGAGACAAGAATCTTATCTCCTGTTTGACTAGCGGGAGATCACAAGCCAGGCCATGAGCAGGAGGGTGTCTCTTGAATGTAAATTCCGTCAATCATTAGCTTTTTTTTTAAGCTGGCACTCAGCTTTTGGACGCGTGCGTCAGCTGGTCAGCACAAGAAAAATCAGCCCGTTTCACCGGGATTGGAGGTTGTCAGTTTCGGTTGATCAGGTCAGTTGGGGAAAGGGACTAAAGGCTGTTTGAACCAATCAGGTTAGTTGGACGGTGACTGTTAGGACTTGATTGGTTGTATGTCAGAAATGAATTAATATTATTTTCGCCCACTGTGGGTTACACATGAATTTGAGGCAGAAAAGGTTTAAGATGAGCTGATGGTTTCTGAGCATCACAGTTACAGATATGTTTATTTAGCATGTAACCCCAAACAAGTTATATATAACAAATAAGCTGCTAAAATGCAGCTTTTAACATCTTTTCATTTTCATCAAAATAACTTTCTGGTGCAAATCAATTGTTGTCCTTTGAGAAGATTTATTTTCTTTTAAGACAACTACAACTTGCATTTATATAGCGTCGTTAATGTAGTAAAACATCCCAAGACGCTTCACTGGATCTTCCAGAATTCACTAGATTCTGGAAAGGTCCCAGCGGATTGGAAAACCGCAAACGTAACACCCCTATTCAAGAAGGGAGTGAGACAGAAAGCAGGTAACTATAGACCAGTTAGCCTAACATTTGTCATTGGGAAAATGCTAGAATCCATTATTAAGGACGTAGTAGCAGGACATTTGGAGACTCATAATACAATCAAGGAGAGTCAACATGGTTTTATGAAAGGGAAATTGTGTCTGACAAATTTATTAGAGTTCTCTGAGGAAGTAACGGGCAGGGTGGATAAAGGGGAACCAATGGATGCAGTATATTTGGATTTCCAAAAGGCATTCGATAAGGTGCCACATAAAAGATTACTGCACAAGATAAGAGCTCATGGTGTTGGGGATAATATACTGGCATGGACAGAGGATTGGCTAACTAACAGAAAACAAAGAGTCAGGATAAAAGGGTCATTTTCAAAATGGCAATCTGTAACTAATGGGGTGCCGCAGGGCTCAGTGCTGGGGCCTCAACTATTTACAATATATTTCAATGACTTGGATGAAGGAACAGAGTGTCTTGTGGCCAAATTTGCTGATGATACAAAGATAGGTGGAAAAGCAAGTTGTGATGAGGACACAAAGTGTCTGCAAAGGGATATCGACAGGTTAAGCGAATGGGCAAAAATTTGGCAGATGGAATATAATGTGGGAAAATGTGAAGTCATCCACTTTGGGAGGAAAAATAAAAAAGCAAAATATTATTTGAATGGAGAAATACTACAAAATGCTGCGGTACAGAGGGATCTGGGTGTCCTCGTACATGAAACACAAAAAGTCAACATACAGGTGCAGCAGGTAATCCGGAAGGCAAATGGAATATTGGCCTTTATTTCTAGGGGGATGGAGGATAAAAGCAGGGAAGTCATGCTACAACTGTACAGGGTGCTGGTGAGACCACACCTGGAGTACTGCGTACAGTTCTGGTGCCCTTATTTAAGGAAGGACATAATTGCATTGGAGGCAGTTCAGAGAAGGTTCACTCGGTTGATTCCGGGTATGGAAGGGTTGTCTTATGAGGAAAGATTGAACAGGTTGGGTCTATACTCATTGGAGTTTAGAAGAATGAGAGGAGACCTTATTGAAACATACAAGATTCTGAGGGGACTCGATAGGGTAGATGCTGAGAGGGTGTTACCCCTCATGGGGGAATCTAAAACTAGGGGGCTTAGTCTCAGAATAAGGGGTCGCTTATTTAAGACGGAAATGAGGAGGAATTTCTTCTCCCAGAGGGTCATGAATCTTTGGAATTCTTTACCCCAAAAAGCTGTGGAGGCTGAGTCATTGAATACGTTCAAGGCTGAGTTAGACAAATTTTTGATCAGCAAGGGAGTGAAAGGATGTGGGGAAAAGGCGGGAAAGTGGAGTTGAGGTAAAAATCAGATCAGCCACGATCTCATTAAATGGCGGAGCAGGCTCGAGGGGCCGAATGGCCAAATCCTGCTCCTATCCCTAATGGTCTTATGGAGTGTTATCAAACAAAAATTGACACCGGGGTAAAGAAGGAGACATTAGGACAGGTGACCAAAAGCTGGGTCAAAGAAGTAGGTTTTAAGGAGCGTCTTAAAGGAGGAAAGAGGTGGAGAGGAGATGATTAGGGAGGGAATTCCAGAGCTTAGGGCCTAGGCAGTTGAAGGAATGCCCACCAATGGTGGGGCGAAGGAAGTTGGGGATGTGCAAGAGGCCAGAATTGGAGGAGCACAGAGATCTCGGAGGGTTGTAGGGCTGGAGGAGGTTACAGAGATAGGGAGGGGGCGAGGCCATGGAGGGATTTGAATGCGAGGATGAGAATTTTAAATTCAAGGTGTTGGTGGACTGGGAACCAATGTAGGTCAGTTGCAGCTAAGACGAGCAGGATGTTCCCTGGGTGAATGGCTTCAGCTGGCTCTATTTGAACACTCCTGTCACTGTAGCTGCAGAATTTACCAGGGTCAGAAATAAAATGGTGACTGGAGTAATTCCCATATTTAAGATACAGGATGTGAACCATTGGTCCATTTAGGCTATCCAGGCCGACACTCCCAGTGCAGTACTGAGCGAGCACTGTCCATCAAAGGCTTTGAGCTGTCCCTGTAACGCACTGGTTAATGAGCTCGCATTAAATTCCTTTAAGTGTTACTTTAATTCAGTCACCGACCTGTCTGAAATAAATGAGATAACGACAGCATTAAAATACCACACAAAGGAATTTCACATGATAGTGTTACCCGGAGGAAATGAAAGCCCCAGGACAAGAGGTTCCAATGGTGTAGAAGAATTGGAAGAGCTGCGTTTATAAAGCAGCTTACCCCCCTTCTCTCAGAAACATCTCAAGGCATTTTACATACAGTCAGCGGTGGCTCAGTGAGTCGCACTCTCGCCTCGGAGTCAAAATATCTGTGGGTTCCAGTCCCACTCCAGAGACTTGAGCACGGAGTCTAGGCCGACACTCCCGGTGCCAGTACTGAGGGAGTGCTGCACTGTCAGAGGTGCCGTCTTTCAGATGAGACACTAAATTGAGGCCCCTCGAAGAAGAGCAAGGGGAGTTTTTCCCGGGGTCCTGGTCAATATTTATCCCTCAACCAACACCGTGAACTTGTGGGGGCTCGAACCCTCTGACTCAGAGGTGATAGACTTGAGCCATGTTTGTGCAGCAGAACATTTAAAATGATGAGCACAGTCAGACATGTTGGATATTCAGTGCGAAAAACAAAGCCGGTACTTTGTGATCTGACTAGTTTGGAAATAATTTTGGTTGAACATTGTAACCACAAGTATGACACGAACCTGTCCCTCCCCCACAGCTGCCTGGTGGAAAATAGTTCAACTTCAATTATTCAGACGAGTCATTCTGTTTGAAATGAGAGTCTGCCACAAACAGCAAACCAACTATTTAATCCCCAGGCTTATCCTTCCACTTTCATTATGTTTTATTCCAATGTTCTCCTGGCTGGCCTCCCACCTCCCACCCTCCATAAACTTGAGCTCATCCAAAACTCTTGCTGCCTGTATCCTAACTCGCACCGAGTCCCATTCACCCACCACCCCCTGTGCTCGCTGACCTACATTGGCTCCCGGTCTAGGAACACCTCCATTTTAAAATTCTCATCCTTGTTTTCAAATCCCTCGAAGGCCTCGCCCCCCTCCCTATCTCTGTAACCTCCTCCAGCCCTACAAACCTCTGAGATCTTTGCTCTGCTCCAATTCTGGCCTCTTGCGCATCCCCGATTTTCATCGCTCCAACATCAGCGGCCGTGCCTTCAGATCCCTAGGCCCAAAGCTCTGGAATTCCCTCCCTAAACCTCTCCGCCTCTCTCTCCTCCTTTAAGACGCTCATTAAAACCTATCCCTGTGACCAATCTTTTGGTCACCTGTCCTAATACCTCCTTATGAGGCTCGGTGTCAAATTTTGTTTGATAACGCTCCTGTGAAGCACCTTGGGACGTTTTACTATGTTATATAAATGCAAGTTGTTCTTTGTTGTTTTTCAAACCACTAATTTACTTTTTTAATATACATAAAAGTTAAGTTTTATTAGGAGAACGGATCATTTTTTGTATTTGACGTGCCCTTACACGAGGGAATTGCTCAAAACCAATGAAATATTGAGAGTAAATATGAAAAACTGCAACAAGCCCATAATCTAGGCCGACAGTCCAGTGCAGTACTGAGGGAGAGCTGCACTGTCGGAGATGCCGTCTTTCAGATGACACCTTAAACCGAGGCCCCGTCTCAGGTGGACGTAAAAGATCGCACGGCACTATTCGAAGGGCAGCGGAGTTCTCCCCGGCGTCCTGGCCAAAATTTAAGCCTCAACCAATATCCCTTTGCCGATGCTGGAGGAAAGATTCGAGAGGTCGGGAGGGGGGAGGCCACGGAGGGATTTGAACCCGAGGATGAGAATTTTAAATTCAAGGCGTGGGTAGACTGGGAGCCAATGTAGGTCAGTTGCAGCTGAGACGAGCAGGATGTTCCCTGGGTGGTTGGGTTCAGTGCGGTCGTAATAAAAGTACAACCCACTCTTGGCCAGATCTGAGATGATTCATCAATGCCACCCGATTTTATTAGATGCACTCGGCGAAACCCAAAGATGGGGTTTGGTCACCTCCGACAGCGAGAGCACAGGACCCTTTACAGTACAGGGCTGCCTCCGATAGGGCCCGACTCCAATCCTCTCATTATAAAAGAATCACACTGTTAAACCTGCTCCATTGGAGCGTGTGTGTGCTGTGACTCAACAGCACCGCCTGGTGGGAGGTTGCAGATTTAATTCTTCACTCACCCTCTTGAAGTCATGATCGGTGATGGACTGGGGTTGACAATTGTAAACAATTTTACAACACCAAGTTATAGTCCAGCAATTTTATTTTAAATTCACAAGCTTTCGGAGGCTTCCTCCTTCCTCAGACTTCCTCTTGAAGTCAGACTGCAGTTGGGAAACCCAGACTGATTGCAGTGACCCCCCCCTATTCCATCTTGGTTGTGATCAGCTCGGTCAGCACAGGCCTTGCTGGGCTCAGTACCACACTGCACAGCACTTCTACAGACAGATCCTAAATTGTAGCTTTTAAAGTCGCAGGTCACCAGCCTCCAACTCCAATTTTTAAAAAAAGAAAGACTTGCATTTATAGAGCACCTTTCACTAACCCAGGATGACCCAAAGCGCTTTACAGCCAATGAAGTACTTTTGAAGTGTAGTCACTGTTGTAATGTAGGAAACGTGGCAGCTAATTTGCGCACAGCAAGGTCCCACAAACGGCAATGAGATAAATGACCAGATCATCTGTTTTTTAATGTTGATGGTCGAGGCTTAAATATTGGCCAGGACGCCGGGGAGAACTCCGCTGCCCTTCGAATAGTACCGTGGGATCTTTTGCGTCCACCTGAGACGGGGCCTCGGTTTAAGGTGTCATCTGAAAGACGGCATCTCCGACAATGCAGCTCTCCCTCAGTACTGCACTGGACTGTCAGGCTAGATTATGTTCTTGTTGCAGTTTTTCATGTTTACTCTCGATATTTCCTTGGTTTTGAGCATCCAAGTCGCTCCTGTAAATGGACCCTATGTCCCTTATGATTTGGAGTGCATTTGTTTCTGCCCAGTGATATTCTCCACACCCATCAGATCATGAAAATAAATGAAGATGCAACTTGACACAGTAACCCTCAGGCAGGAGGATGGGATATTCTGATCTCCCTAAATACACATTTCTCTCCATTTTGATAGCTGGTTTACATAGTAACATTAGGAATTCAGGAGGCTATTCAGCCCCTCAAGCCTGTTCTGCCATTCAATTAAATCATGGCTGATCTGTACCTCAACTCCATTTACCCACCTTTGCTGCATATCCCTTGATACCCTTACCCAACAAAAACTATCGATTGCAGTCTTGAAAGCTCCAATTGTCCCCCTGCATCCACAGCCACTTGGGGGGGAGGGGGGGGAGAGTTCCAGATTTCCACTCCCCTTTGTGTGAAAAAGTGCTTCCTGATTTCACTCCTGAATGTCCGGGCTCTAATTTTAAGATTATGTCCCATTGTTCTTGATTCCTTCACCAGAAGAAATAGTTTCTCTGCATCTACCCTATCGAATCCCTTTAACATTTTAAACACCTCGATCTTCTATATTTTAAGGGAATACAAGCCAAGTTTATGCAACCTGTCCTCGTAATTTAACCCTCTATGTTCCGGCATTATGACATTTGTCAAATTCCCAGACCCAGACAGTCCGTTCCAAAACTCCTGAGTTAAGGAGAGGCGAACAACAGCAACAGGCCCATGACAGCAGGAAGAACTCTCACAACGAGCAGTTACCTCAAGAGACCAGAGGCAGGCCCCTCCGAGCAAGTCCTAAATTGGTAGCGACTGTCTCACACGTTGGGAAATGGAACTCTCAGCACAGGATGAGAAGTCGGTGAATGAGAACAGGCCTGTCTCTGTAACCTCCTCCAGCCCTGCAACCTTCCAAGATCTCTGCGTTCCTCCAACACTGTGGCCTATTGTGCATCCCACACTTCCAAAGGCCCACCACTGGCGGCCGTGCCTTCAGCCACCTAGGTCCTAAACTCTGGAATTCCCTCCCTAATCCTCTCTACCTCGCTCCCCTCCCTTTAAGATTCTGCTTAAAACCTACCTCTTTGAACAAGCTGTCCTAATATTTCCTTATGTGGCTCGGTGTCAAATTTAGTTTGATAATCGCCCCTGTGAAGCGCCTTGGGATGTTTTACTACGTTAAAGGCGCGATATAAATACAAGTTATTGTTACTGAGGCAGAGACACGTAGGCCCTAATTATAGAGAGGGGAGAAAATTCTTCTTCGTGCTGAGAAAATTAGATCTATTATCAGTGAATATCGTTCTGAATATTCATATTCATGCCATCAGTATGTAAACCTGTCAAGCGTCCCACCTGGATAGTAATGGTGGGACCAAATGTCAAATTCACAACAGGAGCTGCCAGTCATGTTAAATCGTCACAGGCTGAAGTAATTACACCTGTAATTCTGGGTCGACTCCCATCTTAATTTAATGAATGCGACGGGAGAAATGTCGGAGAGGAAATCATAGCTTTCGGTCAGATTAATTAAATTAATACTTCTTGCAGAGTCAAATATATAATTTCTTAACTTAACAAAACACAGGAGAGAGTCCCTGCCTGATTTCGGCAGGCAGTGACTGAGAATCCCTCCAGACACGGTGCGGAGTGAAGCTTCCCATTTACAGTTTTATTTTCAGGAGAGTTTAACTTTCTTGCCCCGTGCTAAGCCCCGTTATCAGGACGGGCGACTGCCTGTGTGAGTGAGGGGTTTCAGAGGCAATACCTAGGAGTTTGGCCAACTGCAGATATACAGGCCTCCCATCCTTGCCGGCATCCCATAAACAGGCCCGGCTTCCTTATCCCCGTGGTTTTTGTAGACCCCAAAAATGTGCCCGTGGGATAGTGGAGCCAATTTTCGTTCTGTGAAGGACCGAGGCCCACTGTGAAGGACACCCAGCAAAGGTTAGGAAGAGCAGGAGGGAAAAAAAAAATAAAAGAGCTTGCATTTATATAGCGCCTTTCACTGCCCCAGGATGTCCCAAAGCCTTTTACAGTCAAATAAATACTTCTGAAATGTAGTCACTGTTGTAATGTAGGGAAACGTGGCAGCCAATTTGCGCACAGCAAGATCCCACAAACAGCATTGAGGCAATGACCACATCTTCTGTTTTAACGATGCTGGTTGAGGGATAAGTATTGGCAGAGGGAGCACTGCACTGTCGGAGGTGCCGTCTTTCAGATGAGACGTTAAACCGAGGCCCCCGTCTGCCCCTCTCAGGTGGATGTAAAAGATCCCATGGCCACTATTCGAAGAAGAGCAGGGGAGATCTCCCCGGTGTCCTGGGCCAATATTTATCCCTCAACCAACATCACTAAAAAAAAAACAGATTATCTGGTGATTATCACATTGCGGGATCTTGCTGTGTACAAATTGGCTGCCGTGTTTCCTACATTACAACACTTCCAAAAAATACACTTCATTGGCTGTAAAGTGCTTTGGGACGTCCTGAGGTTGTGAAAGGCGCTATATAAATGCAAGTTCATTCATTATTTTTCCCTCCCTGCTCTTCCTAACCTTTGCTGGGTGTCCTGCGCAGTAGGCCTCGGTCCTTCACCGAGACGTCTCAAAAATAATCAATCATTAAAACCAATTTTTAAAAAATAGAGTTCAGCACCAACGGGTAACAGGAGATGAAAGCTAAATTCCCACTGGGAATATGGAGTCTTCCGAGAAACATGCAGCCCTTAAGACTGTGGCGAGTGTGTTTTTCAGGGGGTTCAGCACACTCTGAGGGCTTGGTTGACTGTTTAGGAGACACTGGTTGGCCAGTGGGTGACATTACTTAAACCCTGGTGTCTTTTCCAGACAATCCAGAGATCAGGAGACCCCTCCGGATTTCTTTTACTTCTCGGACTACGAGCGACACAACTCCGAGATTGCCGCCTTTCATTTGGACAGGTAAGGTCGCCACGGAAAGGCCCTGGTTTTAAAAAAAAAAGGATATTTTAGGTTGTTCTCTTGCTCTCAAAGAATCTTACAGCACAGAAGGGGGCCGTTCGGCCCATCGTGCCTGTGCCAGCTCTTTAAAAGAGCTGTCCAACTTAGTCCCACACCTCAGCTTTTTCCCCATAACCCTGCAAATTTATCCTCTTCAGGTACATGTCCAATTGCCTCTTGAAAGTTCCCATGGAATCTGTTTCCACCACCTTTTCAGGGACTGCGTTCCAGATCTTAACAACCCTCTGTGTGAAAAAAATTCTCCTCATTTCCCCTCTGGTTCTTTTGCCAATTATTTTATATTTATGACCTCTGGTTACTCGCCAGACAGTTTCTCCCTAATTGGTCTCTCAAAACCCCCTCGGAGCTTTGAATACCCTTAACCTTCTCTGCTCTAAGGAGAACAATCCCAGCTTGTCCAATCACTCCACATAACTGAAGTCCCTCATCCCTGGTATCATCCTGGTAAACCTCCTCTGCACCCTCTCCAAGGCCTTGACATCCTTCCCAAAGAGTGGTGCCCAGAATTAGACACAGTACTCCAGCTGGGGCCGAACCAGTGATTTGTCATGTGGTGTAAGGTCCTCTCTTTCTCCTTTGAAGAATTCTGGACTTTCGACGAGTGCCCCCCGTTGCCGGCAGACTGGTCAACATGACGAGAGAAATCAGAGACGTGACGCGTGACAAAAAACTCTGGAGGACGTTCTTCATCTCACCAGGTACAGAGTTTTGGTTTAACAGGGTCTGCGCTCCCACTTCCTCCGACGCTGCTCCTTCCAACAGCGAAGCCCCTCCCTCTTGTGGGAGGGGCCGATCAATGGACCGCCCATGGGAAGTGGGGTGGGGGGGCGGTGGGGAGTGACCAACCAGAACACGGGAAACATGCAAAGTGACGTCTGGTCTGGGAACTCTCAACGGGATCAGCTCCATTAAACTTGTAGAGAATTAAGATCGATGAGATGTAATTCACTGTCCCATGTGGCGTCAAGGGAAGGTCATGGTGGAAACAGCAACTACTTGCATTTATATAGCGCCTTTAACGTAGTAAAACGTCCCAAGGCGCTTCACAGGAATGTTATCAAACAAAATTTGACACCAAGCCACATGAGATACTCGGACAGATGACCAAAAGCTTGGTCAAAGAGGTAGGTTTTAAGGAGCGTCTTAAAGGAGGAGAGAGAGGTGGAGAGGTTTGGGGAGGGAATTCCAGAGCTCAGGGCCCAGGCAGCTGAAGGCACGGCCGCCAATGGTGGAGCGATGAAAATTGGGGATGCGCGAGAGGCCAGAGAATTGTAGTTCTGCATTGTGGGCCTCCCTCTTTCAGACGTGGCTTGCCCACTGGGAGCGCAGAACTACCCCTTCAGTTAGGGCATAGGGTGGGCTGGTGTGGGAAATGGAAGATGCCACTCTGGTCAGTAGGAGGGATGTTCGCCTGGGGCACATCGTGGGGCCAAAGTAAAGGGTCCAAAGGCACTGCTACATGGCAGGCAGTCATGCCCACTGAAAGTTAGATCCCCTTTTTCTAAACATTTGCTGCCATTCAGGATTAGCAAAGGAGTTTAAGTCCTTTCCTCAAACAGTACTGGTGGCCACCACAGGACAGTACTGCCGACTCCAGCTCTTGCTTCAAGATATTGCCAAAAGGCGGCATCTGCTTGATAGTCACGTTATGGCCGTTCTGCGCTCGACTTAGCAATTTCCCCAGAGACTGCGCCCAATTAATTTCAGCCACAGCGCCCCTAGCTCGCCTGCGATGCCCTCTAACCAGGCAACTTGTTGATGCTTATTGTGTTTGTACATCTCTCTCTCTCTCTCTCCCCCTCCTCGATCAGCCAACAACGTGTGCTTTTACGGAGAGTGCTCCTACTACTGTTCCACCGAGCATGCCCTGTGTGGGAAACCCGACCAGATAGAAGGCTCGCTGGCTGCTTTCCTGCCAGACCTGGCGCTGGCAAAAAGAAAAACCTGGAGAAATCCATGGCGACGCTCGTACCATAAACGCAAGAGAGCAGAGTAAGTTCAAGTAAGGGGGGTTTCTTAAAGAGGCCCGTTAAAGACCACAGTAAGCTCGAGTAAGAGTGGTTCATTAAAGGGGCAGTGGCCCTTTAAAAACCACAGTAAGCTCGAGTAAGAATGGTTCGTTAAAGGGACAGTGGCTCTTTAAAGACCACAGTAAGCTCAAGAAAGAGCGGTTCGTTAAAGGGACAGCGCCTCTTTAAAGATCACAGTAAGCTCGAGTAAGAGCGGTTTGTTAAAGGGACAGCGCCTCTTTAAAGATCACAGTAAGCTCGAGTAAGAGCGGTTTGTTAAAGGGACAGCGCCTCTTTAAAGATCACAGTAAGCTCGAGTAAGAGCGGTTTGTTAAAGGGACAGTGCCTCTTTAAAGAGCACAGTAAGCTCGAGTAAGAGCGGTTCGTTAAAGGGACAGTGCCTCTTTAAAGATCACAGTAAGCTCGAGTAAGAGCGGTTTGTTAAAGGGACAGCGCCTCTTTAAAGAGCACAGTAAGCTCGAGTAAGAGTGGTTCGTTAAAGGGACAGCGCCTCTTTAAAGAGCACAGTAAGTTGGAGTAAGAACGGCTTGTTAGAGAGATGATATCTCTTTAAAAATTGGATTGACAGACCTTCTCGCCTAAGTCAGCCTATCCAGAGTCACAATAATGTAAGGAATATGGTATTAATGCTGCTACTTGTCGCTTTTCGATTGTCGATCTTAATTAAATGTGGTTCCCTTTAAGGAAACGACTGTTGTCCAAATTGGCAGTGCAGCGTGAGGGACAGGTGGCCATTTCCCCTTGAAACTCCACATACCGTCCCTCACATGGAACCTTATCGAGTGCTTTGTAAAACCCACATCCTTTACCCCGTTGTTATTGCTTCAAAGGACCTCTGCAGGTTTGATCAAGCATAACCTGTCCTTTAGAAATCCATGCTGCTCGACCTCAATTAACTCAGATTTCTCCTAGTGCATAAGTAATTTCATCTTGTAGATCGATGGGGAGGGGGGGCAAAACCACACGGTCAAACTGACATGACCTTTTGGGGTTCTCAAAAACGACACATGCTTTCTCTTTCTGAAGCAACTTTTCCTTCTGGAACTATCTGTTAGCAACAATAACTTGCATTTAGATAGCGCCTTTAACGTAGTAAAACATCCCAAGGCGCTTCACAGGAGTGATTGTCAAACAAAATTTGACACCGAGCCACATAAGGAGATATTAGGACAGGTGACCAAAAGCTTGGCCAAAGGGATAGGTTTTAAGGAGCGTCTTAAAAGATGAGAGAGAGGGGTAGTCCAATTAACTGTTGAATTCTCTGATTATGAGCCTGATAGAGATACAATCCACAAAATATGGAACTTAAAGGTGAATGAAACCTAGAAGCTTCAGTAATGGCTGTTGTGATGCAGAACGCTGTACCTATTTAAATAGATCCTGCGATCGGCTCGCTGGAAAGCTGCTATTAAGTGCTGGGATAAATGGAGTCATTATAACCAGGCGATTGCCTCAGTTCAGGAAGGTTAGCGGAGAAATGACAAGGCGGTGAGATCTCACTCGCTGTGCGGTGACAGCACACCGTTATAAAAAGGGTTTCTGTTTTCCTTTGAACAGGTGGGAGGTTGATCCTGACTATTGTGAGGAGGTCAAACAGACTGCCCCTTACAACACTGGCTCCCGCCTCCTAGATCTCATCGACATGACGATCTTTGACTTTCTTATGGGTACGTCATTCCACTTTTCTTCTGAAAATGAAGACTTTTGTGCCGTGTTGGTAAATGCGTTGCCCTGTGTGGTACTGGGCAGGAAGATCCCACCGTTTGATTCTCCGTCTGTGCTGTGTCAGCCGATCTTATCTAGCGGGGGGAGGTGAGGTAGTGTCGCCAACCCTCCAGGATTGTCCTGGAGTCTCCAGGAATTGAAGATGAATCTCCAGGGCACTGCTACCAGCAAGACCTGGGAGAAAAGTCGTAGGGACATTAAATGAAATTGTGTGGGGTTTTTTTTCCATTGTCTTTGAACATTTCTGTTTATTAATGATAATAATATTGGAGATGGGGAAAAAGGCTCTTTGACTGATGGTCGAGAATCATCCAGTTGGGTAATGAAGAGTCTGTTCGCATTCCGATTGGCCGTGGGACGGCGGGGCATCACGATGATGGACGTGTCGGGCGACCAATGGCGGGAATGTGGGGGCGGGGCAGTTGGAGGCAGGAGGCCATGTGATGAAACCTCCAGAAACTCGTCCAACCGGACTTGGCAACCTTAGGTGATGGGAAAGGGACTACAATTGGCCTCAGTTATCCTTCGGGGACGGATAGATCAGGCTTGACACCAATTCACTGTCTAGGCTCGACTCTGAGGAATGGCCACTTAAATGACGGGCACCAAGGCCTGTAACCAAGCACGAGGCAAGAGAGTATGAGCAGTGGGACTTGGCCAGGCCTGGTCTCCATGGGGTTATGCATGTCACATAACATCAGCCTTCAGTCTGACTGTTCTCCTGCTTCTTCCTCTTGCAGGAAATATGGATCGGCACCATTATGAAACTTTTGAAAAGTTTGGAAATGATTCATTTATTATTCACCTGGATAATGGACGAGGGTAAGGGCTGACAAAATATACTGGCTTCAAATTCAATGTGTATCAATAGGTGTGAGTGTGAATCTGAGAGTGAGTGTGAGAGCGTGAGTGTGTGTGAGTGTGTGAGCGTTTGCACAGTTCTGGTCTCCATATTATAAAAAAGGATATAAAGGCACTGGAGAAGGTGCAAAAAAGATTTACAAGGATGACACCAGAACCGAGAGGTTTTAACTATCAGGAAAGGGGCTCCTTTCTCGAGAAAAGAGAAGACTGAGGGGTGACCTGATATAGGTCTTTGAAATTAGGTAGAGGTTTGAAAGGGTAGATGTAGAGAAAATGTTCCCACTTGTGGGGGAGACCAGAACTAGGGGTCATAAATATAAGATATTCACTAATAAATCCAATAGGGAATTCAGGAGAAACTTCTTTACCCAGAGAGTGGTGAGAATGTGGAACTCGCTACCACAAGGAGTAGTTGAGGCGAATATCATAGATGTCTTTGAGGGGAAGTTAGATAAGTACACGAGGGAGAAAGGAATAGAAGGATATGGTGATAGGGTGACCATGAGGAGCATAAACACCGGAATAGAGTTGTCGGGCCGAATGGCCTGTTTCTGTGCTGTAAATTCGATGTAATTCTATGAGAGTGTGTATTAATCAATGATCAATTTTAAATTGTCATTGAGAGTGAGGAGAGAGGTTAGGAGAAATTTCTTTATGCATAATATGAAATGCTTTGCCACAGGGAAATGGTTGAGGCAGCGACTATTGCACCTTTTATGGGAAAATTGGTTAAATATTGGAAGCAGAGGAAAATACAGGGAGAGAGGGGACAGTGGGATTAGTTTTAGCAAAGAGCTGAGACACACAATGGGCCAAATGGCCTCCTTCTGTGCTGTAAACTTCTATTGTTCTAATCCTCACGTTAAGAAATTTACAGGATTCTTCTTTTTAAAATTATTTTTAACATTTCTATGGTGAAGGAAGGCAAGGTCTGAGGGCCATGTGACCGCTGTGGAGAATCGGAACCCTGACCCACTTTAAGGCCACCGACAGCAGCAAGGTCTCCCGGCATAAGCATGGACAAGCCTGTCGCAATATCCAGACCTGAATCTCTCCCCTGCTGCAGGGAAAGTTAATCCCGAAGCCAGGAGTGTTCTCTGCCCTAAGGCCAGGGGAGGCACCGCCCCGACCAATCCCCCAAGTTGGCGCAAAATTAGGCCCGAGATCCAGAGGGAAGGGGCCGGACCTCGACCCTTGAAGGAAAAGTCCGTGCGTCACTTAATCCATCACTTGTAGAACACTGCGGAACGGGGGCAGCCCACAGCCTGAGACGCCAGCGCTGCACAACACTGGTTTAAAAATAGCTGCCGTGGCAGATTTAGTCACTGAGCAGTTCAGCGGGTGATGTAAAGCATGCTGCTGTTTCCTGATCTAACAACGTCCAAAACACATTCCCCGAGAAACATTGCCTGGTGCTAAGAACCCGGTCCTTCATCTATGCCTGAATCAATGACAATCGCGAGAGCCTCCAAATCTAATCGACACGAGAGGTGCACGGCAGCGCAGCTGAACAAAGGCCGCTTGGCCTAATGGAGGATGTTGGGAAAACAGCTCGTCGCTTCAGAACTCGCTGCCTGATGCCGGCATGACGATCAGCAGGTTGTCAATCCTGCCGCAGCGACAGACTTACCCTGCTCAAGAGCACACCGAACCCGTAATTTTATAAATAAGAGGCATAGAGTAAAAAGGAAGTTACGGTAAACACTGGTTAGGACCCAGCTTTAGTATTGTGTCCAATTCTGGGCACCGCACTTTAGGAAGGATGACAAGGCCTTGGAGAGGGCGCAGAGGAGATTTACATAGAATTATACCAGGGATGAGGGACTTCAGTTATGTGGAGAGACTGGAGAAGCTGGGGTTGTTCTCCTTAGAGCAGAGATGGTTAAGGGTAGATTTAATAGAGGGGTTCAAAATTATGAGGGGTTTTGATAAGAGTAGATAGGGAGAAACTATTTCCATTGGCAGGAGACTCGATAACCTGAGGACACAGATTTAAGATAATAAAAAGCAAGGGGGGAGATGAGAATGTTTTTTTAATGCAGCGAATTGTTATGATCTGGAATGCACTGCCTGAAAGAGTGTTGGAAGCAGATTCAACAGTAAATTTTAAAAGGGAATTGGATAAATACTTAAAAAGGAAACATTTGCAGGGCTATGGGGAAAGAGCTGGGGGAGTGGGACTAATTGGATAGCTCTTTCAAAGAGCTGGCACAGGCATGATGGGCCGAATGGCCTCCTTCTGTGCTGTAAGATCCTGAACGGTCTAGCTGTAATTTTAAGGACATGCCCCCTTGTTCTGGACTCCCCCCACCCCCACCAGAGGAAATAGTTTCTCTCTATCTACCCTATCAAATCCTTTAATCATCTTAAACACCTCGATTAGATCACCCCTTAATCTTCGATACTCGAGGGAATCCAAGCCTGGTCTATTTTAGATGATTCTCGTGATACTCCTTCAGCAGAGAGCCAATATGTTTGAAATGTTGAAAGGATTCGATAGGGTAGATACGGAGAAACTATTTCCTCTGGTGGGGGAATGAGGAACGAGTCGACATTATCTTAAAATTAGAGCCAGGGCATTTAGGAGACACTTTTTCCACACAAAAGTGTAGTAGACATCTGGAACTCTGTCCCCCAAAAGGCTGTGGATGCTCGGGGACAATTGGAGCTTTCAAGACTGAGATCGATAGGATTGCGTTAGGTAAAGGGTATCAAGGGACACGGAGTTAAAATCGGCCATGATCTGATGGAATGGCGGAACAGTTTCAAGGACTGGGAACAGCCTCCTCCTGTTCTTAATGATCTTAAAATACCTTTCACCAGTTCTGCTTAGGAGAAGTGGATAGGTTTCATGCTCTATTCACTATTTCAGTTTTATAAATGATCTGCTTCATGGCATTGGTGAGAGACAGAGGGGGAGAGAGAGTACATCAGTACTCACTCTGTGTACTGTCATTAACCTGGTCTCAGAACTGAATGGACAGTGCTTTCAAATCACACTGTGCCAAGCTGCTGGACTTGTTTTAGTCTCTGACTGAGTACTGAATGATTGTTACCACATTTAGCTTACCTGATTGAAGCCTTCAAGATTATATGAAGGGGGTGACAAAGCAGATTGAAAGCAAACTGTTTATTGTCACAAAGGCTTCAAATTCAAGGGTCAGAAGCTAAAAATTAGGCATTCAGCTGGAACTTTTTCACCCAAAGGGTAATAGATTTGTGGAGTAGGTTACCAAGGAAAGCCAGTAGAACGGGTTCAAGAGATATAAAAGAGATACTTCAGCTGCATTTCTGAAGAGAGAGAGAGAAGGAATTGAGGGATATGGGGATAAATTCAGCCTGGGCTCCCAGTGCAGCACATGGAGCAATGGGAGAGTGCACATTGGTTAAGTGTCTTTTAACAGTCGGAACTTTGTGTTAGCGCTGTGTTTTGTGTGAACCATGGGGAGCGTTAGCGCTGTGTTGTCTGTACTCTGGGGAGTGTTAGTGCTGTGCATTGTCTGTACTCTGGGGAGTGTTAGTGCTGTGCATTGTCTGTACTCTGGGGAGTGTTAGTGCTGTGCATTGTCTGTACTGTAGGGAGTGTTAGTGCTGTGCATTGTCTGTACTGTAGGGAGTGTTAGTGCTGTGCATTGTCTGTACTCTGGGGAGTGTTAGTGCTGTGCATTGTCTGTTCTCCAGGGAGTGTTAGTGCTGTGCATTGTCTGTACTGTAGGGAGTGTTAGTGCTGTGCATTGTCTGTACTCCGGGGAGTGTTAGTGCTGTGCATTGTCTGTTCTCCAGGGAGTGTTAGTGCTGTGCATTGTCTGTACTGTAGGGAGTGTTAGTGCTGTGCATTGTCTGTACTCCGGGGAGTGTTAGTGCTGTGCATTGTCTGTACTCCGGGGAGTGTTAGTGCTGTGCATTGTCTGTACTCCGGGGAGTGTTAGTGCTGTGCATTGTCTGTACTGTAGGGAGTGTTAGTGCTGTGCATTGTCTGTACTCTGGGGAGTGTTAGTGCTGTGCATTGTCTGTACTCCGGGGAGTGTTAGTGCTGTGCATTGTCTGTACTCCGGGGAGTGTTAGTGCTGTGCATTGTCTGTACTCCGGGGAGTGTTAGTGCTGTGCATTGTCTGTACTCCGGGGAGTGTTAGTGCTGTGCATTGTCTGTACTGTAGGGAGTGTTAGTGCTGTGCATTGTCTGTACTCTGGGGAGTGTTAGTGCTGTGCATTGTCTGTACTCCGGGGAGTGTTAGTGCTGTGCATTGTCTGTACTCCGGGGAGTGTTAGTGCTGTGCATTGTCTGTACTCCGGGGAGTGTTAGTGCTGTGCATTGTCTGTACTCCGGGGAGTGTTCGTGCTGTGCATTGTCTGTACTCTGGGGGGTTTTAACATTGTGCATTTCACACAGAAGTACCATTACAGCCTCTAAAGGCTCTCTCTGATTGAAAGAGGAAGTTATAGATTGCTTGTAACACATTTCACATGAACAGCACGAACTCTATAGTCTATGGGGACAATAGAATTTCCTCAAGGTCTCGCACAGTGCCTGTGAGGTTACAGTACAATACGTAGATTGAAAATGTTTAAGTGCCACAACCTGTTTTTATTCAAATCAGTCTCAACGGCAGCACCTGTGAGAATGGAATTCTGCCACAAAAATACATTGTGCCAAGCTCTGTGTACAAATTGTGTTCTCCTGGATTTCAGGAGGAACGCTTGGAAAGGGGAAAACACTTTCTAACGTCTTCTTGATGCCCTCCCCGCAGGTTTGGGAAACATTCGCACGACGAACTCTCCATACTGGTGCCACTGAGTCAGTGCTGTAGGTAAGTGCAGAGAGCGAGAGAGTTGCTCACCAGGCCTTGCCGTGTCCTCTCTACACAATCCATAGTTGTCGCTTCGAATGCAGAATCTTGAATTTCCCTCGAATTAGGAAATCACTGCTTGTGCTACAAGCTGCTTTGGATAATACAATCCTGGACTGATGGGTCACTGGAACTTTGAACTAGATTCAGGTGAAGAGGGCCCTTCAGTCTTACTTGATCTCATCTGTCCCCAACATTGACCCCACAATCTTCCAATTACTGCAACTAGCTGGTCGTTAGATGTGTTGGGGTTACAGGGAGGTCACGGCGGTGCACGGAGGTCACGGCGGTGCACGGAGGTCATGATCCACAGGGTCGTGTCTGTAGTCGATTTTCAGGGACGCTCTTCTGTTCCTTGAATGCTCTTTGGAGGAGGCAGCTGACACATGTCCTGCTGTTCAGCTCCCCTGGGATCCTGGGCATCATTTCAAGGATGACTTGGCCTCGGTAACAGAAGGTGGCCCAATCACAGGAGTGAGAAACGCACGTGCTCAGAGAGGTTGAAATGAAACGGAACGATCTACTTGCAGCAAAATTATTGAACCTTTCATTCTCCCCTCCAGAATAGCTGGTGTATTTTGTATAAATGAGGTTAGTCACGCCTCATTACCATTTTGAAATCTTACTCTTATTGTACTGGTTGGGTCTTTGTAACACTGGAGTGCGCATCCAACAACCTTACTGGGGATTAGTTTTATCTTCATTTGATAGACTTGTAAGTTGTACTTAACCATGCAGACTGGTCTGTGCTGCTCTCAGCTACAGGCACAGAGGGGACAGCTATTCGTCTCAGTATTACAGGCTTAGGGTGAGGGCAGAAATTACTCAGGTCTCCATTTGCTGGTCATTATCCAGTGACCGCTGCTGAAAGGTGATTGAGGGTATTATCTGACTCTTCCCTCCCCTACCCCCTCACCCCATGGTCAAATAGGCTGACATTCAGTGTCCAGGCTGACGCATTGCGAGTGGCAGTTTTGGGCAGGGGGCTATCAGTGGCCATGGATCCATCCCCCCTCCCTCCCCCCTTCGTCCCCCCACCCCAGTACGAAGCTTTGGGAGAGAAGGGGAGAAATGAGAATTAGGAAATAAAACTGAAGATCTCGTTCGAGTGCTGAATTCTGAGGTGCAGGGACTGCAGTATGTGGCGTATGCTGATCATCTAACAGTCACAGTCCAGGATATTGTTTAATGTGGTCAGACAAGCGATCGGTTTGTTGATCGACTCCAAGGCTTAGCAATTACACAGTGTTAGAAATAAGTCTCTTTCTCTCAGATTGTAAGAATTCCAAACAATTGGCAAAACTGCATGTGATTAATTCCATGTCACTAAGATTATCCGCCTGGCATTAAAGAAAGAAAGACTTGCATTTATACAGCGCCTTTCATGACCTCAGGACGTCCCAAAGCGCTTTACAGCCAATGAAGTACCTTTGAAGTGTAGTCACTGTTGTAATGTGGGAAACGTGGCAGCCAATTTGCGCACAGCAAGATCCCACAAACAGCAATGTGGTAATGACCAGATCATCTATTTTAGTGATGTTGTTGAGGGATAAATGTTGACCAGGATACCAGGGAGAACTCTCCTGCTCTTCTTCGAATAGTCTCATGGGATCTTTTACATCCACCTGAGAGGACAGACGGGGCCTCAGTTTAATGTCCCATCCGAATGACGGCACCTCCGACAGTGCAGCGCTCCCTCAGTACTGCTCTGGGAGTGTCGGCCTGGCTTGTGTGTTCAAGTCTCTGGAGTGGGACTCGAACCCACGACCTTCGGACTCAGGGGCGAGAGTGACACCCACAGAGCCACGGCCGACACCGTGACAAATTAAATTACAGTATAATGTTTCAATCTCTCCATCAGGTTTCCGCCCCTGGCCACAGCACTGAAACAGCCCTGATCAAAGTCACCAATGACATGCTATGTGACTGTGACCGTGGTAAACTATCCCTCCCCATCCTTCTCCACCTGTCCGCAGCCTTTGACACGGTTGGCCACACCATCCTCCTCCAACGCCTCTCCTCCGTCGTCCAGCTGGGTGGGCCTGTGCTCGCCTGGTTCCATTCTTATCTATACAACCGTAGCCAGAGAATCACCTGCGATGGCTTCTCTTCCCGCTCCTGCACCGTTGCCTCTGGAGCCTCCCCCCCCAAGGATCTATCCTTGGCCCCCTCCTATTTGTCATCCACATGCTGCCCCTCGGCGACATCATCCGAAAACACAGCGTCAGATTCCACATGTACGCTGGCCACACCCAGCTCCACCTCACCACCACCTCCCTCGACCCCTCCACTTGTCACACTGCTCGTCTGACATCCAGTATTGGATCAGCTGCAATTTCCTCCAGTTAAGACCAGAGCCAATGTCTTCAGTCCCCGCCACAAACTCCGTTCCCTCACCACCAATTCCATCCCCCTACCTGGCCATTCTCTCAGGCTGAACCAGACCGTTCAACAACAACAACTTGCATTTATACAGCGCCTTTAATGTAGTAAAACGTCCCAAGGCGCTTCACAGGAGCGATTTTCAAACAAAAATTGACACTGAGCCACATAAGGAGATATTAGGACAGGTGTCAAAGAGGTCATTTTTAAGAGTGTCTTTACAGAGGAGAGAGAGACGGAGAGGTTTAGGGAGGGAATTCCAGAGCTTAGGGCCTAGGCAGCTGAAGGCACGGCCGCCAATGGTGGGGGGAAGGAAACCGGGGATGCGCAAGAGGCCAGAATTGGAGGAGAGCAGAGATCTCGGAGGGTTGTCGGGCTGGAGGAGGTTACAGAGATTAGGGAGGGCTGAGGCCATGGAGGGATTTGAAAACAAGGATGAGAATTTTAAAATCGAGGCGTTCCCGGACTGGGAGCCGATGTAGGTCAGCGAGCGCAGGGGGCGATGGGTGAACGGGACTTGGTGCGAGTTAGGATACGGGCAGCAGAGTTCTGGAGGAACTCAAATTTATGGAGGCAACGTTTGTCGATACTTTTAATCGTCAAATCCCCGCAACTAACACCGTTTCCTCCCGTTGTCTCCACCCTTCAGAATAAAGCAATCGACATACCTCCGACTACAGCTTCTGGCAAAGGAAGAGTACAAGCTGAGTGAGGTAATGGCAGAATCCCTACTGCAGGACAAACTCTCGCCCATCCTGATAGAGTCGCACTTGAAGGCCATGGACAGGAGGTTACGAATCATTTTAAAGTCCGTCAGCGACTGCGTGGAGAAAGAAGGGCACAGTAACGTGTTGGAAAACGACGTAGACTACAGTATCAATTCAATCGCCACCAATAGGTAGTAGAGAGACAGTGACTTTTTTTTTACTCGTCCAAGTGAGAAATGGAAAGTCTTGCAGAGACTGGCTATTTATGTTACTTTTTGAATTCAGTGAATTCAGAACAGAGATGTAATTGTTCCCAAATATGTAAAGTTTAGACTCCATCCCAGATTATTATAATTAAAGTTTCTAAGTTAAAGCATTTATTGTTTTTTTTTTCTTTCTCCCGATGGTATCCAGTACTGAGATGTGAATATTGAACAGGTAGGAGAGTGCAATCGCCAAACAGAAGAAAAGAAATTTCAAAAAGTATATATATAAATAAGATATATATAAAAAGGAAATGTGCTGAAACTGAAATACTTGAATGTTGGTTAAATTGATTTAAGGGAACTGAGCGTTGCTCTTATTATTAACTGCAGCGGCAAAGCTGTATCGTCGATCAACCTCTGACCCTCCCCGACAGCTGGTGGGTTTATTTCCAGCTTTGCTTTTCTAGATCTTTGTGTACAGGTACGGACGGGCGAGCTGCTTCCCCTGCAGCTCCAGGCTTTGCATTTGCATTGTTTTTTTTTTGTGGTAATTGTTTGCGACATGGTGAAAGTGCAATAAAGATATGGCAACAACTTGTCCGGTCTGAGTCTCAAATCAGTTCATGCGGGGCGGGGCGGGGGGGCGATTTTCTAAGCAAAATCAGATTCGGCCCAACGAGAGGATGTTCCCCAATTTCCTCTCCCTTCTCGTGCTGGAGTCGAGTTCCACAGTTGCCAGCTGCCCTCTAACTCTTCACCCAAGAGGCCATTCTAAGCCAAGACAGAGGGTATTGGCAGGTTAGAATCATACAGCACAGGAGGAGGCCATTTGGCCCACCGTGTGTGTGCCGACTCTTTGAAAGAGGCTATCCAATTAGTCGCACTCCTCCCTGCAGATTGTAGCAAAGGAAGAATTATGGTGGTGGGGGGGGCGCATTTTATACAGTTTCTCGAACAGTGAGGGAGCTGTCGCTAACATATCCAGATGTTGTGCACCTCTACATAGACTCATAGAATGATACAGCACAGAAGGTGGCCATTCGGCCCATCATGCCAGTGCATGTAAAATCTTCTCTGCCAACTGACCCATGACCTCTCAACATTATCCTGTAAAATACTACTTACCTCTATCAAGCGATGCAGGGTTCCTTGCTAAAATTCAACAGCCAATGTGGCAGAAAGAAAGAAAGAAAGAAAGAAAGCATGCGAGAGAGTATGGGAAGATCTCACCTCCACCAACAATACTAAGAGAAGACTAAGATCTGATAGAGGTCTGGTCTGATAGGGTGAATGTGGAGTAACTGTTTCCACTTATGGGTGAGTCCAGAACAAAATACGAGCTAGTTACTAACATCAAATAAAGAACGTCAGAGGAATTCCTTTACACAGAGAGCGGTGAGAATGTGGAACTCGCTGTCACATTGAAGCAGAGAGCATTGATGCATTTAAGGGGAGGCTTGATGCATACATGAGGGAGAAGGGAATAGAAGGATGTAGGGGCAGGGTGGGAAGAGGTATTTAGAGCGGGAGGAGGCTCGTGTGGAGCATAAACACTGGCATAGGCCAGTCGGGCCGAATGGCCTGTTTCTGTGTTGTAGATTCTACGTACTTAGAATGACAAGTTCCAAAATGGAGCAGGAACCCTGACTGACTTTTCTACTCCCCCTGCTCTTTCCCCATAGCCATGCAAATTTTTCCTTTTCAAGTATTTATCCAATTCCCTTTTGAAAGTTATTATTGAATCTGCTTCCACCGCCCTTTCAGGCAGTGCATTCCAGATCAGAACAACTCACTGTGCAAAAAAATAAATTCCCCTCTGGTTCTTTGGCGAATGATCTTAAATCTGTGTCCTCTGGTTACCGACCCTCCTGTCAATGGAAACAGTTTCTCCCTATTTATTCTTATTAAAACCCCCTCATAATTTTGAACACATCTGAGGCACCTTGTTAAAAAAAAGAGCGTGCAAGAAAAAATCCTTTTCACTGGTTAGAGCAGAAATAGCCGAGGGCTGAGATTTGTTGTTTTGTGCATACACGACCGCACGAAGCTGGCTGATCGCCAGCCGCAAACAGCTGCAGAAATAAAAGGCTTTTTAAAACATTGCTCGGGGTGTTCCGTTTCCCATCTTTCAAACACACACACACACTCACTCACTCTCACACTCACTCTCACGCACACACACTCTCACACTCACTCTCACGCACACACACACTCTCACACTCACTCTCACGCACACACACACTCTCACACTCTCATGCACACACACTCTCACACTCACTCTCATGCACACACACACACTCACTCACTCTCACGCACACACACTCTCACACTCTCATGCACACACACTCTCACACTCACTCTCATGCACACACGCACACACTCACTCACTCTCACGCACACACACACACACACACGCACACACACACTCTCACGCACACTCTCACGCACACTCTCACGCACACGCACACACACACTCTCACGCACACTCTCACGCACACTCTCACGCACACACTCTCACGCACACACACACTCTCACGCACACACACACTCTCACGCACACACACACTCTCACACTCACTCTCATGCACACACACACACACTCTCACGCACACACACTCTCACGCACATGCACACACACACACTCTCACGCACACACACACACTCTCACGCACACACACACACACACTCTCACGCACACACACACACACACTCTCACGCACACACACACTCACACACACACACACTCTCACACACACACACACTCTCTCTCACGCACACACTCACTCTCACGCACACACTCACTCTCACGCACACACTCACTCTCACGCACGCACACACACACTCTCATACTCACTCTCATGCACACTCTCACACTCACTCTCATACACACACACACTCTCACGCACACACACTCTCACGCACACACACTCTCACGCACACACACACTCTCACGCACACACACACTCTCACGCACACACACACTCTCACGCACACTCTCACGCACACACACTCACTCTCACGCACACGCACACACACACTCTCACGCACACACTCTCACGCACACACTCACTCTCATGCACACACACACACACTCTCACGCACATGCACACACACACACTCTCACGCACACACACACACTCTCACGCACACACACACACTCTCACGCACACACACACTCTCACGCACACACACACACACACTCTCACGCACACACACACACACACTCACACACACACACACTCTCACACACACACACACTCACACACACACACACTCTCACACTCACTCTCACGCACACACTCACTCTCACGCACACACTCACTCTCACGCACGCACACACACACTCTCATACTCACTCTCATGCACACTCTCACACTCACTCTCATACACACACACACTCTCACGCACACACACTCTCACGCACACACACTCTCACGCACACACACACTCTCACGCACACACACACTCTCACGCACACACACACTCTCACGCACACACACTCACTCTCACGCACACACACACTCTCATACTCACTCTCATGCACACACACACATACACACTCTCACGCACACTCTCACACTCTCATGCACACACACTCTCACACTCACTCTCACGCACACACACACTCTCACTCTCATACACACACACTCTCACACTCACTCTCACGCACACACACTCTCACGCACACACACACACACTCTCACGCACACACACGCACACACACACTCTCACGCACACACACACTCTCACGCACACACACGCACGCACACACGCACGCACACACTCACGCACACTCTCACGCACACTCTCACGCACACTCTCACGCACACACACACTCTCACGCACACACACACTCACTCTCATGCACACACACACACACTCTCACGCACACACACACACTCTCACGCACACACACACACACACTCTCACACACACACACTCTCACACTCACTCCCACGCACACACTCACTCTCACGCACACACACACTCTCACGCACACTCTCATACTCACTCTCATGCACACTCTCATGCACACTCTCATGCACACTCTCATGCACACTCTCATGCACACTCTCATGCACACTCTCACACTCACTCTCATGCACACACACACACACACTCTCACGCACACACACACTCTCACGCACACACACTCACTCTCACGCACACACACACTCTCATACTCACTCTCATGCACACACACACATACACACTCTCACGCACACTCTCACACTCTCATGCACACACACTCTCACACTCACTCTCACGCACACACACACTCTCACACTCACTCTCACGCACACACACACTCTCACGCACACACACACTCTCACGCACACACACACTCTCACGCACACACACACTCTCATGCACACACACTCACTCTCACGCACACACACACACTCACTCTCACGCACACACACACTCACTCTCACGCACACACTCACTCTCACGCACACACTCACTCTCACGCACACACTCTCACACTCTCATGCACACACACTCTCACACTCACTCTCATGCACACACACACACACTCACGCACTCTCACGCACACACACACACTCACTCTCACGCACACACTCACTCTCACGCACACACTCACTCTCACGCACACACTCACGCACACACTCTCACACTCTCACGCACACACACTCTCACGCACACACACTCTCACGCACACACACTCACGCACACACACTCACGCACACACTCACTCACTCTCACGCACACACACACACACTCACGCACACACTCACTCTCGCACACACACACTCACGCACACACACACTCTCACGCACACACACACTCTCACGCACACACACACTCTCACGTGCACACACACACACTCGTACACACACAGACTCACTTTCACACACATAGGGCTCGGTTTTCGGGTGATGGATCGGGTGCGTTGGGGGCTCCAAAAATTGCTAAAATGCCGAGCGGGTTCGGAGCCCGGCTCCAACCCGCTGATTTCTGGGTTCCCCAGTGACGCGTCTGGGTGCACGTGCACCTCCCGAATGCGGGAGTCCCACCAGCAAATTAAAGCTGGCGGGATGATAATTTGCATAGTTTGTCCGATAGTTGAGGCACATGAAGTACTTGATTGACTAGACATTTTGGCACAGTTGCGATTTTGAAGCATCCTCAGCATGTTTCCCATGCTGTGGGAAACACTCCCTGTTGCAACAGACGTGTTTCAGCCAGCAGCCAGTGGGAGATGCAAATGCTTATTTGAAAGGTGGGGAGAAAACATCATTTATTGCAGCAGGGCACTCTGACACGTCAGACAAAGTTTTGGCTGCAAGACCTTTGTGTTTTCACTCAGAATTCTTACTTTCCAACCAAAACTCTGCTGTGCAAACATATTTAACTACTTTGCGGATCCCCTCAAACTCACACCGTCAGGATAGGGGGGGGCGCCGTGGCTGCATTCATCACCTCATCCCAGGACGAGCAACATCACCAGCCTCTCCAGGCACACATCCACCTCCGCCACATGGAGCTCCACAACACAGTGCGACACCACAGGAACCTGCACAAGAGCACGGAGGGCAACAACAGAGAGAGCGACGTCGCAGGAGGCATTACCCTCACAACTGGGTCTACAGACTGAGACTCAGCTCCCTGGACCTCTCTGAGGAACAGTGCATACGGAGGCTCGGAGTCAGTCGCCAGGTAGTCGCAGACATCTGCAGCCTCCTTCATGCCGAGCTGCTCCCGGCTGTGCCGAGCAGCATCTCCTTACCCGTCGCTATCAAAGTCACCACTGCCCTCAACTTCTTCGCCTCCGGATCATTCCAGGGTGCCACCGGGGACATCGCCAGGGTCTCTCAGTCGTCTGCACACAAGTGCATAAGGCAGGTCACCGAGGGCTTGTTCCGCAGGGCCTCACACTACATCAACTTCCCCATGGACGACCTCAGCCAGACGGAGAGAGAGTCGTGGGATTCCACGCTGTGGCTGGCTTCCCTCAGGTGCAGGGTGTAATCGATTGCACCCATATAGCAATACGAGCACCTCCACACGAGCCAGGACTGTTCATCAAAAGGAAGGGCTATCACTCCATCAACACTCAGCTCATTTGTGACCATCACAAGAGATTCCTTCATGCGTGCGCCAGATATCCTGGCAGCTGCCACAATTCCTTCATCCTCCGGGAATCCAACTCTTCCCTCTTCCTCGCAACGAACACCAGTAAGGGCTGGCACCTCGGGGACAAGGGATACCCCCTGCACACATGGCTCATGACACCTCTGAGGAACCCCATCACCGACCAACAGAGTCAATATAATGACAGCCACATCGCTACCGGGTCTAAAATTGAGCATGCTATAGGGGTGCTCAAGATGCGCTTCAGGTGCCTTGATGATTCTGGGGGAGCGCTTCAATACGCACCAGACAGAGTGGGACGCATTATCGTCGCGTGTTGTGCCCTGCACAACATGCCACTTGAGGAGGCCCCATCCACATCTGCCACCCACATGGAGGGGGAGGGGGAGGGGGAACCCATGGGCAGAACAGCTGCTCACCTGGCTGCTCATGAGGCCAGGGAGTCACTGATATGTGAACAGTTCTCCTAACATCAGACGGTGTGGAGAGTCCAGTCCAGTCCTCACCACCTGGATAGAGCAGCGGCCACACCAGCCCCCACTCCCTGCACAAAACAGTCTTGCAACTACACATACACCCACTGTTGAGTGATCCAATGGGTGGCATCAAGTGTCGGCGTTCATGGTGAACGTCATGAAAGGGCCTCATTACAGAAGCCAGTCAAGCATGGCCAAGACGTGGCAGTAGTGGTGACAATAATAATATTTAATGTGAGTTTAACAAAAAGCAAAACCGTCAAACACCCTTGTGCATCCCCTTCGTGCTTACAAAACCTTCGTCTTTCGCTTCAGACTACTTCTACGTGGTGCATCCCCTGTGGCTACAGCAGAGGTAGTGGCAGGTTGCTCTTGTTCATGCCCTGACCGATTAGATGCTTTGGGCCTCCAGCCTCTGAGTTTTGGTGCCTATGAGGGCCCCTCAAAAGACTGCTCCACCTGCACCTGTGCAGGGGCAGACTCGGCCATCTGGAGAGGGGGCAGCATTGTGGATACTGGTTGAGAGGGGGGCAACGGGTGAGATATGGGAGCGCTTTGAGTGGCGTCCCCACTTCCATGTCCCCTTTTACCATCATCCCTTCCCTGGGCCAGGCCCACACCTCACCTACCACTCTGCTTCTTCAACAGTTTGGAGGACATGTGTGAAGCCTTGTAAGGCCAGTGCTTGTGTATCTGCCTGCCTGTTGTTCACCCTGAGTCCGAACGGCCGTTTTCAGGGTCTGAATGAACTCATTTGTGAGCCGTGCTTGAAGCTCAATGGAGGCGAGCCTTCTCTCCATCGCAGACATTCCCACACTTACCCACGACAGTATCTCAGAGAGTTCCTCACATCCCTGTGATACTACCTCAGCGATGCCCTCACGTCCCCGTGACAGTATCTCAGGGAGTTGTTCACATCCCTGTGATACTATCTCAGCGATGCCCTCACGTCCCCGTGACAGTATCTCAGGGAGTTGTTCACATCCCCGTGACACTATCTCAGAGATGCCCTCACGTCCTTGTGACAGTATCTGAGAGATTCCCTCCCGTACCTATGCCACCATTCCACTCATGCAAGAGTTGGACTCCTCCACCCTCTACGCGATTATGGAGTGCGTGCGTGGCACCTGTTAGAGCACCTCGCAAATGTGCTGCTGCCCCTCGATCATTCTCCTTTTAAAGGATAGCCCCCAGGGTTCAGTATCCGTGTCCAGCTGAGCAGAGCCTGGAGAGGAGTGCTCCCACCGACGCGGACTCTCCACAGCTGCCCCTGCCACCAGCGTCTGCTCGTGCCCACACGTGTGGTAACTCACTACGTGCGACTCCAACTAACTGCGGACTGGGACCCACCGAGGTGTGTGTATCTGCGCTGGTGGATGGCTCGCTCAGATGTGACGGTGCCCCCTCAGAGGCCGGCAGGTCCTCTGAGGAATCGCCCTCTGCCGTCACAGCGGTCGCTGAAGGCCCTGTAAGAGAACAGAAGGCAATATTAAGCATGATCACGGATGTGTCATGTTGCAACGAGCATACTGAGGTGCTGAAGATGGCAAGGCATGTTAACATCAATTCATATTGTGTGTGCTGAATGTTAAAGTTTGTTTGTCGGGTGCCAGTCTCGGCGTCCCCGATGGACAGGCACTCGAGGGTGCGGCTCAGCTCCAGCGCTTCCTGATCCGCGTCTGTGAGGACGACCATCTGTTGCAGCCCCCCTCCGGTCCTTGCCCTCTCCTGTGCATTCTGGGGTCTCTTCTCCTATAAGGGGAGAAAGTACAGGTGTGTGAGTAAGTGATGTTGACGTGGCCAACCGATGAATGCATTGTTTTGGGTGCAGTTGACCGTGAAAGAGATGTCATCAGAGGGTGAGTATGAGACAGAGCCATGACACTGTGTGAGGATTGGCTTGAGTGGTAGTGGTGGGGTGAGTAATGGGGAGGTGAGGAAGTGCTGAGGAAGTGCAGATAAGTTGAGGATGAGCTTTCAGTGGGAGAGAGGAGTGATGTAACAGAGCAGTGTTGGCAGTGCAGAATGGGTTGGGGGATGGGGGTGGTGATGTGGAAGACGGAGTGTAGGAGAATGAGTAAGTGTACTCACTTTGGCTGACCTAGTTAGGTCATTGAAGTGCTTCCTGCACCGGATCCAGGTACAGGAGGTGTTGCTGCTGCTGGTGACCTCCTCTACCACCTCGAGCCAGGCCTTCTTGGGGGGGTTACCCACGCGCCCAATCGCCCCCCCCTATAATATCGGGGCCATAATCACTCGTACACTCACACACACACACTCATACACACTCACACACACTCACTCACACACTCATACACACACACACACACACACACACACTCATACACACACACACACACACACACACACTCATACACACACACACACACACACTCATACACACACACACACACACTCATACACACACACACACTCATACACACACACACACTCGTACACACACACACACACACTCACACACACACACATACACACTCGTACACACACACACACACACACACTCACACACACTCATACACACACACACACACTCATACACACACACACACACACACACTCATACACACACACACTCATACACACACACACACACTCACACACACACACACACACTCGTACACACACACACACTCACTCACACACACATACACACACACACACACACACACATACACACTCATACACACACACACATACACACACACACATACTCACACACACACACACATACACACACACTCATACACACACACACACACACTCACACACACACACACACACACACACTCGTACACACACACACACTCACTCACACACACATACACACACACACACACACATACACACACACACATACACACACACACATACACACACACACACACACACACACACACACACACACACACACTCATACACACACACACACACTCATACACACACACATACACACTCATACACACACACACATACACACACTCATACACACACACACTCACACACACACACACACACTCGTACACACACATACACACTCGTACACACACACACACTCATACACACACACACATACACACACTCATACACACACACACTCATACACACACACACACACTCGTACACACTCTCTCGCACGTACTCTCTCACACGTACTCTCTCACACGTACTCTCTCACACGTACTCTCTCACACGTACTCTCTCACACGTACTCTCTCACACGTACTCTCTCACACTCTGTTGCAGGCCAGTGAAACAGAATGCAAGAAGAAGCATTAAAGCCTTCTGGTTCAAAAAAAAATTATACCTTAGAACGATACCCAGGCTGAAATCTAATCGAGGAGCTTGACGCATTGTGTATAAAATATAATGGATCTCTGGGATTGAGTTACAGGTTGGAATCTAATTGAGGGTTTCAGATGGTTTATGTAAGGAGTAATGGGATGAATTACAGGCAGGAGTTCAGTTGATTTATACAGAGAATAATGGATATAATTAAGAATGATTACAAGGCAATAATCTAATTGAATCTATCAGTTCAACTGATACCATGAAAAACAAATGCAAAGCTTAAATGGTTTATAACTGTCATTTGAATTCGGTGATGGATTACAATCTTGAAATCCCCTCAGGGTCATCTGTTATTTTATATCTTAAAATATACTTCATAAACTTGTGGTTGCTTCATTCAGTTTACCCCTGATAACGTCCCTCAGTGATGTCCAGCGCACTCCCGGACACTGAGGGTGTGATGAGAGAGGGGTTTGACTGTCAGTTCCATAAAGTATCTCCCTCCTCTCCCTGATTCCTTGCAGAAGAATTTCTATTACCTGGGCAGAAAACCTGCCTTTCTTCACTCTGAACACCCCATTCTTCAGTCATGTTGCTCGGTCCCCAGCTCCCCTGCCCTCACCAGTGCCAGTTCAGCTGTTTAAATGCCTTCTAATTGTAGATCACAGCTGCTCACCAGGATTATTGATTCTTCTGGTTTATTTGGCGGAACAGGCTCGAGGGGCTGAATGGCCCCCTCCTGTTCCTACGATGCTATTGGCTGGCCTGTTGTGTTGGGAGTTAAAACCCATATTTTAGCCCACCTTCTGAAAACAGCAAATTCACCCGTTAAACCTTGGTAAACCTGAGTTAACCCCTCGATAGTTCACTAATAGCAATTCCCCTGCTCTACAGACAGAGGGACTAGGCCCCTCCGGCTTTGGGCTCGACAGATTATTTTTTCTTCAGCATGTTGCTTGCTAACCTCTAAAATGCAAAATGGACACCAAAAGTCTGCTCTACCCATTACTTTGTCTCTTACAATGTGCCATTCGTTATTAATTAATTAGAGCAACAACAACTGTATTTACGTAGCACTGTTAACGTGAAAAAATGTTCCAAGGCGCTTCACAGAAGTGTAATGAGACAAAAATCGATAGCGAGCCAAAGAAGGAGCTCTTAGGGAGGGGTGACTAAAAGCTTGGTCAAAGAGGTGTGTTTTTGAAGAGGCTGTTAAAGGAGGAGAGAGAGGTGGAGAGGTCCAGAGAGGGAGTTCCAGCATGGGGCCGAGACAACTGAAGGCACGGCTGCCATTGGTGGGGCGAAGGGAGTGAGGGATGCACAAGGGGCCAGAGTAATGCCAGAGGCAGCAAAACAAACATCAGAACTCAAGCTGTGGACATACCCCACTCCCCACCTCTGTCCTGCCCCCTTGTTCAGTTTTGGTCTTAGCAAATGACGGGGTGAGCCTTCGTAAAGAACGACAGATAATATAAACAAAAGATGGAATTAATCGAAAACGTGCACCGAGGACAAACGTTTATCATACTATATGTGGCAAGATGAGTGTCACCTCAGGAGTCCTTGGCTAATGCTATTTAAATATTCATAAACACTTGTACATTCAAAGACATGAAACATTCCCTCCATAATGCTTGCTCCCTTTACGGCACAGACAAACCTTAGCAATGAGCCTCTTATATAAAAAAGCCCAGCTTCAACGCAGAGTTAACACAGTCTAGTAACAACTCACTTCAATACCTGTCTGCCTCTTTTTATCTGCAGAGCCTTTCCGTTAAAGCTACAATCTGACCGTAAACCCCCAGACTCCTTAAACAAGGACATATGAGTTTTAATCTTAAATAATGTTGATTTTTATAATATGTTCGGCCAGCTGTTAAAATATGCGTCAGGTCTCATTTCACAGTTCCATATCTTTGGCTCAATATATCTTCAGGCATAACTTAAGAGCCTGAAAACTCCAGCAGATATTTTTTTAATTTGCGATCCGACGGATGCTTTACCCAACCCGATACACCACAAAGTCTTTCAGCTCATCCGTATTCTCTTCATACACCACCATTGGTTTGACTCCAAATCGAGCAATTCCTTCTCGGAGTTTTGTTTCCTGGTCAACCCCTCTGCCCCCCCACCAACAGGGTCGCCAAGTCAGGTTTGGACGTATCCCTGGAAGGTTTCATCACATGGTGTCCCACCTCAAACTGCCCTGCCCAGTCAAACAGCCTATTTTTAAACCATCTCCAATAGTTTTGCAATTAATAAATGAAAGTGATCATAGAAAATTTTAAAAAGGGCACCGTTTTATTTTAGCGCCCATTTTGATTTGTTCTCCCGTGTGTTGCTTGCAGTGTCCAGGAAATTGACCTTTAATTCCTGGAGGGTTGGCAACCCTAATCCCGTTCCCTTTTGTAACCTGTGCTCCGCTTTCTGTTTTCCCGACTGTTGTCATGTCAAATTGTCGGGGGGCAGTGTCCATTTAACACACGGCGATGCTAAATCAATTACTTTCTTGGCTTTAATATGTTTCGCAGTCTCCACTTCAGGACCCTGAGAAAACAAAATGTGCTGACCTGCTAAAATGCAGCTTTTGTGCAACTTGGATTCTGCAAATCAATTCATTTAAAAAAAAAAGAACCTGCCAATGGACTCATCCGAGCCGAAACCAAGGCAGGGAAACGATTCACGAGTAAACTGGATGAACACCTCGTATCTGATTCTCAAGATCACTTGGGAGCTACCTTCATGTATAATTGACATGAATTCTACAATAAATCTTAACCCTTGCAAGTACTAGTCACTCCACCATCGGCGGCCGTGCCTTCAGCTGTCTAGGTCCCAAACTCTGGAATTCCCTCCCTAAACCTCTCTACCTCTCTCTCCTCCTATAAGACACTCCTTAAAAACCTATCTCTTTGACCAAGCTTTTGGTCACCTGTCCTGATATCTCCTTGTGTGGCTCGATGTCGTATTTTGTTTGATAAAACTCTTGTGAAGCGGCTTGGGACATTTTACCACATTAAAGGCGCTATATCAATGCAAGTTGTTGTTGTTGTTGTTGTTGTTGTTGTCGTCGTTGTTGTCGTCGTGGACTTGCTGTTTATTTAGCCGGAGCTGGATGACACACAATTATGTGAATAGATCAGCGCTGGATTGGGGAGGGGCGGGCATGATGAAATAAGCCTGTCAGTCGCCATAAGAGCAGAGCTGCAGTGGGCATGTGATGCTCCTGTCACATCAACTTACACCAGTGGTAAACAAGGCCACGTGGCCAGCACGGAAATCAGAATACTAAAGAGATACTGACAGACAACATGTCAAAACTACAGCGAAGAGGAAGAAAGATTCACAAAGAAACAATCTAGCGCCATTCGCAACAATAACTTGCATTTATATAGCGCCTATCATGTAGTAAGACGTTCCAAGGCGTTTCACAGGAGCGTAAGTCAGACAGAAAAAACTGATGCCCAGCCAAAGAAGGAGACCATCAGTACAGGTGACCAAAAGCTCGGTCAGAGAGGTAAAGAAGGAACTTGCATTTCTATAGCGCCTTTCATGAACTCTGTGCGTCCCAAAGTGCTTTACAATAAAGCACATTTGAAGCGTAGTCACTGTTGTAATGTAGGAAACGCGGCGGCCAATTTGCGCACAGCAAAATCCCACAAGCAGCAATGAGATAAATGACCAGATCATCTGTTTTAGCAATGATGGTTGAGGGCTAAATATTGGCCAGGACACTGCTCTTCTTTGAAATAGTGCCCAGGGATCTTTTCCATCCACCTGAGAGGGGCAGACGGGGCCTCGGTTAAACCTCTCATCTGAAAGACGGCACCTCCGACAGTGCAGCACTCCCTCAAGTACTGCACTGGGAGTGTCGGCCCAGATCACGTGCTCACGTCTCTGGAGTTGGACTTAAACACACAACCTTCTGCCTCAAGAGGGAAGAGTGCTACCCAGTGAGCCACTGCCCACACTCACAGCAGGATGAGTGGCCTTAGCAGCTTATGCAGTTCGAGCTTTCCAAACGTGGCACTCCATCCTCGAAAACACCGACAACAAAAAGGAAGAATTAAATTCAAAACAAAATGATAATGAGGTTTAAAAGGACTGGTCTGATTTATTTTACTCATTTGCATCTGTGTGTTGGTGCTCAGTTAATGTTATTTATTTGTACCTGAGTTGTCTAAGCTCAGCTCTGATTTATTTCATTTATTTATGTCTATATATTTCTGCCCAGCCTGATTAATTTTATTTACCTGTGTCTATGTGCTTGAACCCGGGTCTGATTCATCAAATCTCCACATTCTCATCTTAACGACCACGAAAAATGAAAATCTTGCTTACTCTGTTATTTGAAATTCTAATTTTAAGCATTAGATATTTGAGATGATTGCACACGGTGCAGGAAATCTCAGCTCTTCACATGACTATTGGAGCTCACACGTGGGCCAGGGGTCTCCTCAACTCCTCAACTCCTCAGTATTGTGAGCGCACCTGTAGAGGAGGAGGGTCTAACTCTCAGGGATTGTGTCTGTGTGTATAATATGCGTGTGTGTAATGTGTGAGTGTGTAATGTGTGAGTGTGTAATGTGTGAGTGTGTAATGTGTGAGTGTGATGTGTGAGTGTGATGTGCGTGAGTGTGATGTGCGTGAGTGTGATGTGCGTGAGTGTGATGAGCGTGATGTGTGATGTACGTGTGTGTGATGTACATGTGTGATGTACATGTGTGATGTACGTGTGTGTGATGTGCGTGTGTGTGATGTGCGTGTGTGTGATGTACATGTGTGATGTACGTGTGTGATGTACGTGTGTGTGATGTACGTGTGTGATGTACATGTGTGATGTACGTGTGTGTGATGTGCGTGTGTGTGATGTGCGTGTGTGTGATGTACATGTGTGATGTACGTGTGTGATGTACGTGTGTGTGATGTGCGTGTGTGTGATGTGCGTGTGTGATGTACGTGTGTGTGATGTGCGTGTGTGATGTGCGTGTGTGATGTACATGTGTGATGTACGTGTGTGATGTACGTGTGTGTGATGTACGTGTGTGATGTACATGTGTGATGTACGTGTGTGTGATGTGCGTGTGTGATGTGCGTGTGTGATGTACATGTGTGATGTACGTGTGTGATGTACGTGTGTGTGATGTACGTGTGTGATGTACATGTGTGATGTACGTGTGTGATGTGCGTGTGTGATGTACATGTGTGATGTACGTGTGTGATGTACGTGTGTGTGATGTACGTGTGTGATGTACATGTGTGATGTACGTGTGTGTGATGTGCGTGTGTGATGTACATGTGTGATGTACGTGTGTGATGTGCGTGTGTGATGTACGTGTGTGATGTACGTGTGTGTGATGTGCGTGTGTGTGATGTGCGTGTGTGTGATGTACATGTGTGATGTACGTGTGTGTGATGTACGTGTGTGATGTACGTGTGTGATGTACGTGTGTGATGTACGTGTGTGATGTACGTGTGTGTGATGTACGTGTGTGATGTGCGTGTGTGATGTACGTGTGTGTGATGTACGTGTGTGTGATGTACGTGTGTGTGATGTACATGTGTGTGATGTACGTGTGTGATGTGCGTGTGTGATGTACGTGTGTGTGATGTACGTGTGTGATGTACGTGTGTGATGTACGTGTGTGTGATGTGCGTGTGTGTGATGTGCGTGTGTGATGTACGTGTGTGTGATGTGCGTGTGTGTGATGTGCGTGTGTGATGTACGTGTGTGTGATGTGCGTGTGTGTGATGTGCGTGTGTGATGTACGTGTGTGTGATGTGCGTGTGTGTGATGTGTGTGTGTGTGATGTACGTGTGTGATGTACGTGTGTGTGATGTACGTGTGTGATGTACGTGTGTGATGTACGTGTGTGATGTACGTGTGTGATGTGCGTGTGTGTGATGTACGTGTGTGATGTACGTGTGTGTGATGTACGTGTGTGATGTACGTGTGTGATGTACGTGTGTGATGTACGTGTGTGATGTACGTGTGTGATGTGCGTGTGTGTGATGTACGTGTGTGATGTACGTGTGTGTGATGTACGTGTGTGATGTGCGTGTGTGATGTACGTGTGTGTGATGTACGTGTGTGATGTACGTGTGTGATGTACGTGTGTGATGTACGTGTGTGATGTGCGTGTGTGTGATGTACGTGTGTGATGTACGTGTGTGATGTACGTGTGTGATGTACGTGTGTGATGTACGTGTGTGATGTGCGTGTGTGTGATGTACGTGTGTGATGTACGTGTGTGATGTACGTGTGTGATGTACGTGTGTGATGTGCGTGTGTGTGATGTACGTGTGTGATGTACGTGTGTGTGATGTACGTGTGTGATGTACGTGTGTGATGTACGTGTGTGATGTACGTGTGTGATGTGCGTGTGTGTGATGTACGTGTGTGATGTGCGTGTGTGTGATGTACGTGTGTGTGATGTACGTGTGTGATGTACGTGTGTGATGTACGTGTGTGATGTACGTGTGTGATGTGCGTGTGTGTGATGTACGTGTGTGTGATGTACGTGTGTGATGTACGTGTGTGATGTACGTGTGTGATGTACGTGTGTGATGTACGTGTGTGATGTGCGTGTGTGTGATGTACGTGTGTGATGTACGTGTGTGTGATGTACGTGTGTGATGTACGTGTGTGATGTACGTGTGTGATGTACGTGTGTGATGTACGTGTGTGATGTGCGTGTGTGTGATGTACGTGTGTGTGATGTGCGTGTGTGTGATGTACGTGTGTGTGATGTACGTGTGTGATGTACGTGTGTGATGTACGTGTGTGATGTACGTGTGTGTGATGTACGTGTGTGATGTGCGTGTGTGTGATGTACATGTGTGATGTACATGAGTGTGATGTGTGTGTGTGTGATGTACGTGTGTGATGTACGTGTGTGATGTGCGTGTGTGTGTGATGTCCGTGAGTGTGTGATGTCCGTGTGTATGAGGTGTGTGTGATGTGTGTGATATGCATGTGTGATATGCATGTGTGATGCGTGTGTCTGATGTGTGTGATGAGTATGATGTGTGTGTGAGCGATGTGTGTGTGATGTGCGTGTGTGTGTGTGATGTGTGTGTGTGCATTTGATGTGCATGTGTGTGTGATGTGCATGTGTGTGATGTGCACGTGTTGTGTGTGTGTGATGTGTGTGCATGTGATGTGCATGTGTGTGTGATGTGCATGTGTGTGATGTGCATGTGTTGTGTGTGTGATGTGTGTGTGTGGGTGATGTGTGTGTCATGTGCGGGTATGTGATGTGTATGTGTGCAATGTATGTGTGTGATGTGTGTGATGTGCGTGTGATGTGCGTGTGTGATGTGCACGAGTGTGATGTGCGTGTGATGTGCAAGAGTGCGATGTGCGTGTGTGTGTGATGTGTGTGTGATGTGCGTGTGTGTGATGTGCGTGTGTGTGATGTGCGTGTGTGATGTGCGTGTGTGATGTGCGTGTGTGTGATGTGCGTGTGTGATGTGCGTGTGTGTGATGTGCGTGTGTGTGATGTGCGTGTGTGATGTGCGTGTGTGTGATGTGCGTGTGTGTGATGTGCGTGTGTGATGTGCGTGTGTGATGTGCGTGTGTGTGATGTGCGTGTGTGATGTGCGTGTGTGTGATGTGCGTGTGTGTGATGTGCGTGTGTGATGTGCGTGTGTGTGATGTGCATGTGTGATGTGCGTGTGTGTGATGTGCGTGTGTGTGATGTGCGTGTGTGATGTGCGTGTGTGTGATGTGTGTGTGTGATGTGTGTGTGTGATGTGTGTGTGTGATGTGCGTGTGTGTGTGTGATGTGCGTGTGTGTGTGATGTGCGTGAGTGTGTGTGATGTGCGTGTCAGATGTGCGTGTGTGTATGATGTGAGTGTGATGTGCGTGAGTGTGTGTGTGATGTGCATGAGTATGATGTGCGTGTGTGTGATGTGCGTGTGTGATGTACGTGTGTGATGTGCGTGTGTGTGATGTGCGTGTGTGATGTGCGTGTGTGATGTGCGTGTGTGTGATGTGCGTGTGTGATGTGCGTGTGTGTGATGTGTGTGTGTGATGTGTGTGTGTGATGTGCGTGTGTGTGTGTGATGTGCGTGTGTGTGTGATGTGCGTGAGTGTGTGTGATGTGCGTGTCAGATGTGCGTGTGTGTATGATGTGAGTGTGATGTGCGTGAGTGTGTGTGTGATGTGCATGAGTATGATGTGCGTGTGTGTGATGTGCGTGTGTGATGTACGTGTGTGATGTGCGTGTGTGTGATGTGCGTGTGTGATGTGCGTGTGTGATGTGCGTGTGTGTGATGTGCGTGTGTGATGTGCGTGTGTGTGATGTGCGTGTGTGTGATGTGCGTGTGTGTGATGTGCGTGTGTGATGTGCGTGTGTGTGATGTGCATGTGTGATGTGCGTGTGTGTGATGTGTGTGTGTGATGTGTGTGTGTGATGTGCGTGTGTGTGTGTGATGTGCGTGTGTGTGTGATGTGCGTGAGTGTGTGTGTGATGTGCATGAGTATGATGTGCGTGTGTGTGATGTGCGTGTGTGGTGTGTGTGCGTGTGCGTGTGTGATGTGTGCGTGTGTGATGTGTGCGTGTGCGTGTGTGATGTGTGCGTGTGTGATGTGTGCGTGTGCGTGTGATGTGTGCGTGTGTGAGTGTGTGATGTGTGTGATGTGTGCGTGTGTGATGCGTGCGTGTGTGATGTGTGTGTGTGTGATGCGTGTGTGTGTGATGTGTGCGTGTGCGTGTGTTTGTGTGTGTGCGCGTGCGTGTGGTTGGGGTAGGGGAAAGAGGAAGGTTAAATAGAAAACAATGGCCAGACCTTGGAAGAAGAAGAGTTTCACATTCCATCATGTTCTTCTTCCGAATATTCCCCCATAGACTTCAATCTCTAGGGAAATGTAACTCTTTGCCAATACAGGGACGGTGGATTAGACTTTCTGACACCCACTTTTCATTGGAGCGAATTTCCAGTGTGGTGGGATTAAAGGGTGCAAATGGCAGGAAATGAGTCCAACTATACAGAGGTTGGCGTGTTGGTCCCCAGTGGGATTGTCCCCGATAAAATGGCAGGGAACATGGGGCTACAGCGGAGTGCACCTCCCCAGGTAGCCAAAAAACTCAAGGAGGCCAGTAACTCACATGCACACTGATTGTGGAGTAGGAACACTCCAAATTAACATCTTTTAAGAAAAAGAGAGCGGAATTTAAATAAGAAGGAAAATTACCACAGAATTTCAGAGAAGATCTGGAAGGAAGAAGTTGGAACATGAGGTTTTATTTTGTGAATACGAAGAGGAAATTAGGCCCAAAATGCCTGTCCCAAGCTCGCCAAAAATCGTTGAGTTTGAAAAATGAGGCAAATGTACTGGGCATCTGCACTGACTGTACAACCAACAGAACTTGAATCCTGTACCGTGTCCCTATGGAGATCGGGCAGGAAAGTGGAGTTGAGGTCGAAGATCAGCCATGATCTTATTGAATGGCGGAACAGGCTCAAGGGGCTGAATGGCCTACTCCTGCTCCTATTTCTTATGTTTACATACATATGTTCTTATGTTCTTAAACCTCACCGAGAGGTAACGGCATCTGAAAATAGAAAGTATTTGGTATTTTCACGGCCGAGAAGTCTATCTGTATGCCAGTCCATCCAAGAGCCTTGGAATACTAATGCCAGCTTCATCTAATCTGCGGACACTGGGGAAAAGATACATTGGCTCAGAGCAATGCCTGCCGTCCTAGGAGATGGACAATCTGTCAGGACAATGTACGTAACGCACTGGATATAATGCAATAACTGGGCACCATCCTCCATCCTCAGATGTTAATAATCAATCGCACTGTGCAAATCAAATTTGGGAAGGAGGGGAGAGAGTTTCATAGAATCATAGTGTCGTACAGCCCAGAAGGAGGTCATTTAGCCCATTGTGCCTGTGTTGGCTCTTTGAAAGAGCTATCCAATCAGTCCCACTCCCCTTCTCATTCCCCACAGCCCTGAAAATTTTTCCCCTCCAAGTATTTATACAATTCCCTTTTGAAAGTTACTATTGAATCTGCTTCCACCTCCCTTTCAGGCAGCGCATTCCAGATCATAACAACTCACTGTGTAAACAAATTTCTCCTCATCTCCCCTTCTGGTTCTTTTAGGTATTAGTTGGTAGCACTCCAGGGACTTGAGCCCAATGCAATACTGAGGGAGCGCTGCACTGTCGGAGATGCCACCTCTCGGATCAGACGTTAAACCGAGGCCCCATCTGCCCTCTCAGCTGAATGTAAAAGATCCCATGGCCACTATTCCGAAGAAGAGCAGGGGAGTTCTCCCCGGTGTCCAGGCCAATATTTATCTCTCAATCAACACCTAAATACGGATTATCTGGTCATAATCATATTGCTGTTTGTGGGATCTTGCTGTGCGCAAATTGGCTGCCGCGTTTCCCACCTTACAACAGTGACTACACTTCAAAAGAACTTCTTGGCTGTAAAGCACTTTGGGACGTCCTGAGGTCACGAAAGGCATTCTATAAATGCAAGTCTTTCTTTCTGCTCATTCTGAACAGTTGAGTAAACATGAATTTCTCTAATCAACACAGTAGAAATACAATGGTATCAGCTCCTAATCAGATTTGAAAGAAACCTAAATCTTGCTTTCAAATTCAAAATTATGCCATTGTGAAGTCTTTCAGTGCGCAGAATGTACAATCCAAATCAATTAAGATAAAATGCAGATACAAGCGTTATTTACACAGTGAGTTGTTATGATCTGGAATGTGCTGCCTGAAAGGGTGGTGGAAGCAGATTCAATAATAACTTTCAAAAGGGAATTGGATAAATACTAAAAAAAGAAACATTTGCAGGGCTGCGGGGAAAGAGCGGGGGAGTGGGGTTAATTGGATAGCTGCTTCAGAGAGCCGGCACAGGCACGATGGGCTGAATGGCCTCCTTCTGTGCTGTTTGATTCCGTGGTTCTATAAGTGTTGACGTTTAATAGTGCTGTTGCTCTTCTGTACTGATAACCCCTGGGTTCTCAGTGAATTTGCAGTCACTTAGCTCCATCTACAGTTGCTTATAGGAAATATCATCCACTGAAGGAAACCCAAAACTCAGCTCAATTGCAAATGGAAAAGCTTTTGTTGTTATTCAGGGCACATTGTTGAGAATTTACTTAGATATCAAGGCTAGGAAAATATGCTTTTGAAGACAAAAGGTACTTGGGACACTCCTACGGTTGTGATCTAAAATTCGGAAGTTGTCTAATCTGAAACATTTACCTGAGGAAGGAGGAAGTCTCCGAAAGCTTGTGAATTTAAAATAAAATTGCTGGACTATAACTTGGTGTTGTAAAATTGTTTACAATAATCTGAAGTAAGGAGGGTTATAAAAAAAACACAAGATAGGCCTTAACAGATATATTTCAGGACATTAATAAGATAAGCAAGAAAGAAGAATTGCATTTCTATAGCGCCTTTCACGTCCTCAGAACATCCCAAAGTGCTTTACAGCCGATGATGTATTTTTTGAAGTGTAGTCACTGTTGTAATGTAGGAAACGCGGCAGCCAATTTGCGCACAGCAAGATCCCACAAACAGCAACGTGATAATGACCAGATAATCTGTTTTAGTGATTTAGGGATAAATATTGGCCAAGATACCGGGGAGAACTCGCCCGCTCTTATAGTGCCACGGGATCTTTTATGTCCACCTGTGAGGGCAGATGGGGCCTCGGTTTAACGTTTCATCTGAAAGACGGCATCTCCGACAGTGCAGCACTGCCTCACATACTGCACTGGAGGATCAGCCTCCATTTTGTGCTCAAGTCCCCGATAGTTACGAACCAATAGTTGGTGAACCAGTCTGTACTAAACCCCTTCACCACCTGCGACGCTGTGAAAAATGTGAACTAAAATAGTGAGATCTGCAAATGTTGGGGGCTGGGTCTAAAATGCTCCCGTCCGGCAACACCTTGAATTTAAAGTTCTCATCCTTAAGTTCAAATCCCTCTCTGGCCTCTGCCCTCCCTATCTCCGTAACCTCCTCCAGCCCCACAACACGCACCCATCCCCCCCACCTACAAGATTACTGCGCTCCTCCAATTCTGGCCTCTTGCACATCCCCGATTTTCAACGTTCCATCATTGGCGGCCGTGCCTTCAGCTGCCTAGGCCCTGAGCTCTGGAATTCCCTCCCTAAACCTCTCCACCTCTCTAGCTCTCTCTCCGCCTTCAAGAGGCTCCTTAAAAATCTGCCTCTTTGACCAAGCTTTTGGTCACCTGTCCTAATACCTCCTTATGTGGCTCGGCGTCAAATTTTGTCTGGATACGCTCCTGTGAAGCACCTTGGGATGTTTTTACTACATCGTGGGTGCTATATAAATGCAAGTTGTTGTTGTTGTTGTTGTCGTCGTCGTCTCGCAACCAGCTGCCTTAACCCGATGGCACATTCGCAGTCCTTATGGGTCTACAACGTCATTGGTTTCCCCGAATAGCAAGGTACATACACAGCTGATGGAGGGAGAACCAAGCATCAGCCATCAGCTACACTCCTGTAATAAATACTCAGATGGTAGCACTCTCACCTCCGAGTCAGAAGGTCATGGGTTCAAGTCCCACTCTAGAGATTTGAACACAAAATCCAGGCTGACGCTCCCAGTGCAGTACTGAGGGAGTGCTGCACTGTCAGAGGTGCTGTCTTTCAGATGAGACATTAAACCACCTCTCAGGTGGAGATAAACGATCCCATGGCAGTATTTCAAAGAAGGGCAGGAGAGTTCTCCCTGGTGTCCTGGCCAATATTTATCCTTCAATCAACATTACTTAAAAAATACGGATTATCTGATCATTATCACATTGTTATTTGTGGGATCTTGCTGTGGGCAATTTGGCTGCTGAATGTCTTACATTACAACAGTGACTACACTTCAAGAGTACTTCATTGGCTGTAAAGCGCTTTGGGACGTCCTGAGGTCATGAAAGGCGCTATGTAAATGCAAGTTCTTTCTTTTATAAAAACACCCAAATCCACATGGCTGTAGCAACTGTTCAAGAATATACACACACCTTGAAGTAAAAGCTACACACCATTATTAATGTCATGCGATTGCATAGCAGTTTAAAAAATGCACAGATTCCTTAAAGTGCAGACTCCTTCCTTTGCAGACAAGCTGATATTTTCATGTGCGCTGAGCTCCGTCTCTCCACAACAGAATGAAGTAATGGAGCATGTCGATCGATAAGTTAATAAGGCAGCTTTTAAGCTTCAAAATCCCAGGTGAGACCCACATAGCGAACAAATATTCAATAAAAGTGTTTGCACTGGAAGTGAGGAATGTATTCTTCTGTGCTGTTAAATTTAAAAGGATTTAGTAGGACTGAATTGTCCAAAAGATCCCATTTTATTCCATATGCCCTCATGAAGAATTCTTTGGCAGAGTTACTTTTCGTTTGAGTATAGAGACAATCCATAAGAGTCACCAGTAATTTTTGCCCCAATAACATCACAATTGATAAAATTATGTATTGGTGCAATTCACATCATCACAAGCAAGAAAAAAACATCTCAAGACTTTTTTTTATAAAAATTACGGGCCCTTTCAATAAATGGCCATACTTGATCCACTCACTTCTATTAACATATCAAAACGGAGGTAATACCAAACCATGCAAAGTGTTCCTATTTGGACCTTTTAACTATCCACTCAGCCTAATCCATACTGGGAACAAAAGCAGCAACAATAAGAATTAGCAATGAGATAGCGAAATGGATAAAGGCCAGAAGAGTGAGACGGGGTGGGTTGGTGCACCAAATGTTTTTGACATACTTGGAATTCATTACAAGACAGTACAAGGCTTAGAAGTTGAGTTCAATGGAAATTTGATAAATAACCTAGGGGACATGAATGGCTCAGCGCTGATTGTAGATACAAAAGAGAAACCACAAGAGATTCCCGAGCAGTAAATCAGTCAATGGAACATAGATCGAAAATAAATTCTAACCATACAAAGTCAATGGTGATCTGAAAGCAAGAGAATACACCAAGAATTTACCTTAGACTCAACAATATGGAAAGACAGCAACGAGAAAGAATTGTTAATAGACTACCCTAGTAAACATTAGATGGCCAAAGCGACAAAGTTAAACAGAGGATAGCAATTGCAATCACTTGAACTTTCAGTGCAAACTATAAATTCAAGCTGGTGCTGATTAAGTATAAGTTATGGTGAATAGCATTGGATAGATGTGAAAATTAGATTTTGAACAACTAGGGATGAGTTATGGTGCTACAGATGTTTGCTGAGAACCAGTTGTACAAGAAGAATAACTAATGAGAGGGTCCTTGAACTAGGATAAGCAACAAGGTTGAAACATGGTGTACTGCGGGCAATGAAAAGGCAAAGTTGACGGGGTTTGTTACTGTCTGGAAAAGTTGGTGGCCATTCGTCAAGGGGCAGGCAAAGAAGAGCTTGGCCCGATAGTGTGATGGAATGGGCAGGAGTAGCATCAGGGGCTGGTACAATCCACTTGAGCAGAGACTGGATCGTCTGGAGTGCAGTGGTCAACAACTTCCAAGAGTAGAGAAGGCACAAAGAGGGAGTTAGCACTCTACAGGGAAGATACCTTTAAATGGATGCAAAATCGTGGGCAGGCTGTCCACAATTTTCCGATATTCACGGCCAGCAGTCGAGGCTCCCTACTGGTAGCCTGCACTCAGAAGATCAGCCCTAGCATACCATGCACAGGAAGTCACATCATAATACCTCTGTGTGAAACCAGTTCCATTACAATCGTGTACCTGAACATAACCCTACCCCCAAAAGATTGAATATAACACGATGACTTGACTTTGTCATGTCAGCCATGGCTCAATGGGTAGCACTCTCACCCGAGTCAGAAGGTCATGGGTTCAAGCCCAATTCTAGAGCCTTGAGCCCATAATCCAGACTGACTCTCCCAGTGCAGAACTGAAGGAGTGCTGCACAGTCGGAGGTGCCGTCTTTCAGAGGAGATGTTAAACCGAGGCCCTGTCTGCCCTCTCAGGTGGATGTAAAAGATCCTACGATACTATTTGAAGAAAAGCAGAGGAGTTCTCCCCGGTGTCCTGGGCCAATATTTATCCCTCAACTAACATCACTAAAAAACAGACTATCCAGTCATTATCTCACTGCTGTTTGTGGGACTTTGCTGTGTGCAAATTGGCTGCCGTGTTTCCCTACATTACAACAGTAACTGCATTTCAAAAGTACTTTATTGGCTGTGAAGTGCTTTGGGACACGCTGAGGTTATGAAAGGCACTCTTTAAATATGCGTTTGTTCCTTCGTTGTAGGTGACAATATTTCCAACCGGGGATGAATCTGTTTCCTTTCAACAAAAACACATGCAGTTAACTGATTTAATCTCGTTCTGAAAGGACCTCATTACCAGTCCAGGTTTAAATCACTTTAAGATGTGGTTGTTTATACGTTGATATAAATAAAAGCAGTAAACAGCATTTCAGACATCACCAGGGATTAATAGTTGTGATTAAATTCCAATTCCACTGCCCAAATCTGGACATTTGTGGGAATAAAATGCTTCTTACTAATCTGCCAAAGCAAGAAAGTAAATGTGTGCACATTCATTAAAACTTCAGGGCAGCTTGTTAACGATTTGAATTGCTTTCTATTTTTTTTCCAAAGGCTTTGTCCATGTAAGGTTGGCTTGAGTTAAAATTAATTGGAAGGCACTAGTGTGCACAAGGGGAAATAGATGTACAGATAACACAGAATCCATAGCTCCAAACTTCACTTCTTTTTTAGGGTGGAAATCAAACATCCAGGGAGCAGTGGGGCCAAACATTGGGGTAGAACCCACTTACACTAGGTTTAAACTTCTCTCTCACCACACCAGATTGGGTGGGGTGAGTGGGGGTGGGTGGGGGTCATTTCTTCCACGTGTGCCCCTACCCCCGTCCCAATGTCACTTTTGGGGGCATGTCTGGTGGGATGAACCTTTATAAAGCACAGGTTCGGCCGCAGCTGGAGTATTGAGTCCAGTTCTGGGCATCACACTTTAGGAAAGATGTGAAGGCCTTAGAGAGGGTGCAGAAGAGATTTACTAGAATGATTCAAGGGATGAGGGACTTTGGTTACGTGGATAAGCTGGTGAAGCTGGGGTTGTTCTCCTTGGTACAGAGACGTTTGCGAGGAGATTTGATAGAGGTGTTCAAAATCATGAAGGATCTAGACAGACTAGATAGAGAGAAACTGTTCCCATTGGCGGGAGGGTCAAGGACCAGAGGACATAGATTTAAGGTGATTGGCAAAAGAACCAAAGGTGATATGAGGAAAAACTTTTTTACACAGTGAGTGGTTAGGATCTGGAATGCACTGCCCAAGGGGGTGGTGGAGGCAGATTTAATCATGGCCTTCAAAAGGGAACTGGAAAAAAATTGCAAGGCTACGGGGAAAGGGCAGGGGAGTGGGACTAGCTGGATTGCTCTTGCATAGAGCCGGCATGGACCCGATGGGCCGAATGGCCTCCGTCCGTGCTGTAACCTTTCTATGATTCTATGATCTCGGGCTACTGCTGCCAGTGCAGGAAGCTGGCAGACATACAGGGTTATACGTGGGCCCCGCTGTGACCTATTCAAATGTAATATGAGGCTTCCCATCGAGGGAGCAGAAACAGAGACCATTGGAAGGCTCTCCATCTTTGGTAAGACCGGCCTGTGGCCTCCTCTGACATCCTGTTAGGTCTGTGGGGTGAGCACCCCTGGAGTAGCCACTACTGGGGCACAGATGCCCGATATTGGGCCTCGGGCTTCATTTACATCAGACTGGCGAGCAGCAGAGGCCTCCTGGGCACCCAAAGGCTGCTCACCGGCGGAGACCATTTGAATTTCGGGCCACTGCGTCGCTGGCAGCTCTAGTTAGATGTGGAGTAATTTCTTCCTCTCCAACATGCTTCAGCCTCGACCTCAGAAAAAGCATCTCTCAATGCATGCGCCACATTTTCCGTTTTCCACACCAGCCTTCCTGTGGCATCTCGGACTAAAACTAACAATTTCCATCAGATTCAAAGGCAGCTGTGTGCTTTGGGCCCTTGCCCAGTGGCCATGGAGTTGAGAATTGCCCAAACTCATTTCCAATAGAGCAAACCGACAGAAGAAACTTCCATCCCTTTCAATCCAGCTGAATTTGAACCTCTGTTGCAGAGATGAAAGGCCAATAATTAATCCATTGCACCGTCCTGTCCCCCGCACTGGCCCTGAAATTACACCGTGGGACACTAGTTTAAAATAACAGAGTGAATATTGACACCACTGTGTCAGCCAATGGGTTGGAGGTGGGGCGGGATTTGTGGTTTTAATTTACTCATAAACTACGGCAAACAGTCTATTTACTCAGCAGTCAGAGTCTATTACCACAGCCAACAGAGTCTCTACAGCAAATTCACGAGATACAGCAAACCCTGTCTCCGAACACATGTCCGAAACTATAGCAAACAGAGTCTCCCAAGTACAAGCAGCGTTATTTCTCCAGCGAGGTGCAGTGAGTGGAGGATAGTTACAGAATGTAAACGATGTGAGTAAAATCAAACCCAGTCACTTACAGCAGTGCAGTGTCCAGACGTGATTGACAGGGGGAATTACCCAATCGTCTCCATTCTGGCCTGGTCTTGTGTCACTATATGCAGCCTTGATATAGATGAGGTGGAGATGCCGGTGATGGACTGGGGTTGACAATTGTAAACAATTTTACAACACCAAGTTATAGTCCAGCAATTTTATTTTAAATTCACAAGCTTTCGGAGGCTTCCTCCTTCCTCAGGTAAATGAGGAAGGAGGAAGCCTCCTGAGGATTTACCTGAGGAAGGAGGAAGCCTCCGAAAGCTTGTGAATTTAAAATAAAATTGCTGGACTATAACTTGGTGTTGTAAAATTGTTTACAATTGATATAGATGAGTTAATACCGCCACTAAAATTATGTAGTGAGGAATTTCATCCCAAGGCATTAAGCATTTCGCTGTTCATATCCCACAGTGTAATTTCAGCACTGCTACCTCTTTTGTAAGCGTTAAATTCTGCCTCATCCTAACCTACAGATCTCAAGAGTTTAATGTTTTGCATGTACTCTTAAGAAAATCTCAGACAATGGCTTCATTCAATAGCTACATCAAGCACAGCTGTCAAATGAGTCACTTTGTGAAATGAAAATTAGTGTCTATAAAGGGAGGTCTATTTTCTGAGAATAAAATAACACGAGAATAATAACTTCAAAAAAAAAACACAAACTTATCTCCAAACAGATCTTAATTTTAGAGCCAATATTCGAGGGTGTATTTTTAAAAAAATAATGCAATGCCTCCAATCAAATCATCCCTTTTGAACTTGCCTCTCTGCAACAGATGTATATTTTAACTGGAGATAAGACACATCATATTGAAGTGTAGACACCAGTTTATTATTATAGTATATTATTTAGTCCCCACTTGAAAATAAACACTTAAATCAAGGGCTACAAATGCTGGGAAGACAAATAGTAAAAGAAGAGAATTTGTTAAGGGCCAAAGCTACAGAAAATAGAATAAATACAGCGGCCTTGAGATTCCACTGTGCCAATATTAAAATAAACGGGTTAATATGTCTGCTGAAATATCAGACAAAGGAATTTCATACGAATGTGTTAAGCACAACATCATTTCACGGCCTAGGAGTTTAGTGCTGGAAAATGAACTCTGAGGCCGACTTAAGAATGAAAGCCTTATACTTATTTGCCCAAATAGGGGAAAACCTACCAGGTATTGCACTGCAACGGAATGAAGTCTTCAAAGGAGCCATCAGTCGGACATAACCAAGTGGTCTATCTGAATTACAGAGCCACCCCATAGAGTACACTTCTACTTTCTACTGCACTTGTTCTGATAAGAAGGTAGAACACAGAAGGGTTAAATAATATCCCCCGCCTCACTAGCTGTACACATCATTCTGCTGAATTACCCAATGGCCTTTGGCCAGATGTACTGTGGAACATATGTATAGCATGGATCTCTTGCAACCTCAAAAAAAAAACTCTACAATGAGGTGGCAGAGGGAAGGAAATTAATGATAACATTAGCACAATGATCAAAGAAGTAAAGGAATGTTGGAAGGCTCAGCTCACTGCGGTGCATACACGCGATTGCTAAACCATCTCTAACAAGGTGAGTGAGATCGAGGTCGTGTCAATTGGGAACTGCAATGGAATGAGAATTTCAGGAGTGTGATTAACTCTCAATGATGAAGACAAATAACAACATACAAGGAGGACAAAGTAGTCAGGGAAAGTATTGAAGGAGCTCTATAAATCAGGGGCACTTGGGACATAAAGCAATTGGTACAGGATAAGTTTTTCAACGAGATACTTTGGCTGGAATTAAGTCATGCAAAGGAAGTAGTGCAAAGATAACTGTAAGGGTTTGCTTTAGGCTTCCAGGTCAAAATAAAAAGGAGAGCTTATTGCATTAAAAGTTAAGGAAGGTAGATATAAACAGACAGAGCAAATTAATGGGAGCTGTTAGCCAACCTAATATATCCAAAAGGTCTAGAATATGAACCAGTAAATGTAGGTCATGACTGGTCTCTGACCCAGAGCAGTAGGGACGCCATGAGAGCTGACTCACATCTTGACCTGGTGTCGGCAAGTGACCCAGTGGGAATGATCATGGAACCTAGGCAATAATGACCATAACATGGTTCATTTGACACAATCAGGGATAAACCAATACCCAGGTATACAACTTTAAAAGGTGCAACTTAATGGAAATGAAGGAAGAGTTTAAACATCCCAACTTGGAAATGTATCGCCGTTCCTTCATCGTCGCTGAGTCAAAATCCTGAAACACCCCAACCTAACAGCACTGTGGGAGAACCTTCACCACACGGACTGCAGCGGCTCAAGAAGGCGGCTCACCACCACCTTCTCAAGGGCAATTAGGGATGGGCAATAAATGCCGGCCTCGCCAGCGAGGCCCACATCCCATGAATTAAAAAAAAATGGAGGGCAGCCACTCAATAAACTCTCAGCTGAGGAAAAATGGAGCACCTTTAAGGACAAATTACTGAGCATGCAAGATAAATACAGAGCAAGGACTGAGAAGTGCAAACCAAACAAATGAGACACTAAATAGACTAACGAGACAACTAACAAGTAAAGTATTTTTTTTTAAAAACAAGAACTCTACAAAGTCTGTCGGGAGAAAGGTGAGAGAAACCTGTGGGAGGAATACAAGAATCTCCAAGTCAGCGAAGCAAGAGGAAACTAGAAATGAACATAGCTGTAGAAGTCAAGTGCAAAAGTAAAATCTTCCAGTGTTATAACAGCAAGAGGGTTAACAAAGAAGGATTAAGATCCCTTACAGGAAGTTGACACCGAGGGTGAACTAAAAATAGTGAATGTATTACATGGTTCGTTCCTAGATTAGTTCCTGGAACTATTCACTAGAGAAAACACAGGAAAAATGACAACCAACTTAGAAGGTTCCATAACTCAACTTAGTGGCTGACGCCACTTACAAGGAGGTCCTAGATACGCTGAAATCCAATAATTCCCGGGGATGTATGGTGTACACACAAGGGTCCTAAATGATATTAAGGGATCAAATCTACAAAATCGATGGTGGGGGGGTGGGGTGGGTACTAATGAATACACGGAAGGTTCCACTGGATTGGAAACACAGTAAATATGAAATCTATTTTCGAAGAAGGCAGAAAATCAAATCCTGCTAATGATATGCCTATTAGTCTTATATTGATAACTGGCAAAATAAAGGAAATGATCATTAGGAACCAACTCAAAGATCACCTATATCAAAATAGGCTGGGAAGTGACAGCCAACACAGTTTCAGAAGGGAGAGGTCTATCCCGACCAACCACCTTGAGATTTTTTTTTTTAAGTGCGTGACATCCCAAATGGAACATCAGAAAGCTCTATCACTTTCAGGAACCCTTCAATAAAGTTCTGCGTGCAGGGCTCCTAGACATGCTTAAGGCAATGGGTATCTCAGGTCGAACTTGGAATGGATAAGCAATTGGCTGAAAGAGAGAAAACAGCAGTGGAATGGTGTCAGGATGGGGAGATGTTCTAAGTGGAGTGTCCAAGGATCAGTGCTGGGCCATTTCAAACCTACATAAGCAATCTGGATTCAGATGTGCAATGCAAGTTAGTCAGATTCACAGTCGATACTAAACTACGCTCATAACCCAGGCACTGCAACCTGTTACATCAAACTCATTCAAACTAGGAACCCTTAGAGCTGGCAAAGACAGAGGAACTTCCATCCCATCACTCTAGGCTGGATCCCAAGAGGTTCTCGAACCACTACCCATGCAAGCCCACCCACCACACCCCCCCCCACCCCGCTCCTCCCCTTCCCACCGCACTCCCACTTCCTGACTACCAAAAATTGTTCTCAGGGCTACTGTTCGGATAAGATATTACCCGAGTCTTCAAATACTCAGAGAACATCACAGACTAATAGAAACTAAATAACACTGAAAAGGAAGGCACTAAAATTATAATCTTCTGTTGACTAAAAGGAGACAAACAGAGGTCACGTATCATTTCATCTTGGCATATATCCTTTTTAGCTGCTTCTGTTCTTGCTGCGACTTGTGCGATTGCCCTCGATACGGCACATTAAAGTTTATAATCTGCGTCACTAGGAACCATGCTTCCCTTCGCTGCTTTTGGTTATCTCTCCCAGAGTATTTCCATGGGCGACACTGGGAATTGTTCCTGTACAGTCCTATTTAATTTGTCTGCTTTCTGACTACAATGTGTTTCTTATTACAAATATGGTAAACAACTGTGTTCATTAGCAGCATTCCATTTGTAACAACTGCGCAATTAGTACTTAAAACATGGATGTTCTGCCAACTCACGGTGCAGTGGAACGAACAGCTGGCTCTGGTTATTGCCAGGATTCCTGTGCATGTTTATTTGCTGTTTTCTTTGCTGAACCAGAGTCGTTGCTTTGTGTTGCAAGCAATCCTATTGCAATCCATGCTTCTCTGCGTTTCAGATGTACGAGGAGCATTATTTCTAATCAAAATAAACAGCAACGGAGATGGTTCCCATGCAGGTCGAGTCTTCAAATTCCATTGGCGCTCCCACAATTCGTATTGTGAGAAAGGTGGACTTTCTGGATCTGTTTTTTTTTTAATTCGTCATGGGCATCACTGGTGAGGCCAGCATTTATTGCCCACCCCTAATTGCCCTTGAGAAGGTGGTGGTGAGCCACCTTCTTAAACAACTGAGTGGCTTGCTAGGCCATTTTAGAGGGCGATTAAGAATCAACCACATTGCTGTGAGTCTGGAGTCACATATAGGCCAGACCAGGTAAGGACGGCAGGTTTCCTTCCCTAAAGGGCATTAGTGAACCAGATGGGTTTTTACAACAATCCAGTAGTTTCATGGCCACCATTACTGATTCTAATTTTTTAATTCCAGATTTTATTTAATTAATTGAATTTAAATTCCCCAACTGCCGGAGCAGGATTTGAACTCATGACTCTGAAATATTAGTCCAGGCTTCTGGATTAACTAGTCCTGTAACATAACCACTATGCTACCATACCCGATGTTCTTAGGGCTATACTGTTTTTGCAAGGTACACTCATAAAAGATATTACCCTTAGCTACCCAGTTATGTGGCATCTTACTACATGATACAACAACAACTTGCATTTATATAGCCCATTTAATGGAATAAAATATCCCAAGGTGCTTCACAGGAGCGATTATCAAACAAAGTTTGCCACTGAGCCACATAAGGAGATATTAGGACAGGTGACCAAAAGCTTGGTCAAAGAGGTAGGTTTTAAGGAGCGTCTTAAAGGAGGAAAGAGAGAGGTGGAGAGACGGAGAGGTTTAGGGAGTGAATTCCAGAGCTTAGGGCCCAGGCAGCTGAACGCACGGCCGCCAATGGTGGAGCGATGGAAATCGGGGATGCGCAAAAGGCCAGGATCGGAGGAGTGCAGAGATCTCAGGAGGGCTGTAGGTGGAGGAGGTTACAGAGATTGGGAGGGGCGAGGCCATGGAGGGATTTGAAAACAAGGATGAGAATTTTAAATTTGAGGTGTTGCTGCACCGGTATCATTGCGCACTGTGCTATGGAATGCCCCAACACAGCTTCTTCTGCACAATTCCCCACACGGTGAGTTCAAAATCAGTCAAAGTCATCAGGAAAATTGAGACGCGTCTTCTAAGAAAAGCTGGAAGGGGGAAAAAGATCAGCATTGCCCAGTGCTGTCAGCATATTCTGTTCTCGCGAGGAGGGATTCTAGTCGCAATGAGAATTTCATGAGAATGGGAAACCCTTTCAAGAAGAGAGCACTTTATTTGTTATGTCTTATTTTTCTTACATTTTCCATTTTTGTTCAGTTTTTTTTCCCGTTTCATTCAGTTATTGGGGAAAGATTGGATAGACTGGGGTCGTTTTCTTTGGAACAGAGGAGGCTGAGGGGAGATTTAATTATAGTGTGTATATAATTATGAGGGGCCTAGATAGAATGGATAGGAAGGACCTATTTCTCTTAGCAGAGAGGTCAATAACCAGGGGGTATAGATTTCAAGTAATTAGTAGAAGGATTAGAGGGGAGTTGAGAAGAAATGTTTTCACCCAGAGGGTGGTGGGAGTCTGGAACTCACTGCCTGAAAGGGTGGTAGAGGCAGAAACCCTCATCGCATATAAAGGGTACTTGGATGTGCACTTGAAGTGTCGTAACCCACAAGCCTACGGACCAAGAGCTGGAAAGTGGGATTAGGCTGGATAGGCTTTTTCGGCCGGCACAGACACCATGGGCCAAATGGCCTCCTTCTGTGCCGTAAATTTCTATGACTCTATGATTCACACTGGTGGTATTGAGCTATTGCTGTACTATAGCCAAAAATAGGAACAGTGGCAGCTAACTGCAGACACTTCATAGCACAGGAGACACTGAGACACTGCAAAAGAGGAAGATGGGTGAAAGGAAACAGAACAGAGAAAGAGAAGGAAAAAGGAAAAAGAAGCAGAAGAGGGCGGAGAATGAAAATAGAAAGTCTCCAAATTCTGGAAATCTGGAATAACAACAGAAAATGCTAGAAATACACAGCAGGTCAGGCAGCATCAGTAAAGAGAAAGGACAGGTTAATGTTTCAGGTATGTAACAAGTTTTGATGAACCCCTCTTTTCTCTTTACAGATGCTGACCGACCCACTGTCTATTTCCAGCATCCTCTGTTTTTATGCTCAAACAAGAGTCCAAACCATCTGCAAGTTTGGGATCTGCACCTTCTTGGTTTTGACTCTCTGCTTTGCCCTCTCCTACCCCAATATGGGTTCCAGGTCGCTGGGACCCCTCTCATCTCTACTTAGTCAAGCATCTATGATTATACCAGCTGGGTGATCTCTGCTGTTAAGTGGGCAAAGCGATAGGGAAGAAATCTTAAAGTTCAGCTGCTGTAAGGTGTTAAACCAGATTCAATACTATCCAATCTGAGATCAAGCTCAAACTTCCTTGTACCGGTATCAAGCATCTTCAGGCTTGGACTACTCTCCAACAAGAGTACCTCAGTCACCAGGGCTGCTAGGCTGGGTTTCGATCTCCCTACCACCTACTTAGCTGCCAAGAACATCATGCTCCCAAACATCCCATAAATTCTAATACAGACCTGCAATCGGAGAGAGGTTGCGTGTTGTTAGAGTGGCCGTTAGGTCAGTGGTAAAGTGAAGTGTAAAGTGGTAATTCCTAGATTTAAAACATACCTGTACAAGCTACTTGCTATTACTATGTAAGATAAAGTGAGTTTTATAAGGGACTTATTGAAATATTAAGTTTTTGGAATGTAGAAGCTTGGGAACATATTAACACAGGAACAGGAGTAGGCCATTCAGCCCCTCGAGCCTGTTCCTCCATTCAATCAGATCATGACTGATCTGTATCTTAACTCCATTTACCTGCCCTGATTCCATATCCCTTAATACCCTTACCCTAACAAAAAGTTATCAATCTCAGTTTTGAAATTTTCTATTGTTTTGCTTTGTCTACATTGCTTGTGGCTGGCTCGTCTTCCCAGTGGGATTAGGTAACCAAGAGGCACACTGGGAATCCTACATGTACAGTGAGAGACTGCACTGTACCAAGCCTGCCACAAACAACTAATGGGCCATAATTTGCTGTCAAAATAACATTGAGGCTAATGGTGCTCGCTGTTATTTATGCTCAAATGCTACAGCAACTTCATAATAGCGATTACAGAGACATGACTGCAGGGTGACCAAGGCTGGGAGCTGAATATCCAAGGGTATTCAATATTTAGGAAGGACAGGCAAAACGGAAAAGGAGATGGGGTGGCATTGCTAGTAAAGGATGAAATCAGAGCAATAGTGAGAAAGGATATTGGCTCAGAAAATCAAAAGATGTAGAATCAGTCTGGGTGGAGTTAAGAAGCACCAAGGGGCAGAAAACACAGGTGGGAGTTGTCTATAGGCCTCCAAACAGTAGTGGTAATGTAGGGGATGGGATCAAACAGGAAATTAAAGAAGCATGTAACAAGGGTACTACAGTAATCATAGGGTGACTTTAATCTGCATATAGACTGGCCAAACCAAATTAGCAATAATACTGTGGAGGATGAATTCCTGGAGTGTATACGAGATGGTTTTTTAGACCAGTACATTGAGGAGCCAACCAGGAAACAGGCTACCCTAGATTGGGTATTGTGCAATGAGAAGGGGTTATTTAATAATCTTGTTGTGCGGGGTCCTTTCGGGAAGAGTGACCATAACATGATAGAATTCTTCATGAAGATGGAAAGTGAAGTCATCCAATCCGAAACTAGGGTCCTAAATCTAAACAAAAGAAACTACGAAGGTATGAGGAGTGAGTTGGCTATGATAGATTGGGGAGCTCCATTAAAAGGCAGGATGGTGGATAGGCAATGGCTAACATTTAAGGAACGAATGCATAAATTGCAACAATTATACATTCCTTTCTGGTGCAAAAACACAAAACGAAATGCAGCCCAACCATGGCTAACAGAAGAAATTAAGGATAGTATTAGATCCAAAGAGGAGTCATATAAAGTTGCCAGAAAAAGTAGCAAACCTGAGGATTGGGAGCAGTTTAGAATTCAGCAAAAAAGGACCAAGAGATTGATTAAGAGGGGAAAAATAAAGTATGAGAGTAAACTTGCAAGGAACATAAAAGTAAAAACTTCTACAAGTATGTAAAAAGAAAAAGATTAGTGAAGACAAATGTAGGTCTCTTACAGTCAGAAACGGGAGAATTTATAATGGGGAACAGGGAAATAGCAGAGCAATTAAACAAATACTTTGGTTCTATCTTCACAGAAGAGGACACAAATAACTTCCCATAAATGCTAGGGAACCAAGGGTCTAGTGAGAAGGAGGAATTAAAGGAAATTAGTATTAGTAAAAAAAAATAGTGCTGGAGAAATTAATGGGACTGAAAGCCGATAAATCCCCAGGACCTGATAATCTGCATCCCAGAGTACTAAAAGAGGTAGCCATGGAAATAGTGGATGCATTGGTTGTCATCTTCCAAAATTCTATAGATTATGGAACAGTTTCTGCAGATTGGAGGGTGGCAAATGTAACCCCCCTATTTAAAAGAGGGAGAGAAAAAACAGGGAACTACAGACCAGTTAGTCTAACATCAGTAGTAAGGAAAATGCTAGAGTCTATTATAAAGGATGTGATAACAGGACACTTAGAAAATATCAAGGGGATTAGACAAAATCAACATGGATTTATGAAAGGGAAATCATGTTTGACAAACCTACTGGAGTTTTTTGAGGATGTAACTGGTAGAATCGATAAGGAAGAACCAGTGGATGTGGTTTATTTGGATTTTCAGAAGGCCTTTGATAAAGTCCCAAATAAGAGGTTAGTGTGCAAAATTAAAGCACAGGGGATTGGTGATAATATACTGGCATGGATTGAAAATTGGTTAACAGACAGGAAACAGAGAGTAGGAATAAATGGGTATTTTTCGGGGTGGCAGGCTGTGACTAGTGGGGTACCGCAGGGATCAGTGCTTGGATCCCAGCTATTCACAATATATATCAATGATTTGGATGAGGGAACCAAATGTAATATTTCCAAGTTTGCTGACGACACAAAACTAGGTGGGATCGCGAGTTGTGAGGCAGATGCAAAGAGGCTTCAAGGCGATTTAGACAAGTTGAGTGAGTGGGCAAATACATGGCAGATGCAGTATAATGTGGATAAATGTGAAGTTATCCACTTCGGAAGGAAAAACAGAAAGGCAGAGTATTATTTAAATGGTGATAGATTGGGAAATGTTGATGTACAAAGGGACCTGGGTGTCCTTGTACACCCAGGACCTGGGTGTCCTTGTACACCCAGGTCCCAGTCACTGAAAGCAAACATGCAGGTGCAGCCAACATTTAGGAAGGCAAAAGGTATGTTGGCCTTCATTGCAAGAAGATTTGAGTACAGGAGCAAGGATGTCTTACTGCAGTTATACAGGGCCTTGGTGAGACCACACCTGGAGAATTGTGTACAGTTTTGGTCTCCTTACCTAGGAAAGGATATACTTGCCATAGAGGGAGTGCAGTGAAGGTTCACCAGACTGATCCCTGGGATGGCAGGACTGTCATATGAGGAGATATTGGGTCGACTCGGCCTGTATTTACTTGAGTTTAGAAGAATGAGAGGGGATCTCATTGAAACGTATAAAATTCTGACAGGGCTATACAGACTGGATGCAGGGAGGATGTTTCCCCTGGCTGGGGGATCCAGAACGAGGGGTCACAGTCTCAGGATACGGGGTAGGACATTTAGGACTGAGATGAGGAGAAATTTCTTCACTCAGAGGGTGGTGAACCTGTGGAATTCTCTACCACAGGAGGCTGTGGAGGCCAGGTCACTGAATATATTTAAGAAGGAGCTAGATAGATTTCTGGACACAGAAGGCATCAAGGGGTATGGGGAGAGAGCAGGAATATGGTATTGAGATAGAGGATCAGCCATGATCATTTTGAATGGCAGAGCAGGCTCGAAGGGCCGAATGGCCTACTCCTGATCCTATTTTCTATGCTTCTATGTTTCAGGCGAGAGGCAGATGCACGGTTAAATGCGAAAATCCAAAAGTTGCTGCCCGAGAGATGCCGATTCGCTGTTGGCTTCACGAAAACGGCATTGCGCTGTCTGCCTCGCCATTGAAATGCGTTGAACGTCATGAAGTTGCAGTATTTGCACAGTAGATACGAACTAAACTAGCCAGAGAATGTTAAGACTTGTCATTTCAGTCTAAGTACCCTTTTAACGATGTGATAAATGTTAATTACTGCCAGTCAACCTCCCCGGCACTGAAAATTAACTATTACAAGTGTGCAGTCTCATTCCTTCAGGTTTTAATTGGAGATTTTAAAAATGTAAATTTTAAATTCAAAATTTTTTTTTAAAACTTTTCCTTTCCATCTCTTTTCTCATTCTCTCTTAATCCGATCTTTCGTTCCCCTCTCTCTATTTTTCTTTCTGTACCTGATTTGACATTGAATTCACCCTCTCTAATTTACACTTCCTTCTCCGCCTTTGTGCTGTTAATTTCACAATCCTTCAATCTGATTGGTTAAGGAGATACCCAGTTGCTTGCCCTGTTCCCCTTGCTGTGACGATATCAGCTGGCACTTTCAGCAGCTTGCCGCACAAAACATTTAAAAACCTAAACGTGCAGGGGTGAGTCTAGATGCCATTAACAAATTATGGCCCAATATGTGGACACCAGCCCATCACTATTGGCAACACACTGTTCAAAAAATTGAACTCTTAATATGTTTATGTTTTCTGCTATAAATAAAATTTGAAATATAAATACAATGCAAAAACATTTTCAATATTAACAGGAAGGAACAGATCAATGAGATTCAACCTATTTACACTCACTATTTATTCTAAAGCAACAATTTCAACCCAGTTCTCATCAGTGCTTTGAACCTTAAGATCAGCCTAGACTACAAGAGAAAGAATGATTAACGTGCCTTTCACAGGCAATGAATTACTTTTCCAAGGGCAGTCACATTGTTGTAGGCAAACATCAGCAGCCAATTTGTGCACAGCAAGGTCCCATAAACAGCAATGAGATAATGACCAGGTTATCCGTTCTTTTTTAATGATGTTGACCAAGGGATATATATTGGAGAGAACTCGCCTGCTCTTCTTCGAACACAGCGCCATGGAATATTTTATGTCCACCTGAGAGGGCAGACAGGACCTTGGTTTAATGTCTCATCCAAAAGACTGCACCTCCGACAGTTCAGCGCTCCCTCAGTACTGCACTGAAGTATCGGCCTAGATTATGTGCTCGAGTCTCTGGAGTGAGACTTGAACCCACAACCTTCTGACTCAGAAATGTATGTGCTACCAACTGAGCCTTACTATGCCCGACACAAGACAAGCTGAAACTGCTTTGCACCCACATAAACCCTTAGGTTGACAGGTGACCATTGCGGTTCCCTTAAATAAAGGTTATAATCGAGGTGACATCATCGGCATGCAGTAAATGAATGAAGTCCCTCACACCTCTGTCATTTTTACATACTTTAAAAAAGTGGTACACTTATATAAAAGTTACACATCTGTCGACTATTTCCACTTCCAAGGACATTCACAGTGGAAGCTGCAGCAACTTGCTTCAAAGGAAAAAAAAATCAATGATATAAAAATAACTTTGAACCCATTCCACCCCGCTGTGATGGTCTCATAAAATAATTTTCTTGCAATATGTCATGAAGAATTTTTCAAGTGAAAATATCTTGCCAGCCAAAAATGTAAACCATACATTTCAGGGAAATAAAATTAGCAGAAACAGCAACATTAATTCTGAACCCAGAGGAAAAAAATATTCAATAGTATTTTTTGTAATTAACATTTCTACGGCAAAAAAATAGTTGAAATACGATTCTACTGAACAACTGCATTGATAACTGACAGAGGTTGCACTAATTTAAGATGTATTATTAAGCTCAATTTGTAAATAGTAATATCAAATCTATGGTGAAACCCTATCATAGACTCAATGTACCACATCGATGGATAATATTTGACACTTTCACTGTATCTAATCAGGTTAAAAACATAAGATAGAAAATACTGTATCCTATGAGTTTACTTTTGAAGCAAACAATAATTAATACCCAACATCTGTATTAGTTAGAAGAATAATTCAACTTACAGAAGATATTCTAGACAACAAACCATTCCTGAACATTGCGGACACTTAGCTTCGCTTGTGCTATAAAGATTTCTGAAACTTTGCACAAACATTCAGATAATATAACCTGCCTCAGGACAGTGACTCAAATGTATCATTTTGTTCGGTTCCTTTAATCTGAATCCCAATCGAGTGTCAATGTCAACAGTTACAATTGGCATGAACGGAGGGATCATTTCAAATCTGGACGATTGCTGCACTTTAATGGGAAGCTACAAGGCTTTTTGCACAGCAGTTTCAGGCCGGGCTGTGCACATGAGATCATTCAGAAAGAAAACTTTAGTCTTCCAAGTGACGGAGCTAATTTGTACCTGCACACTGATATTAGTGAAAGGAAACTCCGTGTAGATTAAAGCAGAGAAATTGCTTTCATGTAAACTCGCCGAGCTGCACGAGGTCGACATTTGGCTTGGAGCGTTGAGGGAGTTTAATAAATAGAATCACACAAGGTGCTTTTTTGTAGTTTACAAGGGGCTGCAGACATATAATTACATATATAACCAAGTGGTGATAAAGTGCTTTTGATCTCTCTGTTTTACCTAAAACGTTTGAGCTGGAGATAAAGGACATTGTGGGAAAGATTACGACAGGAAATCGTTCCGTAATGGATACTTTTTGAAAATATACTTCGGTCTTTCAGTCCATTATTCCCATACTGTGTTTCTCTTTACTGACCTGCACTGCTGTTCTTGGGATATTTACAATATTTGTTGCCCGTGTGTTTTTAAACGCTGTCGGCATTTTATTTCCTTGATGATAGGAAGTTAAACTTAATTTACAACCCAGCCCATTTGCGACTCATTCATTGACTCGTAGACAAAGTATTAACAACAAACACTGCATATCATCATCTTCAAACTGTGTCTGGAATGACATGAACTTTCTAACACTGTAACACTGCCTTAGGCTGTTGTTGGCTTTAAGAAGCACACATAACTCACTGATATCGGAAGTTTTGTCATATTTCTTTATATAAATGGATTTTCCACAGAACGTCGATTCATTTCGAAAACTTAACTTACCCCGCGCATCTCGGGAGACTAGGCTTAAAACTTTTTCCCTGTTTAATTCGCCAAGAAAACTTCTGCTTTCCAACTGGTCAAATCCCGATGGATTGAGCATTCCGCTGTACTATTAATTGAATCCCAGAAAACAGCCAGGAGTAGGTGGATTCTTAAACCTGTCTTTAGCCTGAACCTCACGCAGATCGACAGGTCCAACGTTCTAACATTCTGCGGGTATTTTATTTTTGGCAAAGCAAAATATATAATGCGGTGGATCCAAATAAACGCTAAGTGATTTTATTGTCAGTCGGTGACAGAGCGTTGAGTGCATAATCGCACAGTGCAATATTAAAGTACTGTAGAAAATCAGCTACCTAGGCCAAAAATATCTATAGGTGGACTTTGAGTCTTAATTAAATCTCAGTTTTACACTATGACAGTACAACGAAGGGTTTTAATAAAGTAAATAAGGATAAAGTGATTTCACTAGCAGGAGAGTCTGGAACCAAAAGATTTAAGATAATTGGCAAAAGTAGCAGAGGGGAAATGAGGAGAATATTTTTTACGCAGTGAGTTGTTATGATCTGGAATGCGCTGCCTGAAAGGGCGGTGGAAGCAAATTCAATAATAACTTTCAAAAGGGAATTGGATAAATACTTGAAAAGGAAAAATTTGCAGGGCTATGGGGAAAGAACGGGGAATGTGAGTAATTGGATAGCTCTTTCGAAGATCCAGCAAAGGCACGATGGGCCGAATGGCCTCCTTCTATGAATCGATGATGGAGATTCCGCAGGTATAGCAGCTCTGAGTGCACACAAACTAAAAGTCCTTTTTGGACACGATCCGGACAGCAGAAGCAGTATTCACCCAGTTACAGTTAGCTACCAGCCATTACTTTAATTCTTCATATAGATCAAAGCCCACACAAGCAGCAATGCTGCCCCCCGGCTGTTTCTCTTTTAACTTTTCCTATTTGTCAAGAAATCACTGAAATTCTCTGTTCCGCCGGCTTTGAACGCAAGACTCTGCTTTAGTCACGGAAATACAATTTATGTCTATTATCTTGTATTACAGATTACATCAGGCCCACTTGTAGTGCTGGCTGAGACTGATTCCTGCAAGAAGGGTGTTTTTTTTTGTTGTAAATACATATTTGCTAAATGAGTGGAGTCTTTGCATTTCAAAAAAAAAACAAAAGAGCAAAACTATAAAAAAAAACTAAATTACAACGTTGCGTTCTAATATTAGGCGCAGTTAGGTCTTGTTTTGTGTTTGTGTAGATATTATGGTATATCACGTTAGACCACCCACACAGAGCCTAGCTACTGGTTGAACACACCGAGTTCAAAGGTTCACGCGAGAATTAACCAATTTAATAAGTTATTACCAGTCTTACAGACAGATTAAATAGTAGATGGGGAAGGAGTCTCCCTACAGACCTCTGTCTGAAGGACCTCGGGGGGATTAAAAAAACCGACCACTTCCTACTGAGCCCCAAAAAGCCAGTGTCGAATCATTTACTGTAAGGAGTCCTGACTTTTCCTGGAGTGTGTACAACTTGTTTTTTTGGGGGGGTTATTTTGCTCCATTTGCTAGGGAGCTCCCGCAGTTTGGCAATGTTTGATAATTCTCAATATCCTTACAACTGTTTTAATTACGACGGCGATGATTACCCGCCCTGTAGCTCTGACGAGGAGAAGAAGATCTCTAGGCCTGCCTACAGGTAACTTGTGTATTCAGATATGTTTGAGAGCTCCGTTTCATCAGGGAGGGGGCAGGAGGAGAGAGAGAGAGAGAAATGTCCAGCCAAACTAATGCACGGTTTCTACTGTCTTTTCAGTTACATCGCCTTGATTGCAATGACCATCCAACAGAGTCCTGGCAACAGGGTGACGCTCTCCGGTATTTATGACTTTATCATGACAAAATTCCCTTACTACAGGTCAAATCAAAGAGCCTGGCAGAATTCGATACGACACAACCTCTCGCTTAACAGCTGCTTTGTGAAGGTGAGCTGTCGGAGGGAATTCTGGCTACCTTGTTCTATAGCGTCTAAAGTGAATAGGACCTTGGTTTAAAAGTTGTTTGATTCTGAGGTTATTGGGCAGGGGGGGTAGAATCGAGGGGTTACCGAATTCTGGAGCAAGGAGCTGGGAGAGTAGAGCTAATTTGGTTTTATTGTTACGACATAACTTTCGAGTTGCATGCGACTTTCTGTAACCTGTCTCGATTTGTTCCGATGCAATTTTGAGAGATTAACAATAACCCTTTCTGGTTTAATTTTTCAACCAAAAGAAAAAAAACCCCGTTAACCCGTTGAGGAATAATTTACTGACGTTTTGCATTCTGAATTTCCTAACCACACTTCAACGGCCGCACATTTGCTTTTAGATCAACATTTGTTTCCAAGATTGGAATTGGTTTTACATGTGGTGCGCTCCAGGTGTCATTTACTCGTGGGCTTGTACTGTCATATCAGTGCACCTGACTTAATGCTTAAAAATCTGAGCCAAATAAATTAGCACTTTTCTCAATTTAAATGAGATCCTTAATTATAGAAACCCGACGGTGCTAATTTCTGTTCCATGTTGAACTTTTAATTGAATTGAAACGAATCCAGGTTCCGAGGTCAGAAGGAAACGAGAGGGGGAAAGGGAACTTCTGGACGTTTGCGTCAGGCTGCGAGTCTATGCTCGATCTGTTCGAAAACGGGAATTACCGAAGGAGGAGGAGGAGGAGGAATGTAAAACGGCTCCAGAAAGATCACTCCAACAGAGGCGAAGAGCCCCAGTCTCCTGGGCCAGGAGCAGTAGACAACCTTTTGCAAAGTGTCTCCTACGACGGAGAGAAGGCGGTCGGTTCCAAGACTGGGCAACTGGCGTCCGCAATATTCTTTGGGAACGAAAGCCCCCACAGGCAGCCCCACGCCACCAGTCCACTGCAGAAAGCGGACTCAGAAATCAAATTTAGCATCGATTACATTCTGTCTGCCCCGGATCCCTTACCGGGACTCAGGTCTCAACACAACACGCAGAGTAACAAACTCCTGCTACTAGACCATCAGCAACTCAATCTACAGTTTTGGACAAAGTGAACTCATTTTTACTGTAAGTAACGCCGGTCTCTGAGCGGAGAACGAGTCCTGATCTTAAGACTCAGAAACCATCCCAAGTCAAGCCGAATTTGAACATTTCCTCTCTTCCAAGTTCACATCAATTGTAATGTAAACCGTGTCTGTATATTTGCGCCTCGGTCAAGAACTTTAAATCAACTTATACACCAGCGAGACGTAAAATTCCAATCATTAACCTCGGGAGGGTTTAAAAGCATGCAATGGCCATCTCGACTTTGGACATTCTCCAGCCCGTTAAGCAGCGGATGGTACTTGCCATTTGTAATGGTGACTTGTGAATGGAGCTGTAACCGTTTGTTTCATTGACTTGAGGGTATTCAGATAAGGGATGGTGTCCCTTCCTATATACAGTGTCCCATGTTGTGATGAGAATCACCTGTGTATTGGGGGAATAAAAGGATGTCACTGAGGTAGCCTAACTTTCATTTATTGAAATTACAAAACCAGCCAACACACAGCGTGTTCCTGTTGCATGGATCTTCGGTCAAATCCGCTCACTGGAAATATAATTCTAGCCAAAATTGGCTAATGATAGCTTCAAGCCTGTAGGTATGTCTGGGTCTTTCTGATCATTATCACTGTAACATCAGGTCAAATGCAAGGAATCTTACAACGCCAGGTTATAGTCCAACAGTTTTATTTGAAAATCACAAGCTTTCGGAGGCTTTCTCCTTCGTCAGGTGAGCGAGTGTGGGATTCCCTGAAGATTACCGCATTTATAGTCAGAGAACAATACCTGGTGATTACAGATAATCTTTCCTACTGCATCTCCACGTCAGATCAAATAAACAGCAAGTTACAGAACAAAGTGTAGTCAGCATTAACCGAGGAAATGTTACCGTGTTTTTTTGGCTAACAAATCCATTTTCTACTTACACGTTACAATCAGATTGCCGTGCCTTGTTCAGTAGGGCACTCAATCATCGGGTTGTTGTGTGTGTGGGGTTTTTTTTTGGACATTTTTCAATTTAACCTTTATTTAAGTGCAGCTACATCAGTTTGAAACGTTTAACATGACTGGCATTTAATAACGGAGCGACACTCTCAAGGTCGGAGGTATGGGTGACCTTATTTAAATGTGCGGGGCCCCATTAGCTCATCATGGGTACAATAACATTCCGAAAGTAATTAAAATTAAATACTGTATATGCCTCCTTGCAAATCTTTTGATCGATTACTAATATTAACACTAATACAGCGTTCCCCCCAAGCGAATGTCTAGTGCCGAGACCCGTTCTGGATCATCACCTTTCCATTAAGAAAGTTGTTGATGAAATGGCAGTCAAGGGGAATTTTACATAAATTAATTCAGCATAAAAAAACACAACATTAAACACATCGGTGCAACATTAAAACTAAACAAATGTCGTTAATTAAAACGGTCTACAGGCTATGAGTAATAAGCAATATTTTATATCTATATTAAAATACTAAATAAAGTTGTGACATGGGTGTGTGGAACGAGAAATAGTTTATCAGCTTTAGGCATCTTAACTAAAATTACCTTTTTAGATTTGTGAGTGCAGTGAAGTGTATCTTTACTTATTACATTTTTGATATTCTTTTAGAATGCGGCCCAATTGAATTCTCTGATTTCAAGGAAAATATAATGAGGTCTCAGAAAACCAGGAGACTGCTCATTTCGTTGATTTGTGGTTATTCACAAGTCATCAGAAATGAACTTTGCATACTATGTGCGGCCGTTTAGTCCCGAATGTGGTCCGCAATTGCTATTGGGGTAAGTTTCCTCTGCTTAAAATCTCAGATAAATACAGCTGGTGTGATCCGAGGAGTGAGGAATATTCTGCTCTTAACAGATGCAGGGTGTGAATCAGAATAGGGGAACAGTCAGTGACAGTAATCATTTGTGATGGTGTTGGTCAAGCCTATTGCAATCCATCTAACTAAGGATAGCCCCCCTCCTCAAATAGGCCAGAATGCAGTGATGACTTGCTGGTCTCAAATTGACCAGGAGATAAAGTGGATGCAAAGGCCAAAAACGATTCCACACTCAATAGTGGCAGAAGGGAGGACCACGCCAATATGTTAGACAGGGTCAGTGGCATTATACCATCAGTGCGTCTTAAAGAAGGTCAGAATATTAATACAACACCTTTTAAACAGTACTGTGAAAAAGCAACAGTATTGTGCATCAAGGTACCTGCAGTTGTGTCAAGGATAATTTATTTTTTTAAATTTCATCCCATCTCATTCAATGCGAACATAACTTTTGCTCAGCACGTATGCGGTTTATTTGGATCGTGGCAGCGAGGTGCTGACGCGAGTCACTTCCAATCAACCCCAAAGATACAAATTACCTCATTAGCATCAACATCCGATTGATCATGAGTTAATTTTTAATCAGGTCTCAGTTATTCCTCCCCATCCCCCTCTTCCTTTGGAAAATGCACCATTGAGGGGGTAGGGAGAGAGAGACTGGGATCCAGCCTCGGAGTTATACTGTCATTTGAACGTTGCTTAAAAACAGGCCACTTGCCTTGGAGTGACGCCCAAATTGGGAATATAATTGTCCAATTAGATACCCCTCACAGTTACTGGAGTCTCTCGGTATGACACCCATCGATCTAGCGATTAGTCGATACCGTCATCTCCTTAACTTGTAGAAGCCCAGATTTGTTGAGCATTATTTGAGAGTTGAGATCTCCCCTCATGCCGCCATAACTGGGAACATTTACCAGTCTAACCTTAGATTGTTGTACATGGGTATCCCTGGATCTGACAGTTGAGGGGGTATATTTTGGGAATACAAGCCTGAAATCTGCACACACTCGCGTGCTTCTGGTGGAAGAATGCAGAAACTAACATTGACATTTACTGTTCAAAATTAAAGGCAACTGTTTAACTTTTTTTTAAAAAATGAGATATCTCCAGAATTTCACATCAATATCCATCTCTAAGATATTTTACTTTCTGTTCCAAACTGCTTGAACCCTCCCTGCGGACTTCTTGGAAAACCAGGAAAAACCTTTGCCAGTGTGGGTGTTGGTTGCCTGCACATAAACTCCACATTCTGCTCACTGAGAAAACAAACAGGGACTTATTGATTGTACTTCATTGGCTGTAAAGCGTTTTGGGACGTTCTGGGGTGCTGTATAAATGCAGGTCTTATTGTGAAAGCTTATCTTTAGGATTGGAGGATTATCAAATAAAATAGAATCATACAGCACAGAAGGAGGCCATTCAGCCCAATCTGCCTGTGCTGGCTCTTTGAAAGAGTTAGCCTATTAGTCCCGTTCCCTTGCTCTTTCCCCATAGCCCGGCAAATGTTCTCCTTTTCAAGTATTTATCCAATTCCCTTTTGAAAGTTATTATTGAATCTGCTTCCACCGCCCTTTCAGGCAGTGCATTCCAGATCGTAACAACTCACTGCGTAAAAAAATTCTCCTCATCTCCCCTTTGGTTCTTTTGCCAATTATATTTAACTAATTGGACTGAAATCGTGAGCAATTTTGAATTTTTGTACATATTTCATTCTTACTTACTTCATATCAACTGTAGTTTGCCCTGTAGAGGTGAATCAGTACATTAAGTATTCTATGTTCCATAGTAATAGTTTTCATTACTTTCTAAGTATTCTAGAACATTCTGTCTGGAGGATGAATAGAGAATTTTTAAATGACAGTGTCTTAAACATTTTATTGCTTTCAACCTATTCTTAAGTATCAGCCTTGACCCTGTGGTAGCAATCTCCCCTCTGAATCAGAAGGTCGCAGGTTCAAACCCCACTCCACAGACTTGAGCATATATACAGGCTGACATCCCAGTTGGATGTTGAAGGAGTCGCACTGTCAGAGGTGCCGTCTTTCAGATGAGATCTTAAACCAAAGTCCCACCTGCCCTCTCAGATGGATGATCGCCCAATGTCCTGTTCCAATATTTATCCCTCGACCAAAACCACTAAAAGCAGATTAATGGGTCATTTATCTCATTGCTGTTTGTGGAATCTTGCTGTGCGCAAATTGGCTGCTGCGTTTCCTACATCATGACAGTGACTACACTTCATTGACTGTGAAGTGCTTTGGAAAGTTCTGAGGGTTTGAAAGATACGATATAAAAGCAAGTTTGTTCTTTCTTAAACTTTTCCAAGTCCAGTGTTGCATCTGAAGCATCAATATATGCAGCACAATCCCTTCTAGAGCAATAACTGTGCAAAATGCAATGCAATGGTGCAGAATGAAAATAGTGAGTCTAAACTAATTTGGTATATTCTGCACAACTCTAAAAATCAAAACAATTTGCATGTACATCATTGCCCCACACGATTAGTTCCATATAACTTGGTTTAAAGCTTCTTCACAAGAACATACAGGACCAGAAAACACACTATTTTAGTCTATCTGTCCACTCCCACAGTCTCAACAGGACACACAGTTTACTATTTATATCCCTCAGTTGATTTTCTCACCGAATGACTGTCCAGCTCAAAATTACCAATGCCACCAGCCTTGATCTTCTCCCTGGGCGGTTAAGTTTGAACATTCAGTGTCCTCTATGTGAAATAATTATATCTGTTCTGCCCATTCAACCTCTCCTCTTTTCAGCTTCATCCCAAGTTCCTTTGTCATCACTCACAGAGCCATATTTCTCAGGGTTCAACTTCTCAATTTGCTTAAGAAGCTTGAATACCTCTTAATCTTCTTTTCACTCCTTTAAGTAAAATAAACTCAACAGATGGTTTTCTATAACAAAGATCCCATTCTTTATCATGAAGAGTTAGCTACTCTCACCAAAGGGAACATTAAAATGGGGGCAAGATTTCTTCAGTTCCCTATTTGGAGAATATTTGTATTTACATGTATAAAGGACATCATTATGATTTTGTTACAGTATTGCAGAGGGGGTCTCTTTCGGTCATTAAGAGCTTGTACCCTAAATAATAAATTCCACCCATCTTAGTGAATTCCGTTTGTGGGAGAATGCGGAGAGGGGAGGATTACCCCTTCTGCTACTTCCTACTGAAGGAAACTTTAATCCCAGAGAAAACTATTTATTTCCACATGGAAACTATTCCATCTCTCTTTGGTGTGTTTTCATATACCAACGTTTACTAGGGGAAAATATACAGAAGAAAACTCTGGGGAATAACTGTACAGGAAACAGCTGAAGATGAATTGGGGCCCTCGGGTCACTTGAGCTGAAGTAGGCTGAGCAAACAGGAATCAGAAACACTTGGAAATATTCACGACAATTAAAGAGCAAGTATCACTCTAAAAATAAGGAGTGCCCCATTGGGATTCAATTTTTCTTGGGAAAAAAGTCAGAGCGTCACAACAGAAAACTAGAGATAGAGTAAATAAGGAGAAACTGTTTCCAGTGGCAGAAGGGTCAGTAACCAGAGGACACAGATTTAAGATAATTGACAAAAGACCAGAGGGGAGATGAGGAGAATGTTTTTTTTACGCAGTGAGTTGTTATGATCTGGAATGCACTGCCTGAAAGGGTGGTGGAAGCAGATTCAATAATAACTTTCAAAAGGGAATTGATTTGAAGGGGAGAAATTTGCAAGGTTACGGGGAAAGGGCAGGGGAATGGGATTAATTGGATAACTCTTTCAAAGAGCCGGCTCAGGCACAATGGGCTGAATGGCCTCCTTTTGTGCTGCATCATTCGATGATTCTATGATAGGATTCAAGTCTGAAGCTTGTGACACATGAAAACTCTCCAAATACAGATTGAAAATATAATTTCACCCAACTCTGAGCATCATTTTTGAGATTTAGACAGCAATTGAGACATTCAGCGTGACTAATCAGAGGGTAAGGTAGCCTAGTGGTCCTGGTATTGGACCAGCAACCAATAGATTGTGAGTTCAAATCCCACCATAGCAAGTTGTGCAATTGAATCCTAATTATAACCCTGCGAGCAAATGACCAATGTGGGTAGTCATAGCTCTTGTCAACATACACTGAAGCTCTCTGGATTTATGTAGGTAGGTTATATCCCTACAGAGGGGGGTGCACTCTATCAGGCAAAGGGAAAGCCTACCTGTGTGGATATCTCAGTAGGTTGATCTTGAAGACTCTTAATGCGTTGAAGGGCTTTTACACATGTCAGACAATGGACCTGCCCAAACAGAAAATAGAAGGAAGCTCAAATTATTTGGCATAACTTTACAAAAGGTGCTACATTGGAAAACTTGTTTACATCCCATTACAGAAATTAAATATATATATGTTTTAGCCATTTTCTTAAAAGCAGCATTTACAGCACTGACCGTAGTACAGCCCCTAGGAGGAGCATCTAATGTTAGCTCAAGCTAAGAACACAAGAACATTGGAAACATGAAATAGGAAAAGATTGTTTAGCCCTCGTTCCAAAAGGCCATGGACAAACTGTCCTGTCTTGCACTCTCCCCAACATATACAATCTTCTGGAGAAGGCAAACAACCACAACTAAAACTTGCAAGAGGAGAACACTCTTTGAAACTTCTCCCGAATCCTTCAAAGTAACTGAGCAAAATCTCCAGGATATTAATCTAACTTGACAATCTAGACTTGTCGACTGATTGAATTCTGAACACTGACACTTTGCCACACCACTGACAAAGAAGAATAAATGTTTCCTTGTCAAATGTGCACTAGGCCAATGTGAAAGTACTCGTGCAAAGAGCTGGCACAAGCACAATGGGCCAAACGGCCTCCTTCTGCGTGGCAAGATTCTAGATTCTATGAAGTGATACAGCAATGCCCTAAGAATGGAAATGATGATGATTAAGTATAAATAATTGAATTTAATTATTCTTGGGCTGCGAGGTTGATTTATACCAGCTGGCACCTTTCATGACCTCAGGATGTCCCAAAGCTTTACAGCTAATGAAGTACTTTGGAAATGTAATCACTGGTGTAATGTAGGAAACGTGGCAGCCAATTTGTGCACAGCAAGATCCCACAAACAGCAGTGAAATAAATGACCAGATCATCTGTTTTAGGTGTTGGTTGAGGGATATTGGCCAGGACACCATGAGAACTCACCCGCTCTACTTCAAAGTAGTGCCATGGGATCTTTTATATCCACCCGAAAGGGCAGACGGGGCCTCAGTTTAACATCTCATCCAAAAGACGGCACCTCCAACAGTGCAGCACTCCCTCAGTTCTGCACTGGAGTGTCAGCCTAGATTATGTGCTCAAGCCTCTGGAGAGGGACTTGAACTCACAACCTTCTGCCATCAGACACAAGAGTGCTACCCACTGAGCCACGGCTGACACTTAAGTGGGATGTGAAACACACAATGTTTCACTCAAGGCTTTATCCCGCTGAATTTCTGGTGGATAATTGGAGGGTGGCCAATGGACTTTCCACTGTAATTCCATTAACCAAGGCTTCTAGTGGAGACATTTAAAAAGAACAGTTGTGCAGAGTACAGTGGTTAGGGCCTTATTCAATAAAGCTAGACATACATCAACAAATCAGCTCTTAGAATTTTAGTGTCATATTACTTCACTGCACAGTACAGGCAAAATGACACATAACTGAGGTGTCTGTTATTGGTGCTGAAGTAACAGTCTTGTTACCCGCAGGCGACAGGAATCACACTCTGTAAAACTTGGCTGCTTACTCCTTCGGGTGTGCCAGCAACGACGACTAAAAGGAAACACAAAAGCTTGCACGTACAAATCTTGTACATTGAAAGGCACTTGGCACATTTAGACCCATTCATCTGTAGGCGCATCACAGTTCACCAGAGAGAAGGAATTGTGGTACGTGTCCGTCATTGGACATCAAAGGCTTTGAGCTGTCCCTGTAACACACTGGTTAATGAGCTCACATTAAATTCCTTTGAGTGTTACTTTAATTCAGTCACCGGCCTGTCTGAAATAAATGAGATAACGACAGCATTAAAACACCGCACAAAGGAATTTCACATGATAGTGTTACCCGGAGGAAATGAAAGCCCCAGGACAAGAGGTTCCAATGGTGTAGAAGAATTGGAAGAGCTGCATTTATAAAGCAGCTTACCCCCTTCTCTCAGAAACATCTCAAGGCATTTTACATACAGTCAGCGGTGGCTCAGTGAGTCGCACTCTCGCCTCGGAGTCAAAATATCTGTGGGTTCCAGTCCCACTCCAGAGACTTGAGCACGGAGTCTATGCTGACTCTCCCGGTGCCAGTACTGAGGGAGTGCTGCACTGTCAGAGGTGCTGTCTTTTGGGTGAGATGTTCGACCGAGGCCCCGTCTGCCCTCTCAGATGGGTGTAAAAGATGCCAATTTGCTATCGCCCGTTCTGTACTATTGCCCAGGACGAATTTCACCGCCAATTTGTGTTTGATGCACACCCAGATAGGCTGCTTCCAGTAAACTAACGTGGCCATTCTACAGGCAGGTCACAAACTCCTAATAAAAAAATATAACGTAGAGGTTGTTGTGACATTAAACAGGACAGAACGCCAACATGTCACAGATAACACTACGGTAACAATATTTCCATATATGTGGGTGTATATATATTAATGCAATATACTTTTCATATAAATATTTTCTAGAGCTGATGAAACAATTTTAAACATCGACTTAACTTCACTCAACACGGAAAGCAGAACTTGAACTAACGGACTTGTTATTCTGTCTATTGACGGAGGTCAGCTGCTTCATCTTAAAGGGGCAGGCCTCTCCACAGCCCAATAAGTGAAGTTCATGCAGAAGGTCAGGTGCTAGCCGGTGGGATTTGTATGGTGATGCAGGAAGAGCCAGTTAAGGGACGCCTGCTTGGCTGTGGTCCATTCGGAGCCAGCGGTCGGGGAACAAAATTACGCCGGGACCCCAGAGCTCACCATAGGGCCCGCTTTTAAATGTACATAGGAACATGCGAATTAAGAGCAGGAGTAGGCCATTCGGCCCCTTGAGCCTGCTCTGCCATTTGATAAGATCACGGCTGATCTGATTGTGATCTCAACCCTACTTTCCCGTCTACCCACTATAACCTTTGACTCCCTTGTTAATCAGGAATCTATCTAACTCAGCCTTAAAAATATTCAATGACCCTGCCTCCACCGCTCTCTGGGGAAGGGAGTTCCACAGACTCACGACCCTCAGAAAAAAAATTTCTTCATCTCCATCTTAAATGGGAGACCCCTTGTTTTTAAACTGTGTCCCCTAGTTCTAGTCTCTCCCACAAGGGGAAACATCCCCTCAGCTTCTACCCCTTCGAGTCCCCTCAGGATCTTATATGTTTCAATAAGATCACCTCTCATTCTTCTAATCTCCAGTGTACACAAGCCCAACTTGTCCAACCTTTCCTCATAAGATAACCCCCTCATCCCAGGAATCAGTCGAGTGAACCTTCTCTGAACCGCCTCTAAAGCAATTCTGTCCTTTCTTAAATAAGGAGACCAAAACTGCACACAGTATTCCAGATGTGGTCTCACCAATGCCCTGTACAACTGTAGCAAAACATCTCTACTTTTATATTCCATTCCCCTTGCAATAAATTACAACATTCCATTTACCTTCCTAATCACTTGCTGTACCTGCACACTAACCTTTTGTGATTCATGTATTAGGACACCCAGATCCCTCTGTACCTCAGAGTTCTGCAATCTCTCTCCATTTAAATAATATACTGCTTTTCTATTCCTCCTGCCAAAGTGGACAAGTTCACATTTTCCCACATTATACTCCATCTGCCCAACGTATCAACGAGGATCCCGCCTATTTCAATACCCTCCCTGAAATTACAGCAGGCGCACAGAGACATTGGGAAGTCGGCAGTAAGGGGGTTTATTTTTTCGGTTGCAATTTGCGTCTCACTGGTGCCCCCATTCCCGCCAGATGAGGGGGCAGCAGCGAGAAAAAAAAAATCAGCCCCTTTAAACTCGACACGATCCGAGCAGGAGCCAAGTTCGTCAGATTTCTTGACACCCATTCCAAAGCCAAAATTGAATGGCACGACAACTTGTACATTAGAGTTAATTGGACTAAATGGCAGTGAATAGTGTTTGTGAAATGTCTGTATTTAACGGATCAAAGCGCCCGCACACAAAGCTTTTCTGCCCTCTAAGCACAATTAAAGTTAAAACTAGAAAACACTGGAAAGAGAAAAGGTCAATCAGTAATTGAAAGAGAAAGACCACGAGGTAGATACAGATGAGATAGGCCATTCACCCCAACCTAGCTCATTCGTCCAGCAAGACCCTGCAGACCCCATCATCCTGGCATCCAACTGTCCTTTAAGAAATTCAAGAAGTTTTCCTTCCACTTCGGTCCTTCCCATGTGTTGATGACTCTTTGTTTGAGGAAGAACTCCCTGATATCAATCCTGGATTTCCCTATTGCCAGTTTGAACCTGCCTCCCCTTGTCCTACAGTCACAGTTCAACCAGATTAACATTTTAGGTGCCTTCTTTCATCAGAATTGCCTTATTATGTCTGTTGGATGAAGCCAGTTTGAGGACCGATGGTTCCCAAAGCTCTCCACCACTGGGGATTTTCCTCGCCTCATGTCTGGGTCTGTTGTAGATTAATTGATAGAGATTGATTGCCATGATTAGTCAACAACTCCATTATCGCTGTATCAATCATCAGCAAAGTGATGGAAGGTGTCGTCGACAGTGCTATCAAGCGGCACTTACTCACCAATAACCTGCTCACCGATGCTCAGTTTGGGTTCCGCCAGAACCACTCGGCTCCAGACCTCATTACAGCCTTGGTCCAAACATGGACAAAAGAGCTGAATTCCAGAGGTGAGGTGAGAGCGACTGCCCTTGACATCAAGGCAGCATTTGACCGAGTGTGGCACCAAGGAGCCCTAGTAAAAATTGAAGTCAAAGGGAATCAGGGGGAAAACTCTCCAGTGGCTGGAATCATACCTAGCACAAAGGAAGATGGTAGTGGTTGTAGGAGGCCAATTATCTCAGTCCCAGGGCATTGTTGCAGGAGTTCCTCAGGGCAGTGTCCTCGGCCCAACCATCTTCAGCTGCTTCATCAATGACTTTCCCTCCATCATAAGGTCAGAAATGGGGATGTTCGCTGATGATTGCACAGTGTGCAGTTCCATTCGCAACCCCTCAAATAATGAAGCAGTCCAAGCCCGCATGCAGCAAGACCTGGACAACATCCAGGCTTGGGCTCATAAGTGGCAAGTAACATTCGTGCCAGACAAGTGCCAGGCAATGACCATCTCCAACAAGAGAGAGTCTGACCACCTCCCCTTGACATTCAACGGCATTACCATCGCCAAATCCCCCACCATCAACATCCTGGGGTAACCATTGACCAGAAACTTAACTGGACCAGCCATATAAATACTGTGGCTACAAGAGCAGGTCAAAGGCTGGGTATTCTGCAGCGAGTGACTCACCTCCTGACTCCCCAAAGCCTTTCCACCATCTGCAAGGCACAAGTCAGGAGTGTGATGGAATACTTTCCACTTGCCTGGATGAGTGCAGCTCCAACAACACTCAAGAAGCTCGACACCATCCAGGACAAAGCAGCCCGCTTGATTGGCACCCCATCCGCCACCCTAAACATTTACTCCCTTCACCACCGGCGCACAGTGGCTGCAGTGTGGACCATCCACAGGATGCACTGCAGCAACTCGCCAAGGCTTCTTCGACAGCACCTCCCAAACCAGCGACCTCTACCACCTAGAAGGACAAGAGCAGCAGGTACATGGGAACAACACCACCTGCTCATTCCCCTCCACGTCACACACCATCCTGACTTGGAAATATATCGCCGTTCCTTCATCGTCGCTGGGTCAAAATCCTGGAACTCCCTTCCTAACAGCACTGTGGGAGAACCTTCACCACACGGACTGCAGCGGTTCAAGAAGGCAGCTCACCAGCACCTTCTCAAGGGCAATTAAGTATGGGCAATAAATGCCGGCCTTGCCAGCGACACCCACATCCCATGAATGAATTAAAAAAAAGCAATTACCAGGATGGTGGAAGGCGAACTAGATGGACTCATCTTTTTTCCTCTAACAATTCCTATGTTCCTATCGGACATGCTAAAGTTCTCAAAGCTTCAGAAATGAGAATGACTTTGTCTGAAGACAATAAAAATGTAGCATATGTGTAATCTGATTGCTACATCAGTTACGTAAACTAGGAATCTTACAGGCCCTAGGAGCACATCAGCCAGTAATACAGGGGCACCCGAGACCTCCGTAGCTTACACATGTACTGGTCTGACAGACGGGATTGGAACCACAGTCCAGACAGGGTTGCGATCCCTCCAGGATTGTCCTGGCGTTTCCAGGAATTAAAGATTAATCTCCAGGTCACTACTGCAAGCAAAAACTCAGGAAAAAAATCATAGGGACATTAAAGAAAGTGTGTTTTTTTCATTTTCTTTGAACACTTATAAAAGTATTGGAGATGGGGGTGAAAAGGCTGTTTGACTGGGCGGGGCAGTTGAGGGGGGGGGGGGGGGGGGGGGGGGGGGAAGAGGTCATGTAATGAAACCTCCAGGAAAACGTCCAACTAGAGTTGGCAACCACTAAGTCCAGAGCAATTAACAGGAACCAAGTCTGTAAGCACTGATCAGATAGAGAATGATGGATGATTCATAGTAATGAGAGGCCTTAAGGTCTGGAAAGGTTTCTCCTGGAAGAAGACCCTTCATTGCAAACAACATAAATCTGTCCAGTGAGCTCAGTTAGTGCATTGAAGGCTGGGTGTGGTTACTGGAGCCTCTCACAGACGACTATAATAATTAGAGAAGAGGAGAAGGAAATATTTCAGCAAAACCCTCAAAAAACCTTGTAAGATATGAATTGTTTTCCTGATTTAACCAATTGCAAAATCTTTCAGTCATGTTGAATGACTGAGCAATTTATTCATTAGCATCACAATGGACTCCCAATGCTCCCTGTTTCTGCTTGAACACAAGCATTAGACTTGGGGGGGGAAAACACTTAAAAGGACGCAAAGAATCAGAATTTAAATGTTAAAAAGAGAATTATTGGAAAATTTACCTGTTCTGGGATCAGCCATTCTTCCTCATCCCAGAGAGGTAAAATGGTAGAGACCGCACTAAAGCATTCTGGGGGGGCACTGTAGATCTTAAAGCAACATTGTCCCCGTATTTAAAAAAAAAGTTTGCCATTTCCTTTTTTATTTACGTACAATGTGGTGACATCAAACGCCTTGGGACGTTTTACTACGTGAAAGGTACTATATAAATGCACGTTGTTGTTGTTGTATCAATGTCATTGAAATGCATCGTAATGTCACTTTTACTGGCAAGATGAAAATAGTACCAGCCTTTCGTGGACGTTGTCACTTGGTGCCGGTTCGTGTCTAATCTTTAATGTCGGTCTCTTGCATGTGTAAAACTGGGTTTGAATAATATTGAAGAGGAATCTTTTTTTTTTAACATCGCTAGCGCCTGTGGCTTTAATCAGCTTGTCGGTCCTTTGCTTTCTAACCAGAAGCTTACCGCTTCCAAGATTGCGGTCGATAGATTTTTGTTAGGCAAGGAAATGAAGGGTTATTGATCAAAGGCAGGTAAATGGAGTTGAGGTACAGATCAGCCATGATATAATTGAATGGCAGAGGGGCTGAATGGCCTATTCCAGTTTCTATGCTCTGAAATGAATGATGACCTGCAAGACATGACTCCCTCTGATGGATAAATATGTAATTACACAATATGGTTATAACCACAACATTCCCCCTCCCTTCTTTATGAAAGTTTAATTGTTCATTGATAATAAAACTGGGAGTTATACTCCTGTCACAATGTCATATATCAAAACTTTGTACCAGACATTGCAATTGTTTAATCATTTAGTTCATCACATAATCCTTCAAGTATGTAGTGAGTATTAAATGCCACATTTGGCCCAGGAAGAAGGCCTTATCCCCAGGGGATCTTAGCAAAGTGCTCCCTACCAATGTGCTTATTTACTGAATAGGCTGATCAAACTGCTCCTCAACTTTCGAGACATGTCCTAGGCAGTTGGATACCATGGGTAAAGATACTTGGGGGAAATACTCAGAGGCCCCAAATCACCGGCCGGCAGTGAATTGCAAAATTGATGGTGCTGTTACCAGAGACTTTCCTCCTGTTACTGTTGGTGGACGGACAATTGTGGGAAAAGCATTCGCAATTTCCCAATAGATCGTCCACTGCAAGCGAGGCCCAAACATCGGTGTGAGTTCCACCCACTTTCCCCAGGGTTTCACCCTTAGATCTGCCCTTACGTCTTACTTAGTCTGCCCATACATCTTACTTCGGTCTTTCCTTACGTCTTACTTAGGTCTGCCCTTATATCAGAATTGGGTCTTACCTTAGGTCTTACTTAGGTCTGCCCTTACATCTTACTCAGGTCTGTCCTTATGTCTTAGTTAGGTCTGTCCTTATGTATTACTTTCGTCTGTCCTTACGTCTGCCATTTCAGGTGGAAGTAAAAGATCCCATAGCACTATTTTGAAGAAGAGCAAGGGAGTTTTCCCCGGTGTCCTGGCCAATCTTTATCCTTCAACCAACAGCACTAAAAAACAGATTATCTGGTCATTATCACTTTGCTGTTTGTGGGACCTTGCTTTGTGCAAATTGGCTGCCGCGTTTCCTACATTACAACAGTGACTACACTTCAAAAGTGCTTCATTGGCTATAAAGCACTTTGGGACATCCTGAGATGGTGAAAGGAGCTATAGAAATGTAGGTTCTTTCTTTCTTAAACACCAAAGGGTACGAATACACTAAAATACACCAATGGCAAATAAGGAAAGCTGAGACACAGCATGCTGGGTGTTCTCAACCTTGCTGCATTTTGCAGACATAAGAACATAAGAAATAGGAGCAGGAGTAGGCCATACGGCCCCTCGAGCCTGCTCCGCCATTCAATAAGATCATGGATGATCTTCGACCTCAACTCCACTTTCCAGCCCGATCCCCATATCCCTTGATTCCCCTAAAGTCCAGAAATCTATCGATCTCAGCCTTGAATATACTCAACGACTCAGCATCCACAGCCCTCTGGGGTAGAGAATTCCAAAGATTCACAACCCTCTGTATGAAGAAATTCGTCCTCATCTCAGTCTTGAATGGCCGACCCCTTATCCTGTAACTATGCCCCCTAGTTCTAGACTCTCTAGCCAGGGGAAACAACCTCTCAGCATCTATCCAGTCAAGCCCCCTCTTAATCTTATATGTTTCAATGAGATCACCTCTCATTCTTCTAAACTCCAGAGAGTATAGGCCCATTCTACTCAACCTTTCCTCATAGGACAACTTTCTCATCCCAGGAGTCAATCTAATGAACCTTCATTGCACCGCCTCTAAGGCAAGTATGTCCTTCCTTAGATAAGGAGACCAAAACTGTACACAGTACTCCAGATGAGGTCTCACCAAAGCCCTGTACAATTGTAGTAAGACTTCCTTACTCTTGAACTCCAACCCCCTTGCAATAAAGGCCAACACGCCATTTGCCTTCCTAAATGCTTGCTGTACCTGCATACTAACTTTTTGTGCTTCATGTACGAGGACACCTAAATCTCTCTGAACACCAACATTTAATAGTTTCTCACCATATAAAAAATATTCTGTTTTTCTATTCTTCCTACCAAAGTAAATAACCTCACATTTCCCCACATTATACTCCATCTGCCACCTTCTTGCCCACTCACTCAATCTGTCTATATCCCTTTGCAGACTCTTTGTGTCCTCCTCACAGCTTACTTTCCCATCTAGCTTTGTATTGTCAGCAAACTTGGATACATTACACTCGGTGCCTTCATCTAAGTCATTAATATAGATCGTGAATAGCTGAGGCCCAAGCACTGATCCTTGCGGCACCCCACTAGTTACAGCCTGCCAACCTGAAAATGACCCATTTATCCCTTCTCTCTGTTTTCTGTCCATTAACTAATCCTCTATCCATGCTAATATGTTACCCCCAACCCCATCAGCACTTATCTTGCGTGACAAGCTTTTATGTGGCAACTTATCGAATGCCTTTTGAAAATCCAAATGTACTCCATCCTTTCATTTCCCCTGCTCGATACATCCTCAAAAAACTCTAATAAATTTGTCAAACACAATTTCCCTTTTACAAAACCATGTTGTCACTAAAACAACTGAAAATGTGGATCTTTTCTCAAACTCAATTTCTTTTCCAGTTTTCTCCTCTCCCTTTCCATTATTAAGGAAGTAGTAGCAGGACATTTGGAGACTCATAATGCAATCAAGGAGAGTCAACATGGTTTTATGAAGGGGAAATCATGTCTAACAAATTTATTAGAGTTCTTTGAGGAAGTAACGGGCAGGGTGGATAAAGGGGAACCAATGGATGCAGTATATTTGGATTCCCAAAAGGCATTCGATAAGGTGCCACATAAAAGGTTACTGCACAAGATAAGAGCTCATGGTGTTGGGGATAATATACTGGCATTGATAGAGGATTGGCTAACTAACAGAAAACAAAGAGTCGGGATAAAAGGGTCATTTTCAAAATGGCAATCTGTAATTAGTGGGGTGCCGCAGGGCTCAGTGCTGGGGCCTCAACTATTTACAATATATATCAATGACTTGGATGAAGGAACAGAGTGTCTTGTGGCCAAATTTGCTGATGATACAAAGATAGTGGAAAAGCAAGTTGTGATGAGGACACAAAGTGTCTGCAAAGGGATATTGACAGGTTAAGCGAATGGGCAAAAATTTGGCAGATGGAATATAATGTGGGAAAATGTGAAGTCATCCACTTTGGGAGGAAAAATAAAAAAGCAAAATATTATTTGAATGGAGAAATACTACAAAATGCTGCGGTACAGAGGGATCTGGGTGTCCTCGTACATGAAACACAAAAAGTCAACAGACAGGTGCAGCAGGTAATCCGGAAGGCAAACGGAATATTGGCCTTTATTTCTAGGGGGATGGAGTATAAAAGAAGGGCAGTCATGCTACAACTGTACAAGGTGCTGGTGAGACCACACCTGGAGTACTACGTACAGTTCTGGTGCCCTTATTTAAGGAAGGACATAATTGCATTGGAGGCAGTTCAGAGAAGGTTCACTAGGTTGATTCCGGGTATGGAAGGGTTGTCTTATGATGAAAGATTGAACAGGTTGGGTCTATACTCATTGGAGTTTAGAAGAATGAGAGGAGATCTTATTGAAACATACAAGATTTTGAGGGGACTCAATAGGGTAGATGCTGAGAGGATGTTACCCCTCATGGGGGAATCTAAAACTAGGGGGCTTAGTCATAGAATAAGGGGTCGCCCGTTTCAGATGGAAATGAGGAGGAATTTCTTCTCCCAGAGGGTCGTGAATCTTTGGAATTCTTTACCCCAAAAAGCTGTGGAGGCTGAGTCATTGAATACATCCAAGGCTGAGTTAGACAAATTTTTGTTCATCAAGGGAGTCAAAGGATATGGGGAAAGGGCGGGAAAGTGGAGTTGAGGTAAAAATCAGATCTGCCATGATCTCATTAAATGGTGGAACAGGCTCGAGGGGCCGAATGGCCTACTCCTGCTCCTATCTCTTATGGTCTTGTGGTCTTTCCAAAAAAAAAGAACATTACTACAGCGCCTTTTACAACTTCAGGACATCCCAAAGCCCTTTACAGCCAATGAAGTGTATTCACTGTTGTAATGTAGAAAACACGGCAGCCAATTTGCGCACAGCAAGATCCCACAAACAGCAATGTGATGATCACCAGATAATCTGTTTTAGTGATGTTGGTTGAAGGATAAATAGTGACCAGGACACCGGGGAGAACTCCCCTGCTATTCATCGAAATAATGCTATGAGAGCTTTTACGTCCACCTGAGAGGGCAGACGAGGCCTCGGTTTAATGTCTTATCCAAAAGACAGCACCTCCAACAGTGCAGCACTGGGAGCGTCAGCCTTCATTTTGTGCTCAAGTCTCTGGAGTGGGAATATGAACCCATGACCTTCATGACTCAGAGGTAAATGTGCTACCAATTGAGCCACGGCAAAGATTTTAGGGTGGCCCTGGCAATCCTCCGGTACTTTAACTATTCACGACGGGCAGTGTTAAATTTAACTGCAATTAAAGATTTTTTTTTTCTCTTTTTGCTGGATTCAACTCGCCTCACATGCTTTGCAAACTGACCGAAGCAATTACAGAGCAGACGGTAATTCGATAAAAGCAACTCTGCGTCTGTGTATATTCTTTCTGTTCAACTTGCCAAGAATGGCGAAGGCTGTCCAAGACTGAGCAGCTGCCCCACCCTCGAAGTAATCCCACAGGAAGGGGAAGCTGAGTCACCAGTCTGCACCTCAGACAGGGCATCCAACTGCTGCCCAGCCTCGGTAAACATTAACCCGAGTTCAAAGTTGTTTCCTGATACTCTTGATAGTTAAAGGGGCCGTCTTCAAACCCTTTTTGTAATCTCCAATAAACCAATTATTGGCTGCTGATATCATACTGGGAGAGTGGGGCCACACCTGTCAGGGTTGAAAAGTGCAGGCAAAGACCAGAGGACACGTGTTGGGTGGAGCTTGTTTTAACATTATTAAAAGGTCCACTCGCACTGGTTTACTGATGTGTGTAAAACAATCCCAGAAGCTAGAGTTGCTCAAAAACGAAATCTTCAATTGATGTTGGACCACCCCAAAGCCATCCGCACACTTGGCTCAATGGGTCGCACTCTTGCTTCCGAGTCAGAAGGTTGTGAGTTCAAACCCCCACCCCAAGGTACTAGAGCATATAATCTAGGCTTGACGCTCCCAGTATCAGTACGGAGGGAGGGCCGCACTGGCTGGAGGTGCCGTCTTTCAGATGAGATATTAAACTGAGGCCCCATCTGTCCTCTCAGGTAGATGTAAAAAACCCCATGGTGCTATTTGAAGAAAAGTAGGGGTGTTCTCCCTGGTGTCCTGGCCAACATCACTAAAACAGATTATCTGGTCATTATCATATTGCTGTTTGTGGGATCTTGCTGTGCTCAAATTGGCTGCTGTGTTTCCTACACTACAACAGTGACCACACTTCAAAAGTACTTCATTGCGCTTTGGGATAGCCTGAGGTTGTGAAAGGCGCTATATAAATGCAAGTTCGTCCCTTTCCTTTATGAATGCCTTTTAGGATCTTACAAGGCCTGAGTGACGTATTTATTTGGTAGCAGGAGTTATTGTGGCAAAGCATTTCCAAAGTTTCCTTTGAGCGATTCCGTTCGAACTGAAGATTAACTCACTTTAATTGGTAATCCCGTTCCAAAAGACCGAGTTGCCAGTGGAGAGATACATTTAAAAATGTTGAGAACTGGGCATTCATTGTGAGAAAATCCAGCAATCCAGTCTCCCTCTGACACTTTCGATCAAATATGACCAAGTTCACAACTGAAAGCAGCCCAGGCTGATCCAAGAGATTCAGTAGGTGGGGTAGGTAGGGGCTGCCAACTTTGGTTGGACGTATTCCTGGAGGTTTCATCAGATAGCCTCTTGCCTCTAACCACCCCCGACCAGTCAAACAGCCTTTTTTCTTATCTCTATTCTTAACTAATAACCAAAAGTATTCAAAGAAAATGAATAAAAATACACCATTATTTTATTGTCCCTACGATTTTTCTCCTGCGTTTGCTCACAGCAGTGTCCAGGAGATTAATCTTGAATTCCTGGAGTTTCTAGGACAATCTTGGGTGGTTGGCAACCCTAGAGATAGGGTTCATGGTAGAGTGTGATGTACAGTCTGTGGGACGATGGGCCGAATGGCCTTTATGGTTCAGTGCTTTCTTATAATCCAGAGACTGCACATCATTCCCAAACAGCAAGGCCTCAAAGGGACACTGCCTTCAGGAAAAAAACTCATGAAACCTTGTTACATTTGAGTAGAAGCACACAATTCTTCGTCATAAATCCAACTCATATGTATCATTGTATCACTCACTCTCTACGTAAAGAAATCAGGTTGGCCAGGTACTTTCTCAGGAGGGAATGAATCATAGAATCATAGAATTATAGAAGTTTACAACATGGAAACAGGCCCTTCGGCCCAACATGTCCATGTCGCCCAGTTTATACCACTAAGCTAGTCCCAATTGCCTGCACTTGGCCCATATCCCTCTATACCCATCTTACCCATGTAACTGTCCAAATGCTTTTTAAAAGACAAAATTGTGCCCGCCTCTACTACTGCCTCTGGCAGCTCGTTCCAGACACTCACCACCCTTTGAGTGAAAAAATTGCCCCTCTGGACCCTTTTGTATCTCTCCCCTCTCACCTTAAATCTATGCCCCCTCGTTATAGACTCCCCTACCTTTGGGAAAAGATTTTGACTATCGACCTTATCTATGCCCCTCATTATTTTATAGACTTCTATAAGATCACCCCTAAACCTCCTACTCTCCAGGGAAAAAAGTCTCAGTCTATCCAACCTCTCCCTATAAGTCAAACCATCAAGTCCCAGTAGCATCCTAGTAAATCTCTTCTGCACTCTTTCCAGTTTAATAATATCCTTTCTATAATAGGGTGACCAGAACTGTACACAGTACTCCAAGTGTGGCCTCACTAATGTCTTGTACAACTTCAACAAGACATCCCAACTCCTGTATTCAATGTTCTGACCAATGAAACCAAGCATGCTGAATGCCTTCTTCACCACCCTATCCACCTGTGACTCCACTTTCAAGGAGCTATGAACCTGTACTCCTAGATCTCTTTGTTCTATAACTCTCCCCAACGCCCTACCATTAACGGAGTAGGTCCTGGCCCGATTCGATCTACCAAAATGCATCACCTCATATTTATCTAAATTAAACTCCATCTGCCATTCATCGGCCCACTGGCCCAATTTATCAAGATCCCGTTGCAATCCTAGATAACCTTCTTCACTGTCCACAATGCCACCAATCTTGGTGTCATCTGCAAACTTACTAACCATGCCTCCTAAATTCTCATCCAAATCATTAATATAAATAACAAATAACAGCGGACCCAGCACCAATCCCTGAGGCACACCGCTGGTCACAGGCCTCCAGTTTGAAAAACAACCCTCTACAACCACCCTCTGTCTTCTGTCGTCAATCCAATTTTGTATCCAATTGGCTACCTCACCTTGGATCCCGTGAGATTTAACCTTATGTAACAACCTACCATGCGGTACCTTGTCAAAGGCTTTGCTAAAGTCCATGTAGACCACGTCTACTGCACAGCCCTCATCTACCTTCTTGGTTACCCCTTCAAAAAACTCAATCAAATTTGTGAGACATGATTTTCCCCTCACAAAACCATGCTGACTGTTCCTAATCAGTCCCTGCCTCTCCAAATGCCTGTAGATCCTGTCTCTCAGAATACCCTCTAACAACTTACCCACTACAGATGTCAGGCTCACCGGTCTGTAGTTCCCAGGCTTTTCCCTGCCGCCCTTCTTAAACAAAGGCACAACATTTGCTACCCTCCAATCTTCAGGCACCTCAGCTGTAGCTGTCGATGATTCAAATATCTCTGCTAGGGGACCCGCAATTTCCTCCCTAACCTCCCTTAACGTCCTGGGATACATTTCATCGGGTCCCAGAGATTTATCTACCTTGATGCGCGTTAAGACTTCCAGCACCTCCCTCTCTGTAATATGTACACTCCTCAAGACATCGCTATTTATTTCCCCAAGTTCCCTAACATCCATGCCTTTCTCAACCGTAAATACCGATGCGAAATATTCATTTAGGATCTCACCCATCTCTTGTGGTTCCGCACATAGATGACCTTGTTGATCCTTAAGAGGCCCTACACTCTCCCTAGTTACTCTTTTGCCCTTTATGTATTTGTTGAAGCTCTTTGGATTCTCCTTTGCCTTATCTGCCAAAGCAATCTCATGTCCCCTTTTTGCCCTCCTGATTTCTCTCTTAACTCTACTCCGGCAATCTCTATACTCTTCAAGAGATCCACTTGATCCCAGCTGCCTATGCATGTCATATGCCTTCTTCTTCTTTTTGACTAGGGCCTCAATCTCCCGAGTCATCCAAGGTTCCCTACTTCTACCAGCCTTGCCCTTCACTTTATAAGGAATGTGCTTACCCTGAACCCTGGTTAACACACTTTTGAAAGCCTCCCACTTACCAGACGTCCCTTTGCCTGCCAACAGACTCTCCCAATCAACTTCTGAAAGTTCCTGTCTAATACCATCAAAATTGGCCTTTCCCCAATTTAGAATTTTAACTTTTGGGCCAGACCTATCATTCTCCATAGCTATCTTAAAACTAATGGAATTATGATCACTGGTCCCAAAGTGATCCCTCACTAACACTTCTGTCACCTGCCCTTCCTTATTTCCCAAGAGGAGGTCAAGTTTTTCCCCCTCTCTAGTCGGGCCATCCACATACTGAAGGAGAAATTCCTCCTGAATACACTCAACAAATTTCTCTCCATCCAAGCCCCTAATGCTATGGCTGTCCCAGTCAATGTTGGGAAAGTTAAAGTCCCCTACTATTACCACCCTATTTTTCTTGCAGCTGTCTGTAATCTCCTTACATATTTGCTCCTCAATTTCCCGTTGACTATTTGGGGGTCTGTAGTACAATCCTATCAAAGTGATCTCTCCCTTCTTATTTTTCAGTTCTACCCATATAGACTCAGTGGGCGAACCCTCGGATATATCCCCTCTCACTACTGCCGTGATGTTCTCCCTAATCAAGAACGCAACTCCCCCTCCTCTCTTACCTCCTGCTCTATCTTTCCTATAGCATCTGTACCCTGGAACATTGAGCTGCCAGTCCTGACCCTCCCTTAGCCATGTTTCAGTAATAGCTATAACATCCCAGTCCCATATACCCATCCATGCCCTGAGTTCATCTGCCTTGCCCATCAGACTTCTTGCATTGAAATAAATGCAGTTTAATCTAGACTTCCCTTGGTCTTTGCCCTGCTTTCTCAGACCATCTGTCCGGTCATGTTTTGTACACTCTCCCTTACTGCCTTGAAGAATAAGGAAAATCGTTTGGCTGAATTTAAGCCAAGTTATTTTTTTAAAAGGCTCTAAAATCAATCCCTTTGTCCATTAGAAAATGTGTGTCAGTGAATTCAAAGTGAAGGCCTCAGAATTGTGCGGGGTATTACCAGCAATTTATTGTCTGAGCACCAGGTGGCAGTATGATGTTAGACATGACAGACTTTGCATGAATGTGATAGCTTTAAAATATATCAAAAAATATAGAAATCCCGATAGCCTGTCATTTATTTTCAAGAATCAAAATGTATCAGCAAGTCTTCCACCCGCGCAATATTGCTGACTCCACCCCTATTACACCCCTTCACTGCCAAAACCATTATCTGTACTTTGACTATCTTAAAACTCCACTTAGACCATAAGACCATAAGAGATAGGAGCAGGAGTAGGCCATTCGGCCCTTCGAGCCTGTTCTGTCATTTAAAGAGATCATGGCTGATCTGATTTTTACCTCAACTCCACTTTCCCGCCTTTTCCCCATATCCTTTGACTCCCTTGCTGATCAAAAATTTGTCTAACTCAGCCTTGAACGTATTCAATGACTCAGCCTCCACAGCTTTTTGGGGTAAAGAATTCCAAAGATTCACAACCCTCTGGGAGAAGAAATTCCTCCTAATTTCCGTCTTAAACGAGCGACCCCTTATTCTGAGACTATGCTCACTTCTCCACGTTCCCTCTCCCCCACCCCAGGCCTCCAAATCCCGCCAAATACAAATCCCAAATTACGCCTCGATCACCCCATCCCGTCCCTCACTAAGCTTTGATCACCCATCACATCTATCCTCACTGAACTCCATCAGCTCCCTATCACCCAACACACCCAGTTCAAAACCATCGCCCTTGTTTATAATCCCCTCTAACCCTACCCCTGAATCCTCCTCCAACTGGCATTCCTCGCTTGGTGACAGAGCTTTCAGCCATTTTAGCCCTGGTCCCTGAACTCATCTCTCTTAACCTCTTTGTTTAACTCCCTCTCCTCTCCTCCTCGCTCAGTCTCTCTCCTAAATCCTCTCCTCCTCGGTCAGTCTCTCTCCTAAATCCCCTCTTCCTTGGTCAGTCTCTCTCCTAAATCCCCTCTTCCTCGGTCAGTCTTGCTCCTAAATCCCCTCTTCCTTGGTCAGTCTCTCTCCTAATTCCCCTCTTCCTCGGTCAGTCTCGCTCCTAAATCCCCTCCTCCTCGGTCAGTCTCTCTCCTAAATCCCCTCCTCCTCGGTCAGTCTCTCTCCTAAATCCCCTCCTCCTCGGTCAGTCTCTCTCCTAAATCCCTCCTCCTCGGTCAGTCTCTCTCCTAAATCCCTCCTCCTCGGTCAGTCTCTCTCCTAAATCCCCTCCTCCTCGCTCAGGTCTCTCTCCTAAATCCCCTCCTCCTCGCTCAGTCTCTCTCCTAATCCCCTCCTCCTCGCTCAGTCTCTCTCCTGTGTGGACATTTTGTTATGTTCAGGGCACTTTACAAATGCCAGTTGTTGTTGTACCAGTGACCAACACTTCCAATTCCTCAACCAATCATCTTTAGATACTCAAGAGTGGATTTTTTTCGTTTGCACCACGTTTATATTTAAAACTGACAACAGGACCAAGAATGTCCCGAGCTGTCTCCACTCAATGTTAACGGACTCGATTGCAGTATAGATTTTTCTACAACTGTGCAACGTTTGTATCTTGATGCATGGGCCGGGGTTAAGATAGTTCACACACTGCCACTTTGGATCGTTCCACTTCAAGCTCTGAGACAATTATACCCTCTGTTCGGTGTGTGGTTTCATAATCACATAATGGTGCAGTAATAACAGACTGCACAGGCTATGGATTCAAACACAACCAATAACCATGTCTAATAGCTCATTTGTGGCAGTGATTGGGGGCCGGAATCATTGGGTGGTTATGGGATCTGCTGACAGCTGGAACTACTCGTGGACTGACTCCCGCGACATACTCTCGCTGACTCCCCACATCCACACTTCACAAGCCAGCTAATCCTCTCCACGCACAATCCCACCCACCTATCAACCCCCTACTCCCACCAACCCTCCCCTGCACCTTCCAACCCCCGTTCTTCCCAAGCTCCACTGGCTCCCTGTGCCTCTGTGAATCACCTTCCCAATCTTCGCCCTATTCTCAAATCCCTCCACAGTCTTGCTCCATTGTATCTGAGCAATCTTCTTCTGCTGGACTTCCCCGCCCACTCCCTGTGACTCAGGGCTACTCCCTGTGTAGCTGCCATTCCCTCTGCTCCAGCATTCAGTCGCTGCACACTACCCACAGCAACCTCTCCCTTCCCAAAACTGTTTTGTCTCGCACCTTCCTCCTGCTTTTAAAATCTTTTTAAAAACCCTTCTCCTTGTCCGTTCCTTCAGTGTTCTCCCTTCCCCCACCTCCTTCCAACTTGTGCATGTCAAGCCATGTTCAGCCTTGTTAAGCATTGAGTGCCTTCCCCACGTGACTGTATATGGACGTAGTATGATGAAATACTGCAAATGGGCTCAATAAAGTGTTAACGGAATTGGACTCATTCTCGATTAATGATTTAACTCTAATGAATGGATTAACTCTAATCATCTTGACCATAATCTGAACTGGACAAATGGTGGAAATTGAATTTATGTAAGCAACACCCAATTGGCGATATCTTGTGTGATTTCTGATCAAATTCGTCTTATCAAGGTAAATTTGCAGTCTTCAATCAGGATGGCGCCATTAAATCACTATTTACCTACGGAGTGAGTTAGGGCCTCAATGATGCTGTCGTTTGTTCTGTCTGTTGTAACTGAGTATAAGTTGAACAGTCCCATTGTGTTTCAAATGCACAATTAACCAAGTCAACTGTTTACAAGTGCCCTGTGTTGATTAGATAAATAGTTTTAGGGTTATTTGATTGCTAATTGATTCACCCATTCAACCATCTTTCATCACCGCTCAATCTCGAGCTGGGTTTACCTCCCCTTAAGTGCGCAAACTTCGTTTCCTCAATTACACTGTGTTTGCTTTGCAGTCGCTGAGCAAATGTGTCTGTGCAAAGAAAGGGGGGGGCAGTCCTGTTAAACTCTGTCAGCTCTTTGAGTGCAGGTTAATGGTGCGCACAACGTGACCTGTGCGGCTTCACCTCTGGCCCTCACAGATGTCCTGCTCACCCGCCTCTCGGCTTTCATTCACGGCCTGCCCGGTTGCGTAACTTCTGCCGAAAGTCCGGAAAAAAAAATGGCCTGTAGAGAGCAACGAGCGGGAGATTTCCCGGGGGAAAGATTCACCCTCTGGTCGTGTTGCCTGGAGGGAGATGTGATTCTTCCCTCTTTGATAGGCCACCCCACTGCATCCCGACCGATAATATGACTCGCTGGCATGATGTGACTCCAGCCTAGCTGTTAGGGCGGTCCGAAGTTAGGGCCTCCATTATCACTCTGGTATTCATGGGATAACATCAGAAGATCTTTTTACAATCAAACAACATTTTTATCCATGTGTCTTTTCTTTCCACTAAACAGTTGGGTGGGGGAGGAAGTAATTGAATAAATGTCCTCCCCTAGACTCATCTTCAGATCTCCAAATCTTTCAGCATTCCTCATGGCAAGTGTGTCTGGCTTTGAACACTGCCGCTTGATTTGTTTGAAGGCTCTCTATTAATTTGGTCAACTACCACATATCTACTGATACGTACTTTAAATAAATTTACACATATTCATTCTGTGATAAGTGAAAGACAGATATTAGCGTGTTCCCTGTTAGTTTTTCAAATCCATTTGAGCTGTACAAATAAACCCAAACTTCTGATTTAAAAGGATTGTTTTGAGATCCTTGCTCTACCCTTGCAGACTCTGCTTGCCCACACCTGCCTCGGTTCAGTTAGTTACTCTCCTCGGTGTCCTGGGCCAATATTTATCCCTCAACCAACACCACCAAAAACCGAATTAACTTGTCTCATTGCTGTTTGTGGGAGCTTGCTGTGCGCAAATTGGCTGCTGCGTTACAACAGTGACAACACAAAGGGAGGGTCTCTGAAGAACTCCCCCTGCTCTTCTTCGGAATAGTGGCTGTGGGATCTTTTATGTCCACCTGAAAGGGCAGACGGGGCCTCGGTTTAACATCTCATCCGAAAGACGGCACCTCCATCAGTACTGCGCTGGGAGTGTCAGTTTATTAAATGTCTTCTGAACTGCTCCCCTCCCCCATCTCCACTCAGTATCCACGGACCCTATACAAGGCTCCACCTGTACTGATAGTGCGAGAAACATCTATCTAATCTGCCATTCGACATTAAACAAATGAACCAGACGATTTCCAAAGAGCACACACTTCCGTCCAGTCGCCCTTCCTTGTTCTCAGACTTGCTGTCTCAGCCAAGGACTGCTCTCTGCATCTTCTGCAGTACCGAGGCAACACAGGTGGGAGATCGAGGATCATAGGAACAGGAGTAGGCCATTCAGCCCCTCAAGCCTGTTCTGCCATTCAATTAGATCATTGGCTGATCTGTATCTTAACTCCATCTACCCGCTTCGGTTCAGTAACCATTAATCCCCTCACCCAACAAAAATCTATCGATCTCAGTTTTGAAATTTTCAATTGACCCCCGGCCTCAACAGCTTTTTAGGGGACAGAGTTCCAGATTTCCACTCCCCTTTGTGTGAAGAAGTGCTTCCTGACATCACCCCTGAACGGCCTAGCTCTAATTTTAAGGTTGTGTCCCCTTATTCTGGACTCCCCCACCAGAGGAAATAATTTCTCTCTATCTACCCTATCAAATTCATTAATCATCTTAAACACCTCAATTAGATCACCCCTTAATTTTCTATACTCGAGGCAAGGAGCCGAGTCTATGCAGCCTGTCCTCAGGATTTAACCCCTTTAGCCTCAGTATCTACTGCCGATATCCTGTCGCACTGGGCACCTGCTGTAGGTTTTCTTGTCAGCCCTGCAGTGGACTATGAGCAGCATTAAATGGCGAAACAAATCAGACATCAAAAGGATGCAAAAAAAATCTATAGAACAACAAACAACAGCTTGCATTTATATCATGCCTTTAACATAGGAAAACATCCCGATCACAGGAGCGATTATCAAACAGAATTTGACACTGAGACACATAAGGAGACATTAGGACAGGTGACCAAAAGCTTGGTCAAAGAGGTAGGTTTTAAGGAGCGTCTTAAAGGAGGAGAGAGAGGTAGAGAGTCTGTTAATACGGACTATCCCAGTAGCTCTGCTGGGCACTGCTGCTAACACAGAGATCCAGAGTCCAAACCCGCAGGACCAGCCTCTGTATTTGCTTTAATTAAAACTCCTGCTTTAGCCCGAAATCGCGTTCGTACGCCTGGGCTTCCCAAAGTCCAGGATGCCATTGGCCGGCTGTAGATCAGCTGACCTCGCTATGGGGCGCAGGTGATGGAGGAATGACTGTACTAATCGCACTGTTCTACTCAACAACAACAACCACTGGCATTTATATAGCGCCTTTAACATAGTAAAATGTCCCAAGGCGTTTCACAGGAGCGATTATCTGACAAAAATTTGACACTGAGCCACATAAGGAGATATCAGGACAGGTAACCAAAACCTTGGTCAAAGAGGTAGGATTTAAGGTGCGTCTTAAAGGAGGAGAGAGAGGCAGAGAGATGGAGAGGTTTGGGGAGTGAATTCCAGAGCTTAGGGCCGAGGCGGTGTAGCAGCATCTTTAAGAACATAAGAACATAAGAAATAGGAGCAGGAGGAGGCCAATCGGCCCCTCGAGCCTGCTCCGCCATTCAATAAGATCATGGCTGATCTGATCCTAACCTCAAATCTAAATTCATGTCCAATTTCCTGCCCGCTCCCCGTAACCCCTAATTCCCTTTACTTCTAGGAAACTGTCTATTTCTGTTTTAAATTTATTTAATGATGTAGCTTCCACAGCTTCCTGGGGCAGCAAATTCCACAGACCTACTACCCTCTGAGTGAAGAAGTTTCTCCTCATCTCAATTTTGAAAGAGCAGCCCCTTATTCTAAGATTATGCCCCCTAGTTCTAGTTTCACCCATCCTTGGGAACATCCTTACCGCATCCACCCGATCAAGCCCCTTCACAATCTTATATGTTTCAATAAGATCGCCTCTCAATCTTCTGAACTCCAATAAGTAGAGTCCCAATCTACTCAACCTCTCCTCATATGTCCGCCCCCTCATCCCCGGGATTAACCGAGTGAACCTTCTTTGTACTGCCTCGAGAGCAAGTATGTCTTTTCTTAAGTATGGACACCAAAACTGTATGCAGTATTCCAGGTGCGGTCTCACCAATACCTTATATAACTGCAGCAATACCTCCCTGTTTTTATATTCTATCCCCCTAGCAATAAAAGCCAACATTCCGTTGGCCTTCTTGATCACCTGCTGCACCTGCATACTAACTTTTTGATTTTCTTGCACTAGGACCCCCAGATCCCTTTGTACTGCAGTACTTTCCAGTTTTTTGCCATTAAGATAATAACTTGCTCTCTGATTTTTCCTGCCAAAGTGCATAACCTCACATTTTCCAATATTGTATTGCATCTGCCAAATCTCCGCCCACTCACCCAGCCTGTCTATTTGTAGGTTTTTTATGTCCTCCTCACTCTCTACTTTCCCTCCCATCTTTGTATCATCTGCAAACTTTGATATGTTACACTCGGTCCCCTCCTCCAAATCGTTAATATAGATTGTAAAGAGTTGGGGACCCAGCACCGACCCCTGCGGAACACCACTGGCTACTGGTTGCCAGTTCGAGAATGAACCATTTATCCCAACTCTCTGCTTCCTGTTAGATAACCAATCCTCCACCCATGCCAGAATATTACCCCCAATCCAGTGATTCTTTATCTTGAGCAATAATCTTTTATGTGGCACCTTGTCGAATGCCTTCTGGAAGTCTAAATACACTACGTCCACTGGTTCCCCTTTATCCACCCTGTACGTTATATCCTCAAAGAACTCAAGCAAATTTGTCAGACATGACTTCCCCTTCGTAAAGCCATGCTGACTTTGTCCTATTAAATTATGTTTATCCAAATGTTCCGCTACTGTCTCCTTAATAATAGACTCCAAAATTTTACCCACCACAGATTTTAGGCTAACTGGTCTATAATTTCCAGCCTTCTGCCTACTACCCTTTTTAAATAAGGGTGTTACATTAGCAGTTTTCCAATCTGCCGGGACCTTTGCCGAGTCCAGAGAATTTTGGAAAATGATTACCAAAGCATCCACAATCCCTACTGCCACTTCCCTCAAGACCCTAGGATGTAAGCCATCAGGTCCAGGGGATTTGTCCGCCTTGAGTCCCATTACTCTCCATGGCACCCTGAGCCAGGAAGGGGTGAATGAAGCCACGTTTCTGATTGTACTGCAAAAAAAAACCAACATCCGAATGTTGTTCTCAACAGGAGGAGGCCATTCAGCCCATCGAGCCTGTTCCGACATTCAATTAGATCATGGCTGATCTGTACCTCAACTCCATTTACCCGCCTTTGCTCCATATCCATCGATACCCTTACCCAACAGCACTACTGAGATTGGGTCCCCAACACAGTGTAAAAATGGAACGACGACAGACGGGGAGAGCATTCTCCTCCAACTGGCACGAGAAACCCGGTAAAATATCAAAGCAGTTTAAAGCTTCCACTGACAAGCCCAACAAGACACTTAATGACCTGAGCCACCCACTGTTCCAGTTGGTTTAGCTGAGCCCTGCAGTCCACTTAAACCCAACACATGATACATATGAGGATCTAGAGCCTGCACCCATGCCCGGTACAAGCTTAAACCCTGGACTTAAAGATTTGATTGACAGGTTAGGACAGGCCGCCTGCCATATACAAAGAGCTGATGAGCAAAAGTTGATGCGATCAGATAAGTCAGAGTAACTTAACGCAGTCAAGTCTTGGTGCTACAAATGTAGAGGGACTTTCTTATGAGGGATCTGATTCATTGAGACTCCTGCACTGAATGTGATGGGGCTTCTGCTGTCAATAAGGAGAGAGTTTGTTCCTCCAATTCTTGCCTCTTGCGCATCCCCGATTTTCATCGCCCCACCATTGGCGGCCGTGCCTTCAGCCATCTAGGCCCTAAGCTCTGGAATTCCCTCCCTAAACCTCTCCGCCTCTCTCTCCTTCTTTAAGACGCTCCTTAAAACCTACCTCTTTGACCAAGCTTTTGGTCATCTGTCTTAATATGTGGCTCAGTGTTAAATTTTATCTGATACAATGCGTCTGTGAAGCGCCTTGTGATGTTTTTACTATGTTAAAAGGCGCTATATAAATGCAAGATGTTGTTTTACAGATAGGACCAGAATTTGTAATAATGAGGTTCAGTGGGATTCCCGCCTTGAATCTGCTGTGTGCTTCCCTCGGTAACTCTGAATGACCAAGAACAACCCGGACCCATCCCTAGCTGGAAGCCTTTCTAATCACCGCTCCCCAACTTGCGACTCTGAGTGAAACGTCTGAGGGACAGAACTTGGGCACGTGCAGAACTGGTGAAAATGCCGTTCCAATCTTTGAACCCGCAAGACGAGGCGTGGGCTTTCGCAACCAGCCAAGCTCGGATTTCGATACTGAAGTCCAGCTCGGTGTTTGAGCCAGAAACTTTCAAGGGCCACTTCTGAGTTTCGACGGCCAAAGGAAGATCCCTGACCTATCAAACACTGGATACCGTTAGCTCACACAAAACCACCATAGGGGATGGGGAGATAACCGCCATTCAAAATAAACGCACAATTATAGGGTAAGACCAAACTCACTGAAGTGACGGTCCAAGGTTCATAGTACAGGGCACCACTGTGGTTGAAATGGTTAGGAGAGAAGACAAGTAGTGGTGATTGGCTGACCCAAGCTTGGGTTTTAAAAGGCTGGAGGTTGGGGGAGGAAGTAAAATATCGGGACGTTAGGAATTGCAGAGTCATGAGGCCCTGGGACTACACGTAGATACACTTGGAGAATTGGTTGAAGCTGAGAGACTGGTGTCAAAGTTCAGAGACTAAGCATTGTGAGAGGTGGGGCTCGGTTTTAACTGTTCCTGCCAGGCGGGGAAATGGGTGGCAGTGGATTAGCCGCCCGTTATACACCTCCCCCCCGAATTTATTTTCCATTGACTGCAATAGAAAGGAAAGTCTAGTGGGGTGTATTGATGGCGGCCCATCCACTGCCTCCAGTTTCCCACCCCACGGGAACAGTTCAAATTGATCCCAATGGAGGCCCAGCTGCTAAGTGGGAGAGATGGAAATGTATTGGGTATAGGAAGGAAAAGGAAGGGGAGGGATGGCATGGGACGAGATGGGGCGGGAGGGGAGGGGAGGGGAGGGGAGAGGAGGGGATAGGAGGGGAGGGGACGGGAGGGGAGGGGACGGGAGGGGAGGGGATAGGAGGGGAGGGGATAGGAGAGGAGGGGATAGGAGGGAGGGGAGAGGAGGGGACGGGAGAGGAGGGGATAGGAGGGAGGCGATGGGAGGGGAGGGGAGGGGACGGGAGGGGAGGGGACAGGAGGGGAGGGGACGGGAGGGGAGGGGATAGGAGGGGAGGGGAGGGGACGGGAGGGGAGGGGATAGGAGGGGAGGGGATGAGGAGGGGAGGGGATAGGAGGGGAGGGGAGGGGACGGGAGAGGAGGCGATGGGAGGGGAGGGGATAGGAGGGGAGGGGAGAGGACGGGAGAGGAGGCGATAGGAGGGGAGGGGAGGGGAGGGAATAGGAGGGGAGGGGAGGGGGATAGGAGGGGAGGGGACGGGAGGGGAGGGGATAGGATAGGAGGGGAGGGGTAGGGGACGGGAGGGAAGGGGATAGGAGGGGAGGGGTGGGGACGGGAAGGGAGGGGTTAGGAGGGGAGGGGATAGAGGGGAGTGGAAGGAGGGGAGGGGAGAGGAGGGGAGGGGAGGGGACGGGAGAGGAGGCGATGGGAGGGGAGGGGGACGGGAGAGGAGGCGATAGGAGGGGAGGGGAGGGGACGGGAGATGAGGGGATAGGAGGGGAGGGGAGGGGACGGGAGAGGAGGCGATAGGAGGGGAGGGAGGGGAGGGAATAGGAGGGGAGGGAAGGGGATAGGAGGGGAGGGGAGGGGACGGGATGGGAGGGGATGGGAGGGGAGGGGACGGGAGGGGAGGGGATAGGAGGGGAGGGGACGGGAGAGGAGGGGATAGGAGGGGAGGGGACGGGAGGGCATGAGCTGGGTGAGACGGTTTGAGATAGGATGGGTCACGACTGTATTAGTCATGGTTCTGTGCAGCCAGTTGTCAGTTAATGATATTCCGTCTGCCCCCTAATGTTACTGAATGCGTGTAACTCTTGATATAACCACACTTCCCGCCATCCATTCTGTACAGACAGGGTCCATGACGCACCCTACAGGACAGTTTTGGCCTCGAGATATGGAAGACAGTGACACACAGATATCCCAGGGGAGGAGGATTTTCCCCAGTTATCTGTTAGTTCAAGCTCCACTCTTGCAGCTGAGTAGGACTGACTCACACTTTACTCTTTGGCCGACCCAGACGAAGGCGAGTGACTCAAAGTTGGGAAACCATCTCGAGTGACTTGCGTAATTACATCTGGAATTTGACATCAGGAGATCCGATTTTTTTTTTCCAGACGCTTTGTTCCCCGAGGAAGTGGGTGCCTTTGGAGACAACCTCCTGCTTACGACACACAAGGAGCATCGTGATGCCTTGCTGATTTATAAGATCATCAGGCCGCCTATAAACCTAACTTTACAGCGAGATCAATTCGTCAAGTATGGATGTGGAGGGGAGGCACGGTGATCGATTCAGAGCTCAGTTATCTCATCAGCAGTGACGGCAAATACGTCACCACAAACCCCAAACCCCTCTCCACCCACAAGTTGAAAAAAAGCAATGGCAAGTGAGAACAACAACAACTTGCATTTATATAGCGCCTTTAACGTAGTAAAACTTCCCAGGGCGCTTCACAGGAGCGATTATCAAACAAAATTTGACACCATAAGAACATAAGAACATAAGAAATAGGAGCAGGAGTAGGCCAATCGGCCCCTCGAGCCTGCTCCGCCATTTAATAAGATCATGGCTGATCTGATCCTAACCTCAAACCTAAATTCATGTCCAATTTCCTGCCCGCTCCCCGTAACCCCTAATTCCCTTTACTTCTAGGAAACTGTCGATTTCTGTTTTAAATTTATTTAATGATGTAGCTTCCACAGCTTCCTGGGGCAGCAAATTCCACAGACCTACTACCCTCTGAGTGAAGAAGTTTCTCCTCATCTCAGTTTTGAAAGAGCAGCCCCTTATTCTAAGATTATGCCCCCTAGTTCTAGTTTCACCCATCCTTGGGAACATCCTTACCGCATCCACCCGATCAAGACCCTTCACAATCTTATATGTTTCAATAAGATCGCCTCTCATTCTTCTGAACCACATAAGGAGATATTAGGACAGGTGACCAAAAGCTTGGTCAAAGGGGTAGGTTTTCAGGAAAGTCTTAAAGGAGGAGAGAGAGAGGCGGAGGGGTTTAGGGAGGGAATTCCAGAGCTTAGGGCCCAGGCAGCTGAAGGCACGGCCGCCAATGGTGGAGCGATGAAAATCGGGGATGCGCAAGAGGCCGGAATTGGAGGAGCGCAGAGATCTCGGAGGGTTGTAGGGCTGGAGGAGGTTACAGGGATGGGGAGGGGCGAGGCCATGGAGGGATTTGAAAATAAGGATGAGAATTTTAAAGTTGAGATGTTGCCGGACCGGGAGCCGATGTAGGTCAGCGAGCACAGGGGGTGATGGGTGAACGGGACTTGGTGCGAGTTAGGATATGGGCAGCAGAGTTTTGGACGACCTCAAGTTTACGGAGGGTGCATCAAATGAAGTTGATGAAAGTGTGTGACCTCGGTCTATGATATCATGGCATCAGACAGCATCGACATCCATTCTAAACCTGGAAATCTGAAATTAAAACAGGAAGTGCTAGAGAGGCGACTACAGACTAAATTCAAAGTCGTTTCATTCAAATTACCTGATCACCTAATTTTTTTAAACGCTAAATTGGCCGCCGCTATTTACGCTGTTCAATTCAAACTATTGGATAACTCAGATTTTCTTTTGAGTGCAAAAGAAATAACTTGGAACTATCAGAAATGGGTTGCGGTGAATCGAGGAAAAATAAGATTGTATTCTGACCGTCCACATGGGGGCAGTGTGACCAAACAAAGAGGGGGGAATTGCTCCCGTCAGTTTTAGCGGGAAACTCGCTGCGAGGACAAAATGGATCTTTTGTTTAGAGCTCATCTCAAATCTTGCACTAAAATTGTCGGCGGGTGTTGAATAGCTTATCTGCCTCCATAGAGATTTTCGGGATACAATTCACGGCCCCCAGCAGTTAGGGGGAAGAAGTGGTCTGAATTGCACAGCCCTCCACATGGCGCGTTCCCAATCTCAGCACTTCAACATAGCGCAAAGAAGACTCGCCTCAGATGCTCATGTGCACCTCCTGCAGGCCAGTCACAGAACAGCGTCGGCCGGTGTCCCCTCGCACTATTTGCGGGGAAATGGTACTTCACTTCCAAACTTGACTTTGGAACACTTAAAATAATGGATGGGAGGGAGAAAGTTTTTTTTAAAAATTATAGGTAATTCTCCGGTTCAGTACTCAGGTGAGTTGGAGGTTATGTTTGAGGTGTCAGCCGTGGCTCAGTAGTAGCGCACTCCCCTCTGAGTCGGAGGGTTCATAGTTCCACTTGAACACATAATCCAGGCTGACGCTCCCAGTGCAGTACTGAGGGAGTGCTGCCCTGTCAGAGGGTGCTGTAATTCAGATGGGACATTAAACCGAGGCCCCGTCTGCCCTCGCAGGTGGACGTGAAAGATCCTTTGACCACTGTTGGAAGAAGAGCTGGGGAGTTCTCCCCGGTGACATGGCCAATATTTATCCCTCAACCAACACCTAAAATCAGATTATCAGTTCATTATCACATTGCTGTTTGTGGGATCTCGCTGTGCGCAAATTGGCCGCTGCGTTTCCTACATTACAACAGTGACTGCACTTCAAAAGTATTTTGTTGGCTGTAAAGCGTTTTGGGATGTCCTGCGGTCGTGAAAGGCGCTATATAAATGCAAGTTCTTCCCTGTGTGCAGCAGCAGTAATGGAGCAGTGGCCAGTGAAGGAGACTCAGCTCACAAACCAGCATCAGGCCTCGATGCTGTTATGGGTGGAGGGGGGGGGGCTGCTGAAGGTTTATTCTGAATGGATGATACATCTTGGGCCAAACTGACTCCCTCAGTGGGTAGCACACTCACATCTGAGTCACAAGGCTGTGGGTTCAAACCCCACCGCAGACTGGAGTACATAGTCCAGACCTCGGTGTAGTACAAAGGGAGTGCTGCACTGTTGGAGGTGCCATTTTTCAGATGAGGCATTAAATCAAGGCCCTTCCTACCTACTCGGGAAGATGCGAAAGATTTCATGGCACTATTTGAAGAAAAGGAGTCAAGAGTCCTGGCCAATATTCTAAAAGTAGATGCATTTATCTCATGCTGTCTGTGGAACCTTGCTGTGTGAAACTGACTGTCCCCGTTACCTACATAACAACAGTGACTGCACTTCAAAAGCAATCCATTGGTTGTAAAGCAGTTTGGGAGATGCTGATGATGTGATAAGGTCCCGTATAAATGCAAGTCTCTTCTTTCTATGAACTGTTATTTCGTTTCTATAAACCACTGCTGTTTATGGTTCATCACACTGTATACGCGCGCACACACACACACACACACACACACACTCACAAACACACTCACGGACGTACATACACACACACGCACAAACATGCATACACACAGACACACTTACACACATACACACTCACACACACACACACAAAAGCATACACGCACATACACTCACACAGGCACACACCCACACACACACAGACACACACCCACACACACACAGACACACACTCACATACACACGATCTTGCATTTCCCAAATTAATACGCAGATCATTCAATCAGGACTCAGGATGACCAGGATCACTGTTCCCGGTGACAGTCACCCAACATTCTCACACCTCATTGAGCGTCACTGAAATGACCCAGTGATGCCCTGTGGAGCCAGAAAATGTCTGGCCTCAGTCAGCCGACTCCGCACCGACTGGCAATTAAACCTGGGATCTCCTTGGTCTGTGCGGCTCAATCCCAAACTGGGCGGCTCGTTTGCTAACGGAGCCCCCCACCCTGAGCTGGGCCGTTGTTCAATCATCGGATGGGGGTGGGCAGGCTGGTGATCAGAGGGAGTGAGGGACGGGTTCTTGCGTGGTTAACAGCGACGGTCCTTAAACATGGAGCCACACCAGAAACCACAGCGTGTTTATAGCAGTGATGCTGCCACTGATATAAAGTACCAGTGTAAAACCTAGGCACATGGGGTCAAACAAATAGACACAAGTCGCCAGTCATGAATCTGTTTCAACACAATTTCTCTTGCCCTTTGATGTCTGCGATGAGAACTTGTTAAACTCGGGGTGCGGGCATTGACCGTGTTCAAAGTGAGGGTCCCGAGGACAGTCAGTAACAGATTCACTGCCTGGGCACAACCTATTGTTATTCCCCGGGGTTGCCAGGTGACTCCACGTCTTGCCCCAGGGTTAGATCCTCAAATCACCGCAAATAGTTTTTTAAATTTCTTGTTCTGACACGCGCACGATCTGAGCCGAGCAGTGGAAGTGCTTTCAGAAGTGTGAAATTGGCCATTCCTTTCCGGTGAAGTCTTGCTGTGAGTGCCAAGTACTTTTTCCAACCTGGCAATTAACTGAAAGAGCTCGCAGGGCGAGCTGGGGCGTGACCTTGGTGCACATTATTTCTTAGGCACAGGGAAACGTAACAGCCATGAGAAAAGGTTTCGCTCAGCTGGAGAAATGTGGGGAGTTATGCCTGCAGACTGAGAGAGGGCAGACGGAGAGTGTTAGACCCCGGGTACTCGTGGATTGCCAACGCATTAAAGAGGGTTGAGGCGCGCGACCCTGGTGGATCACGGGGTCAATGCACAGTCCATGGAGTCGCACCGATGGGGGAGGTCCCGAGTTTGATCCCGAGCCCATGCTGAGTTAGTGCATTGGTTCTCAAACCTGGCTTTGTGGACCCACTGTAATATTGACACACTCCTGGGAGATCCCCTGAAAACATTTTTTTTATTCGTTCATGGGATGTGGGCGTCGCTGGCGAGGCCAGCATTTATTGCCCATCCCTAATTGCCCTTGAGAAGGTGGTGGTGAGCCGCCTCCTTGAACCACTGCAGTCCGTGTGGTGACGGTTCTCCCACAGTGCTGTTAGGGAGTTCCAGGATTTTGACCCAGCGACGATGAAGGAACGGCGATATATTTCCAAGTCGGGATGGTGTGTGACTTGGAGGGGAATGTGCAGGTGGTGTTGTTCACATGTGCCTGCTGCCCTTGTCCTTCTAGGTGGTAGAGGTCGCGGGTTTGGGAGGTGCTGTCGAAGAAGCCTTGGCGAGTTGCTGCAGTGCATCCTGTGGATGGTACACACTGCAGCCAAGGTGTTCCGGTGGTGAAGGGAGTGAATGTTTAGGGTGGTGGATGGGGTACCAATCAAGGGGGCTGCTTTGTCCTGGATGGTGTCGAGTTTCTTGAGTGTTGTTGGAGCTGCACTCATCCGGCAAGTGGAGAGTATTCCATCACACTCCTGACTTGTGCCTTGTAGATGGTGGAAAGGCTTTGGGGAGTCATGAGGTGAGTCACTCGCCGTAGAATACCCAGCCTCTGACCTGCTCTTGCAGCCACAGTATTTATATGGCTGGTCCAGTTAAGTTTCTGATCAATGGTGACCCCCAGGATGTTGATGGTGGGGGTTTCGGCGATGGTAATGCCGTTGAATGTCAAGGGGAGGTGGTTAGATTCTCTCTTGTTGGAGATGGTCATTACCTGGCACTTGTCTGGCGCAAATATTACTTGCCACTTATCAGCCCAAGCCTGGATGTTGTCCAGGTCTTGCTGCATGCGGGCTCGGACTGCTTCATTATCTGAGGGGTTGCAAATGGAACTGAACACTGTGCAGTCATCAGCAAACATCCCCATTTCTGACCTTATGATGGAGGGAAGGTCATTGATGAAGCAGCTGAAGGTGGTTGGGCCGAGGACACTGCCCTGAGGAACTCCTGCACCAATGTCCTGGGGCTGAGATGATTGGCTTCCAACAACCACTACCATCTTCCTTTGTGCGGGGTGAGATTCCAGCCACTGGAGAGATTTCCCCCTGATTCCCATTGACTTCAATTGTACCAGGGCTCCTTGGTGCCACACTCGGTCAAATGCTGCCTTGATGTCAAGGGCAGTCACTCTCACCTCACCTCTGGAATTCAGCTCTTTTGTCCATGTTTGGACCAAGGCTGTAATGAGGTCTGGAGCTGAGTGGTCCTGGTGGAACCCAAACTGAGCATCGGTGAGCAGGTTATTGGTGAGTAAGTGCCGCTTGATAGCACTGTCGACGACACCTTCCATCACTTTGCTGATGATTGAGAGTAGACTGATGGGGCGGTAATTGGCCAGATTGGATTTGTCCTGCTTTTTGTGGACAGGACATACCTGGGCAATTTTCCACATTGTCGGGTAGATGCCAGTATTGTAGCTGTACTGGAACAGCTTGGCTAGAGGCACGGCTAGTTCTGGAGCACAAGTCTTCAGCACTACAGCTGGGATGTTGTCGGGGCCCATGGCCTTTGCTGTATCCAGTGCACTCAGCCGTTTCTTGATATCACGTGGAGTGAATCGAATTGGTTGAAGACTGGCTTCCGTGATGGTGGGGATATCGGGAGGAGGCCGAGATGGATCATCCACTCGGCACTTCTGGCTGAAGATGAGAGCAAACGCTTCAGCCTTGTCTTTTGCACTCACGTGCTGGACTCCGCCATCATTGAGGATGGGGATGTTTACAGAGCCTCCTCCTCCCGTTAGTTGTTTAACTGTCCACCACCATTCACGACAGGATGTGGCAGGACTGCAGAGCTTTGATCTGATCCGTTGGTTGTGGAATCGCTTAGCTCTGTCTATAGCATGTTGCTTCCGCTGTTTAGCCTGCATGTAGCCCTGAGTTGTAGCTTCACCAGGTCAGCACCTTATTTTTAGGTACGCCTGGTGCTGCTCCTGGCATGCTCTTCTACACTCCTCATTGAACCAGGGTTAATCCCCTGGCTTGTTGGTAATGATCGAGTGAGGAATATGTCGGGCCATGAGGTTATAGATTGTGCTGGAATACAAATCTGCTGCTGCTGATGGCCCACAGCACCTCATGGATGCCCAGTTTTGAGCTGCTAGATCTGTTCTGAATCTATCCCATTTAGCACGGTGGTAGTGCCACACAACACATTGGATGGTGTACTCAGTGCGAAGATGGAACTTGGACTCCACAAGGACTGTGCGGTGGTCACTCCTACCAATACTGTCATGGACAGATGCATCTGCGACAGGTAGATTGGTGAGGACGAGGTCAAGTCCTTCAGGGCTTGGCCAGCTCGGTCAGTTGTGGTGCTACCGAGCCACTCTTGGTGATGGACATTGAAGTTCCCCCACCCAGATTACATTCTGTGCCCTTGCTACCCTCAGTGCTTCCTCCAAGTGGTGTTCAACATGGAGGAGGACTGATTCATCAGCTGAGGGAGGGCGGTGGGTGGTAATCAGCAGGAGGTTTCCTTGCCCATGTTTGACCTGATGCCATGAGATTTCATGGGGTCCAGAGTCAATGTTGAGGACTCCCAGGGCCACTCCCTCCTGACTGTATATCACTGTACCGCCACCTCTGGTGGGTCTGTCCTGCCAGTGGGACAGGACATACCCAGGGATGGTGATGGAAGAGTCTGGGACGTTGGCTGAAAGGTATGATTCTGTGAGTATGGCTCTGTCAGGCTGTTGCTTGTCTAGTCTGTGGGACAGCTCTCCCAATTTTGGCACAAGTCCCCAGATATTAGTGAGGAGGACTTTGCAGGGTCGACCGGGCTTGGATTGCCTTTGTCATGTCTGGTGCCTAGTGGTCCGATGCTGGGTGGTCCGTCCGGTTTTATTCTAATTACTTTTCGTCACGAGATTTCACAACTGAGTGGCTTGCTAGGCCATTTCAGAGGGCAATTAAGAATCAACCACATTGCTGTGGGTCTGGAGTCACATATAGGCTGGCAGGTTTCCTCCCGGGGAAACACTCCTGGGGAAACCCCTCAAAATATTGACACGCTCCTGGGGGGACCCTTCAAAATATTGACACCGTGCTGGGGGACACCTGGAAATAGTGACACAGTGCTGGGGGATCCCCTGAAAATATTGCAGTGCTGAGAGAGCACTGCACTGTCAGAGGTGCCATCTTTCGGATGAGATGTTAAACCAAGGCCCCCTTCTGCCTTCTCAAGTGGACATAAAAGATCCCACGGCCACTATTCGAAGAAGAGCAGGGGAGTGCTCCCCGGTGACTTGGGCGAATATTTATCCCTCAACCAACATCACTAAAAACAGATTATCTGGTCATTTATCCCATTGCTGTTTGTGGGATCTTGCTGTGCGCAAATTGGCTGCCGCTTTTCCTACATCACAACAGTGACAACACTTCAAAAAGTACTTTCTATTTTCCCAAAGGTAGGGGAGTCTATAACGAGGGGACATAGATTTAAGGTGAGAGGGGAGAGATACAAAAGGGTCCAGAGGGGCAATTTTTTCACTCAAAGGGTGGTGAGTGTCTGGAACGAGCTGCCAGAGGCAGTAGTAGAGGCGGGTACAATTTTGTCTTTTAAAAAGCATTTGGACAGTTACATGGGTAAGATGGGTATAGAGGGATATGGGCCAAGTGCAGGCAATTGGGACTAGCTTAGTGGTATAAACTGGGCGACATGGACATGTTGGGCCGAAGGGCCTGTTTCCATGTTGTAAACTTCTATGATTCTACGATTCTACTTCATTGGCTGTAAAGCGCTTTGGAAAGTCCTGAGGTCGTGAAAGGCTCTATAGAAATGCAAGTTCTTTCTTTTTTTCTTTTCTGATTGTAACCACCATAGTTCCTGCTGGAAGCTGCACGTATGTGGGTATCAGGGTAAGGACAGCGATGGGCTCGGTTCTGGGCTGCATCCACGGCAGGTTCGCCGGCAACACTCATTTTCATTGCTGGAGTGCTGAGGCAAGCAAGTGGCTCTGTGATGAACAGCATCAAACCAATTATCCAGTGCCAGTACTGAGGGAGTGCTGCATTGTCAGAGGTGCTGTCTTACAGATGAGAGGTTAAACCGAGACCCCCCCCCTCTGCCCCCTCAGGTGGACATAAAAGATCCCACGGCACAATTTCAAAGAGGAGCAGGAGAGTTCTCCCCGGTGTCCTGGCCAATATTTATCCCTCAACCAACATTACTAAAAAATAGATTATGTGGTGTTTATCTCAATGCTGTTTGTGGGACGTTGCTATGCACAAATTGCCTGCTGCGTTTCTTACATTATAGCAGTGACTACACTTCAAAAGTACTTAATTGGCTTTAAAGCACTTTGGGGTGTCCTGAGGTTGTGGAAGGCACCATATAAATGCAAGTGTTTCTTTCTCCTTTATCTGACACTGGACCTCCCTTTACAGTTGAGTTGGGAGCCAGGCAGCTTGCTCAGTGAATTCCATTTATTATACACCACATGAGCGTCAGCCTGGATTATGTGCTCAAGTCTCTGGAATGGGATTTTGATCCCACAACCTTCTGAGTCAGAGGCGAGAGTGCTACCCACTGAGCCACAGCTGACAGATTGGCCAGGACGCCGGGGGGAATTCCTTCGAAATAGTGGCCGCGGGATTCTTCCGCGCCCGCCCGAGAGGGCAGACGGGGCCTCAGTTTAACGTCCCGTCCAAAAAGACGGCACCTCTGACAGTGCGGCACTCCCTCAGCACTGCAGTGGGAGCATCAGAACTGGATTATGTGCTCAGGTCTCTGGAATGGGACTTTGAACCCACAGCCTTCTGAGTCAGAGGCGAGAATGCTGCCCACTGAGCCGCAGCTAACATCAATAAGGAGGATAAGAAATTCAGCAGCCATAAAAAGAATGTCCTGAATTTGCAATAACCAAGGCATCGGGGTCGGGGAGGGGGGTTAATTTATATCCATTCTCTCAGACAACTTTATTATCTCACAGCAGATGGACCAACGCTGAGATACATTCTCCAACTTGCTTTCTCACAGACAAACAGGTTTTTTTCCATCCCCTGCCTATTTAATTATCCGAAGGAGTTTATGTTTCATCTTTTCAGTGGAAGAATTCTTAACACTGCAGCAAAAAAAAATTATTATTTTTTCGAAAAAGGTATTTGATATAAAAAGTCCGCTTTGTCCAAATTGTAAAGTTCAAATTTAATAAATAAAAGGACAGTTGTATTTTTTTTGAAGCGTTTGTCTGGATTTTGGGCGCTGGCGCTACATCGCTGGCCGTTAAATGAGTTGCAACAGAAAATCAGTTGGTTGTGGGACAAACTCTGCCGTTGTTTGCCTGTGGGTTTTTTTTTAAAATTCTACATAATAAAGGAGTTCAGTTTGTAACTGCAAAGTCTGAAGGTCACGAGGCAATGAATCAGGAATGATGTGCTCTGTGTAGGTGTGAATCTTGTGGAGGAGTTTTTCCAGTGATGGTGATGGTACAAAGTCCACATGCTGAGAAAAGCACATTGTTAGTTTTCACAACAAAAAAAATACACCCATAAAGGAAGGGTAGCTTGGGTTAGATTGTTTTAGGAACAGGAGGTGGCCATTCAGCCCCTCGAGCCTGTTCCGCCATTCAGTTAGATCATGGCTGATCTGTATCTTAACTCCATCTACCCGCCTTGGTTCCGTAACTTAGGAGCAGGAGGAGGCCATTCAGCCCCTCGTGCCTGCTCCGCCATTTGATAAGATCATGACTGATCTGTGATCTAACTCCATATACCTGCCTTTGGCCCATATCCTTTGATTGCCAAAAAGCTATCTATCTCTTAATACCCTTGCCTAATAAAAATCTATCCATCTCTGTTTTGAAATTTTCATTTGATCCCCAGCCTCAACAGCTTTTTGGGGGGGAGAGTTCCAGATTCCCACTCCCCTTTGTGTGAAGAAGTGCTTCCTGACATCACCCCTGAACGGCCGAGCTCTAATTTTAAGGTTACGCCCCCTTGTTCTGGACTCCCCCACCAGAGGAAATAGTTTCTCTCTATCTAGCCTATCAAATCCTTTAATCATCTTAAACACCTCAATTAGATCACCCTTTAATCTTCTATACTTGAGGGAGTCCAAGCCTAGTTTTGAGATAATGATGCATGCTCGTGCCAGTTGGATGGGTAAAGAGACATTTTTAACTCCCCTAAAATCAAAGTTAAATTGAATGCTTGTATAGTCCAGCAGCCACAGTGCTGGAACTTTCTACTGAAACTGGCAGATGAGGGCCCGAATCCCCACATTAAATGACATTTCCACTAAGACTTCCCCTGAAGGAAGCGTCTCAGCCAGGATTCCCAATGGATCTCTATTTTTTTAAATTGAAAAGGAAAGAAGAAAGACTTGCAATTTTATAGCACCTTCCATGACCCCAGGATATCCCAAAGCGCTTCACAACCAATGAAGTAATTTTAAAGTGTAGTCACTGTTGTAATGTAGGAAACGCAGCAGCCAATTTGCGCACAGCAAGATCCCACAAACAGCAATGTGATAATGACCGGATAATCATTTTTTTGGTCATGTTGGTTGAGGGGTGAATATTGACCCAGGACACTGGGGAGAACTCACCTGCTCTTCTTCGAAATAGTGCCACAGGATCTTTTACGACCACCTGAGAGGGCAGAGAGGGCCTCACCTTAACGTCTCATCCGAAAGACGGCACCTCCAACAGTGCAGCACTCCCTCAGTACTGCACTGAGGTGTCAGCCAGGATTTTGTGCTCAAGTCTGCTCAAAATAGACTGACAATTAACATAAAAGGGAATCCAAAAGTCTTCTATAGGCATATAAATAGTAAACGGATAGTAAGAGGAGGGGTGGGACAGATTAGGGTCCAAAAAGAAAACCTACGCTTGGAGGCAGAGGGCATGGCTGAGATACTAAATGAGTACTTTGCATCTCTCTTTACCAAGGGAGAAGACGCTGCTAAAGTCACAGTAAAAGAGGAGGTAGTTGAGATACTGGATGGGCTAAAAATTGATAAAGAGGAGGTACTAGAAAGGCTGGCTGTACTTAAAGTAGATAAGTCACCCGGTCCGGATGGGATGCATCCTAGGGAAGTAAGGGTGGAAATTGCGGAGGTACTGGCCATAATCTTCCAATCATCCGTAGATACAGGGGTGGGGCCAGAGGACTGGAGAATTGGAAATGTTACACCCTTGTTCAAAAAAGAGTGTAAGAATAAACCCAGCAACTACAGGCCCGTCAGTTTAAACTCGGTGGTGGGGAAACTTTTAGAAACGATAATCAGGGACCAAATTAACAGTCACTTGGTCAAGTGTGGATTGATTAGGGAAAGCCAGCATGGATTAGTTAAAGGAAAATTGTGTTTAACAAACTGATTGAATTTTTTGATGAGGTAACAGAGAGGGTTGATGAGGGCAATGCGGTTGATGTTGTGTATATGGACTTCCAAAAGGTGTTTGATAAAGTGCCACATAATAGGCTTGTCAGTAAAGCTGAAACCCATGGAATAAAAGGGGCAGTGGCAGCATGGATACGAAATTGGCTAAGTGACAGGAAACAGAGAGTAATGGTGAATGGTTGTTTTTCGGTCTGAAGGGAGGTGTACAGTGGTGTACCCCAGGGGTCGGTACTAGGACCACTGCTTTTCTTGATATATATTAATGACTTGGACTTGGGAGTACAGGACACAATTTCAAAATTTGCAGAAGACACAACTTGGAAGGGTAGTGAACAGTGAAGAGGATAGTGATAGACTTCAAAAGGACATAGACAGGCTGGTGGAATGGGCAGACATGTGGCAGATGAAATTTAATGCAGAGAAGTGCGAAGTGATACATTTTGGGAGGTATAATGAGCAGAGGCAATATAAACTAAATGGTACAATTCTAAAGGGGATGCAGGAACAGAGAGAACTGGGGGTATATGTGCACAAACCGCTGAAGGTGGCAGGGCAGGTTGAGAAAGCGGTTAAAAAAGCATACGGGATCCTGAGTTTTATAAATAGAAGCATAGAGTACAAAAGCAAGGAAGTTATGATGAACCTTTATAAAACACTGGTTCGGTCACAACTGGAGTACTGTGTCCAATTCTGGACACCGCACTTTAGGAAGGATGTGAAGGCCTTATAGAGAGTGCAGAAGAGATTTACTAGAATGGTTCCAGGAATGAAAGACTTCAGTTATGTGGATCGATTGGAGAAGTTAGAGCCGAGAAGGCTGAGAGAGGAGATTTGATTTGATAAATCATGAGGGGGTCCAGCCAGAGTAGATAGAGAGAAACTGTTCCCTTTGGCAGAAGGGTCGAGAACCAGAGGACGCAGATTTAAGGTAATTGGCAAAAGGAACCAAAGGCGACACGAGGAAAAACTTTTTTACGCAGTGAGTGGTTGCGATCTGGAATGCACTGCCTGAAAGGGTGGTGGAGGCGGATTCAACCGTGGCTTTCAAAAGGGAATTGGATAAGTACTTGAAGGAAAAAAAATTTGCAGAGCTACAGGGAATGGGACTAGCTGGATTGCTCCTGCCTCCTTCTGTGCTGTAACCATTCTATGATTCCTACATCTCTGGAGTGGGAGTATGGAACCCACAACCTTCTGACTCAGAGGTGAGAGTGCGACCCACTGAGCCACTTACACACATCTCCAGAGAGGTTAGGTGAGATGCAAGGTGTCCATGGAGGTGCCTGCACAACTGACCATCCTGCTCTCCTAACCCAGGAAGGTGATACAAATAGGGATACAGCAAACTGGAAATGAGGGAGAGAAAATATTGCACAAAGTTTTGGCATAAAGTCGGTCAAGCTCACAAGACTTTATTGCCTGACAGTTTATAAACAAGGCATTGACTTCATGCATCCATTGTCATAGATCCAGATCTGATAGAAGCCAATGTTACAACCTGCCAAACCAGGTGATCTGTTTTTGAATTTCTTAGCCTGTTACTGATAGGGACCCACACACATGTATCGCCTGGTGGGCTACAAAATCATCCAAACCGGGAAGATCCCATGTTCCATTTTTTGTTGACTCAACTGGTCGCAATTGGGGTAATAAGAGGGCTGCTTCAGTAAGTCTGGGAGAGTAAAATATCAGCAGGGTTCCTGCCCCAATCGCTGTCCAGTAACCTCTCCCCCTCATCCCCACCCCAACCCCACCCCACCCCCTGCTCGAAAGGGGTACGCCTGGTGAGGATTGAATGGGCTCGGCGGCAATGCCCCAGCAGTCAAATAGCCAGCCAACACACACCGCCTGATTTTTCACACGTGAAGAATAGCCACTGGGACAAGCCGCCCACGCAGGCGAAAGGGGGAAGAGTCAGGCGACAGGAGGAGGAGAAGGACAAGAAGGGGGGATAAAAAATAAACCTCGGCTTTCATTGAATTCACTTCAAGGCTTGGCCGGGCTTTGTAGAGCAGCTGATGCACAGAGTGTGAGGAGCAAAGGGGAGAGCTTGTGGTCTGCAGTACTCGTTGCTCAATCCACCCATTTACAGGTATGTTGAAACAGAGAGAGAGAGAGAGAGAGAGGTACAGGTGCCAGGAACAGGAAGTCGAGATTAAACATTATACTTACTACCTTTGTATCACTGATGCAAGGCATTAAAAGGCTCATTGTGCCTGCAAGGTAAATAATGAACCCTTATTTCAACAAAGATCTCTTTATTGGGTTTTCTTTTAAATTACTGTGGTAGAGACAAAACAACATGTAAACTGTTCTGTCCAGAAAACAAATCCCTGGGGATAAAATTTCCCCTGGTCACTGCGTGGAGTGACATCGTAAGTGTGTTTCAACTCTCTTTCGTATTTACAGCTAAGTCGTAACTACGTTCTAAAAGTTTGGGGGGTGTAGATTTCGGGTACGGAGTCAGATGCTATCGATGTGGGAGGGGCGGGACATCCCGTTTCCACTGGGTGTCCACCCTGACAAATTCCACCCTGGGGGACTGGGCACTACTTCTGTCCCGTCCAGAGCCAGGACTGCCGGGATGCCGGGCTCCCACCAGAAATCCTGCCAGTTCCATCCTATGGCCAGCGGTAAGTCCATACACCATACAACAGGGTGCATGGGGAGGGGCAAACAACAACAACTTATATTTATGCAGCACCTTTAACGTAGTAAAACGTCCCGGGGGGACGCTTCAGAGGGGTGTTATCAGACCAAATTTGACACTGAGACGCATAAGGAGATTTTAGGACAGGTGACCAAAAGCTTGGTCAAAGAGGTAGGTTTTAAGGAGCGTCTTAAAGGAGAAGGGAGAGGCGGAGGGGTTTGGGGAGGGAATTCCAGAGCTTAGGGCCTAGGCAGCTGAAGGCACGGCAATCGGGGATGCACAGGAGGCCAGGACTGAAGGAGCGCGGAGATCTGGGAGGGTTGTGGGGCTGGAGGAGGTTACAGAGAAATGATCAGAGAGAGAGAGAGCAGCACATCACTGATGGAGCAGCCAACATTTAAAACTTTGCACTTTGGAACGTTGGGCCAGGTTAAGTCACGTTTCAAATCTCGTGTGGCGAGCACCCCTGGAGCACTCTTAATGACACAAGCATTCACCCGTATTATTCAAATGATCCTGTCCCCTGGAATTTTGGGGCAGTGTCAGGTTTAGGGACATGGTCCTGTCTCACTTTTAGGAGGTGGAGCAGGGCTTCCAGAATTACTGGGCTGAGGTATTTCCGTTAGACAATTTTGTTACAGACAATTTCGTTCCAGAGGAAATCCGCTCAAATGCACTTAAGGTGCCCCAAGTTGTCCACGAAAACACACGAGTTACAGACCGTGATTGTTGGTAAAGGGTTTTATAAAAGGAATCCTGCACGGCCATTAGCCCTTGGTCATTTGTGCTGGCTGTGCTTTGTTGTACTCAGTCCACCTGTTCTGAGTCAGAAGGCTGTGAGTTCCAGCCCCACTCCTAGCTTTGAGCCCATAGTCCGAGCTGACACTCCCAGTGCAGTGCTGAAGGAATGCTGCACTGTCGGAGGTGCCGTCTTTTGGATGAGAAGTTAGATTAAGGCCCTGTCTGCCTGTTCAGATTGATGCAAAAGATCCAAGGACCGCTAATCGAAGAAGAGTAAGGGAGTTGAGCTGACCAACATTCCTCCCTCAACCAACATCACCAAAAACAGATTAACTGCTCATTCATTCATTCGCCATTTGTGGAACCTTGCTGTGAGCAAATGGGTTACCGCATTGGCCTACATAACAACAGTGACTGCACTTCAGCAAAGTAATTCATTGGCTGTGAAGGCCTTTGGGATGTCCTAAATGAAACAATATAGATGCAAATTCTTCCTCTTTTCTTTTACCTTTAACTCAACCATTGACTGATTCAACGTTGATTGAAATCAGCACAGGACAATTTGGCACCATCAGTTTGTTTATTAGTCATGCATTTGCGTGGAGATATTATAAAGTTTCTGTTTCAAGTTGCCATGCTAAATGGTTAATTTATACAAACAGACGTGAAGGAAGGACGAGCCCGTCTGATCCGACCAGCCTGCCGACTCCAGACATGGCACACCCCACGTCCACCAACAAACACCACACCCCCTTCCCAGTCACATGATCTCCTGGGAGAGACAGAAGAAAATAAACAGCACAGAGGCAAAGTTGACCTCAGCGCCACCGGAGCATTGAGGAGAAATCTCGGCCTCTTCCCGACCGATGTCCAAGTGACACCTGCTGGGAAGTGCATGTGGACATTGGGTGAGGACAGGATCAGGCTGGGCCTGCATCACCTCACACATTTGAAACCTGCGGACAGTCTTCAGCGAGGGCTCTCACATGAAGAGTGTTCACTTGAAGTGCCAGAGCTTTGGAATTGAACTCAAGTGCTTTGAAGTGAGGCAGTAAGTGGGGGGGGGTGGGGTGAGGGGGGCGGAAATGCATCTTCTGAGACTTGGGTCTTGGTGATTAGATGCTCCTACAAGTATCAAAAGGTGTCAGTATTGAGCTACTGTAAGGTTCTGTGAATGGAAACCCAAAGGGGAGTGTGCTGCTTGTACTCAATCATATCTTTCCCTAGCATGACTTGCCGAGAACAATAATCTCTGGAGAGATGTGCCAATAAAAGTAAAAGGTGCTTGTATTTGCCATCTTCTTTGGATGAATGTACCAGCACAAGATGGTCAGAGAGGGCTTGGAGATTGCAAGTCATTGGGACATTGACATTTTAATGGGAAAGAAATTAGTACAGTACTAAATGTGAAACAATACTATTTCTTTGTGGATTCCCACACGGGGCAGCACTACTTTTTAAAGCTTGAATATGTCACGGCTATCTTTTAATATCTTTTAATGGTTTATGCTTTTATCATTGTTTTAATAACTCTATCACCAAATATTAAAGTACAATGAGAACGAACTCTCGGGTAAAGGCACTGAGCTGGGCTTGCTGTGTGTGAATTCTTCCATTGTTGCAGTGCCCTTGACACAGCCTTGGTGTGGCCCCAGCAACACAAAAACCATTGTAAGGCCCGAGAGATAAGTGGCGTAGACACGTTAAAGAGCGCATTGTTTGCAAGGCACTCCGTGTAATTTACTGTTTGCGTATGATAGCGGATTTGTATGTGCCTGTGTCCGCTTTGCTGTTTGTGCAGGTTATATCCGAAACTTTTCACAAAATCAGTTCTGCAGCAGGAATTTGCAAACTGCAAACTGGGATTATAAACATGTGTAAATATAAAGGGGTGGTTATATTACACAGTGACGAGGGGGAGGAAGGGTCAGCACAGTCTCCCTCCACCCGCTACGCTCCGCATTATAAACGTTCTAAAGCTCAGGGAAACAATGTGACTTCATAGACCCTCGAAACATCTGGATCAAGTGCAGCATCGAGTTAAGGGAGACAGTTCAGTAAAGTAGGCATAGGTTTCCCCTACATTTACACTCTGCTTAGGCAATTTGGATTCGCCACATTGCCGATTAAAGCATAGCCAAACAACACCCAACTGCAAAGCAAAAAGTATGGGCGGGGGGGTGCGTGGGAGCTGGATCCCCCTAGACAGGGCCAGTGAGAAGTATGTTGTAATGTAGGAAACGCGGCAGCCAATTTGTGCACAGCAAGGTCCCAGAAACAGCAACGAGATCAATGACCAGATAACCTCTTTTTTAGGTGTTGGTTGAGGGATAAATGCTGGCCAGGACACCAGGGAGAACTTCCCTGCTCTTCTTCAAAATAATGCCATGGGATCTTTTACATCCCCTGAGACGGGACCTCAGTTTTAACGTCTCATCCGAAAAACGGCACCTCCGACAGTGCAGCACTCCCTCAGTACTGCATTGGGAGTGTTGGCCTGGATTATGGGCTCAGATCTCCAGAGTGGGACTTGAACCCATGACCTTCTAACTCAGAGGCGAGAATGCTGCCCACTGAGCCACGGCCGACACCAAAGCTTCAAATAGGTAACAATATTCGATTCCAATTTAGGCAAATTTATTATAATTGCTTTGAAAATGGAAATGGAATTCAGGCAGGATGTAAATTGGGCGGCCAATTCACTAACTCACGATTGGTGAAAGTGAAAATTCACCCCATAGTGCAAATCACGTAAAACACTTTTTTTTTTACAAAGTGTGTAACAAGATAGCACAAGGATAAACAGCTCAAGGCTCTGGAAGATATTCTTTACAATATACCAAATGGAAACAGCCCAGCAAGCACTGACTGGCAAAAATGTCTCTTAATGTTATTGTAAGATAGTATCTCAATGTCCTGGCCAGTAGGTGTTTAACCTTGGAAGCTTTTGTCAATCTTGACTGCATAAGGAAACACTAATTACTAACACACACAGGTATTGTATGGTACGTGGAATGTGATAGGGAGCATAAAAGTGCATTTGTTACATGGACCAGTAAGACCCCGCTTGGCACTTGCTAAATTCAAAGAAAATCAAGGTACCCCACACAATTACATGCAGGAGCTCGACACAGAGGAGCATAGGAGCAGGAGTAGGCCATTCAGCCCCTCTAGCCTGTTCCGCCATTCAATTATATCATGGCTGATCTGTATCTAAACTCCAATTACCCGCCTTGGTTCTGTAACCCTTAATACCCTTGCCTAACAAAAACCTATCAACCCGAGTTTTGACATTTTCAATTGACCCCCAGCCTCAACAGCTTACTGGAGCAAATCGGAGCACATGATCAGGACCTGTGTGTCCAAGATTCAAATATGTTCAGCGGGAGAACTCTGGTAGCTTTGGACTCCCAACCTGGGCAAAGGGAGGCTTGTCCTTGCTGGCTGGTGCAGTGAAATATATCTGATAGAGGAAGGTTCTCTGGGCTCATAGCTATTTTCCGAGGACTCCTCAGAACTCTAGGATGAGGCTGCGTTTTTTTTTCTCCATGTCAGTGTCAGGTCTTCAAAGTAATTCATTGGTGTCTGCATCAACTCAACGCCAAGGTGTGGAATGAGGGAAAAGTCCCTAAACTGGGATCGGCGAAAGAAAGCATGCATTCCTGAGTTCCTCTTACCAGTTAACAAATTAATATTCTGCAGCCACATCTACGGAGTGCCCCCTCCAGCAGTTTCTCTAAATCATGCTAATCAGGTCACTGCCTGGAGAGTCCTGGCCAGCCTTCGGAAAGAAGACATGTGGTAGAAGCTCATGGAATATACGTAGATTTCCATGGAGAACTGTGTTTAACGGAGCCACCCTGCTTTACTCTAAATAGATTGAGTTGCACCAGAATAATCAACTCCCCGGAGTTCCGGAGAAAACAGAGGCATCCTCTCCATCGGGGCTCCTTGTTGCATGAAGAATAGTTTTACGGTCTTATCTGAAGAACACTTTGTGCTCTTGGAGGAAACAAGTCAAACTCAATAAAGAAAATGACTGAAGCAAAATGACACACTTGGGCAAATACTAATTAAACTTTGAAGCAATAGAGATAATCACAGGCTGGAAACCCTTTACAGCTGTAATAAGATAACCACTTATACCCTGCTCCCAACCTTAGTTCTATTTACCAGGACATTGTATTGGTGACGATAAATCCTGCTTTGCCTCTTCCCCTTGTGACTACGCTCCACGTTAACACACCAAGATTTTTTTTTCTTCTTCATCAATTACATAGAATTTACAGCACAGAAACAGGCCATTCGGCCCAACTGGTCTATGCCGGTGTTTATGCTCCACACGCGCCTCCTCCCTCCCTACTTCATCTCACCCCATCAGCATATCCTTCTATTCCTTTCTCCCTCATGTACTTATCTAGCTTCCCCTTAAATGCATCCATTCTATTGGCCTCAACTACTCCTTGTGGTAGCAAATTCCACATTCTCACCACTCTCTGAGTAAAGAAGTTTCTCCTGAATTCCTTATTGGATTTATTGGTGATTATCTTATATTTATGACCCCTAGTTTTGGTCTCCCCCACAAGTGAAAACATCTTCTCTACGTCTACCCTATCAAACCCCTTTATAATTTTAAAGACCTCTATTAGGTCACCCCTCAGCCTTCCCTTTTTTGAGAAAAAAGGCCCAGCCTATTCAGTCTTTCCTTATAGTTCCAACCTCTAAGTTCTGGTATCACCCTTGTAAATCTTTTTTGTACTTTCTCCAGTGCCTCTGTATCATTACCATCAACCAAGGTGGTATTGGGAGTATAGTGGTTATATTACTAGATTAGTAAAGAGAGAAAGATGGTTAGTAATAACCCACCATACAAAGATTAGTGTTCAGGGACTTTGCATCCAGTGCACAGTAATTGCAGTTTAGCACAGCAGATACCTTTTATTCTATCTTGTGTGGAGGAAAAGTTACTGCTGGAATTTACTGCTGTAAATCTACAATGTGTCATTGCTTCTGTTCATTTATCCATTTACCCTTTAATATGTTTTTTGATAGTTTATAGCCTAAGTGAGGGTCAGTGAGGTGCTTATTCTATCACCTCCCAAAGTCAAGAAAGATCTTGTAAGGGTACTTGAGATGACCAGATATTACAGTAATGAGGTTTGCTGTTCAATCCCTGGGCTCACTCCAATTGATATCGGGCTGGTCGACGTACAGTCTGGGTCACGGGGAGCGAGGGGTGCCCTTCAGGAGTGGTCAGGGATGCTGAGCCCAAGAAAAATATCGAGAGCAAAAACCCCAAAACATAATAGCATCTTATTATCAGAATATACAATGGCATCATCTGTGTGTTTGTGTGCGTGCGCGAGTGAGAGTGAGAGTGTGAGTGTGAGCCCGTGTGTAGGTGAATGTAAACACCTTGAAAATTCAATAAAACTGAAAAGACAGTGTGCTTATAGGAGTGGTTTCTTCTTCATTTAATTTGAACCCAATTCCATATGTAATAAGGGATATGTATCACACAGGCAGAGCTACATATGTTCTTGTGTGGGCTGCAACATCATTTGTAATGAGGACATCGAGGAGCCAACATCAATTAATGAGTACAAACAAGTGGAGGATGGAATGACTGGGTTGTGCAGTGAGTTAACACACTGTTCTTTCACCTCTAGGACCTGGGTTAGGTTAGATTTTAGTTTCTTCAGTGTATCATGTTGATGGAATGTGCTGGTGGACTCGAAGTACTTGTCAGAGCTGTGTTATTTGAGTAATTGAGTTTAAGAGTTCTCTCCGCTGCAAAAGTCAATGGGGGGGGTGGGGGAAGGGGGTGACATGGGGGCCTCCCCGTTTATAAGGCATGGATTAAAGGAGTAAAAATCATAGGTCGGGCATATTGAGGTCAATGGTAGCACCTCTACTACCAGTGCAGCTGAGATCAAATAAAGAAAAAAAGAAAGATTTGCATTTATATAGCGTCTTTCACGACCTCAGGATGTCCCAAAGCGCTTTACAGCCAATGAAGTACTTTTTGAAGTGTAGTCACTGTTGTAATGTAGGAAACTAAGCAGCCTATTTGCACAAAGCAAGTTCTCAAAAATAGCAATGTGATAATGACTAGATCATCTGCTGTTTAGTGATGTTGGTTGAGGGATAAAATGTTGGCCAGGACACTGGGGCGAACTCTCCTACTCTTCTTCGAATAGTGTCATGGGATCTTTTACATCCATCTGAGAGGGCAGACAGTTTTAACATCTCATCCGAAAGTCAGTACCTCCAACAGTGCAGCACTCCCTCAGTACTGCACTGGGAGTGTCAGCCTGGATTTTGTGCTCAAGTCCCTGGAGTGGGACTTGAACCCGCAACCTTCTGACGCAGAGGTGAGAGTGCTAACCACAGACCCCCGGCTGACTAGCTCAGTATAGTTGAAAGATGGGAATGTCGGTAAGACTTAGCTCTGCACTGCATTTACCCAGTAAGTCAGCTACCTGAAAAATGACATGCCTTAGGAATGTGTAGCAGAACCATTGTCTTTAATAGAGATGTTCAAAATTATGGGGGGGTTTTGATAGAATAGATATAGAGAAACTGTTTCCACTGGCAGGAGGGTCGATATCCAGAGGACACAGATATAAGATAATTGGCAAAAAAGCCAGGGGGGAGAGGAGGAGAATTTTATTACTCAGCGAGTTGTTATGACCTGGAATGCACTGCCTGAAAGGGTGGTGGAATCAGATTCAGTAGTAACTTTCAAAAGAGAATTTCTATTTTAAAAAGGAAAAATTTGCAGGGCTATGGGGAAAGAGTAGGAGATATGGGACTAATTTGATAGCTCTTTCATAGAGCCAGCACAGGCACGACGGGCCAAATGGCCTCCTTCTGTGCTGCTCGAATCTGTGATTCTATAAGAGAAATTAAGGGTTACAGTAACTCAAACCTCAAGTTTGAATCTGTGTGTTGGGGAAATTCTGCAGGTCCTACTGCAGAAACTGTTCCTTTCTTTCCCAACGCTCAGCTCATGTTTGAACTCACCTTTAATGAAAAAAAAACCTGCCCTAGGGCTATTACGAGTTGTCGTGTTCCATCATGCAGATATCAAAGATAAATTAAAGAGACAAAGGGAAGCCGTGGGGACTAATTATCAATAGCACACTCTGTTTCTTAGCAAATGAATTGTAAATAATCGTATCATTACGCTGTCACTGTTAATTGCTTTGGATAGCTTTTCAGTTCTAATTCAATTTTACTAATCAAGGTCCCAGAACCAATACACTAAAAGTGCATCCCCTCTATATTTCACCAAAACCCTCTTCTTGTAACATCTATGACCCTACGAATTCCTGCAATTATGTCCCGAAAACATGAATGCGTTTAATATATTATTTTCCTTTGAACAGCACATTAGCACCATACAGTCATAGCTCATTGATAGCACTCTTCCCTCTGAGTCAGAAGGTTATGGGTTCAAGTCTGACTCCAGAGACTTGAGCACATAATCTAGGCTGACACTCCCAGTGCAGTACTGAGGGAGTGCTGCACTGTCAGAGGTGTTGTCTTTCAGATGAAATGTTAAAACTGAGGCCCTGTCTGTCCTCTCAGGTGGACGTAAAAGATCCCATGGCACTACTTGAAGAAAAGCTGGGAAGTTCTCCCTGGTGTCCTGGCCAATATTTACCCCTCAACCAACACCTAAAAATAAATGATCGGGTCATTATCACGTTGCTGTTTGTGGGACCTTGCTGTGCGCAAATTGGCTGCTGCGTTTCCTACATTACAACAGTGACTACACTTCATTGGCAGTAAAATTCTTTGGGTCACCTGAGGTTGTGAAAGGCGCTATATAAATACAAGTCTTTCTTTCTTTACAAAGGGTTTATTTCACTGCAGAGTGGATTTAAATAGTTTTCCTCGTATTAGTAACTCACATAATAAGCCACCAATAACTTATTTCTGTTAACCTCAATAGCAACGGCCACACTATTCTCCCAAAGCAGCAGAAAACGGATCACTGGAACAAAGTTCACTCTCCTTTCTCAAGCCTAATTTTACACTTTCTCCATTTCTTCACTCTTACATGCTTAAAAACTGCACTTCACAAGAATTCAGAGCTTCAGGCAAGACATGTGAGCTTGAAGGCAGGAGCAGCAATTCGTCCAAAAATTAGGAATACCTGCAACAGCTTTTAATCACTGGTTCCTTATTTAAATAATTGAGGCTGCTAGCACCCTTAAAACTGCATTCAATTGTACCCCAGCAAAAGTTTGTAACTGTACCCCAACAAGAGTCTGTAACTGTACCCCAACAAGAGTCTGTAACTGTACCCCAACAGGAGTCTGTAACTGTACCCCAACAAGAGTCTGTAACTGTACCCCAACGAGAGTCTGTAACTGTACCCCAACAAGAGTCTGTAACTATACCCCAACAAGAATCTGTAACTGTACCCCAACAAGAATCTGTAACTGTACCCCAACAAGAATCTATAACTGTATCCCAACAGGAATCTGTAACTGTACCCCAACAGGAATCTGTAACTGTACCCCAACAGGAGTCTATAACTGTACCCCAATGAGAGTCTGTAACTGTACCCCAACAAGAATCTGTAACTGTACCCCAACAGGAGTCTATAACTGTACCCCAATGAGAGTCTGTAACTGTACCCCAACAGGAATCTGTAACTGTACCCCAACAAGAATCTGTAACTGTACCCCAACAAGAATCTGTAACTGTACCCCAACAAGTGTCTGTAACTATATCCCAATGAGAGTCTGTAACTGTACCCCAACAAGAGTCTGTAACTGTACCCCAACAAGAGTCTGTAACTGTACCCCAACAAGAATCTGTAACTGTACCCCAACAAGAGTCTGTAACTGAACCCCAACAAGAATCTGTAACTGTACCCCAACAAGAATCTGTAACTGTACCCCAACAAGAGTCTGTAACTATATCCCAATGAGAGTCTATAACTGTACCCCAACAAGAATCTGTAACTGTACCCCAACAAGAGTCTGTAACTATATCCCAACGAGAGTCTGTAACTGTACCCCAACGAGAGTCTGTAACTGTACCCCAACAAGAGTCTGGAACAGTACCCAAACGAGAGTCTGTAACTGTACCCCAATGAGAGTCTGTAACTGTGCCCCAACAGGAGTCTATAACTGTACCCCAACAAGAATCTGTAACTGTGCCCCAACAGGAGTCTATAACTGTACCCCAACAAGAGTCTGTAACTATATCCCAACAAGAGTCTGTAACTATATCCCAACAAGAGTCTGTAACTATATCCCAACAAGAATCTGTAACTGTACCCCAACAGGAGTCTATAACTGTACCCCAACAAGAGTCTGTAACTATATCCCAACAAGAATCTGTAACTGTACCCCAACAAGAGTCTGTAACTGTACCCCAATGAGAGTCTGTAACTGAACCCCAATGAGAGTCTGTAACTGTACCCCAACAAGAATCTGTAACTGTACCCCAACAAGAATCTGTAACTGTACCCCAACAAGAGTCTGTAACTGTACCCCAACAAGAATCTGTAACTGTACCCCAACAAGCATCTGTAACTGTACCCCAACAAGAGTCTATAACTGTACCCCAACAAGAATCTGTAACTGTACCCCAACAAGAGTCTGTAACTATATCCCAATGAGAGTCTGTAACTGTACCCCAACGAGAGTCTGTAACTGTACCCCAACAAGAGTCTGGAACAGTACCCAAACGAGAGTCTGTAACTGTACCCCAACAAGAGTCTGGAACTGTACCCCAACGAGAGTCTGTAACTATATCCCAATGAGAGTCTATAACTGTACCCCAACAAGAATCTGTAACTGTACCCCAACAAGAATCTGTAACTGTACCTCAACAGGAGTCTATAACTGTACCCCAACAAGAGTCTGTAACTGTACCCCAACGAGAGTCTGTAACTGTATCCCAACGAGAGTCTGTAACTGTATCCCAACAGGAGTCTGTAACTGTACCCCAACGAGAGTCTGTAACTGTACCCCAACGAGAGTCTGTAACTGTACCCCACCGAGAGTCTGTAACTGTACCCCAACGAGAGTCTGTAACTGTACCCCAACGAGAGTCTGTAACTGTACCCCAACAGGAATCTGTAACTGTACCCCAACGAGAGTCTGTAACTGTACTCCAACAAGAGTCTGGAACTGTACCCCAATAAGAATTCACAATTGAACCTCAAGAATCCATAACTGAATCCCAACAAGAGTCCAGCTCCGGAGAGGTGGGGAGAAAAAGAAGAAAAATATTTTTTTTTTAATGGTCAACATTAGCCAGATGTTTGCTGCAGATACGTGACGTGTAAGGCTCACAAATGAATGTATTTGCTGTTCAAGTTTTCTAAAAATGCTTAGAATTAACAAGGGGGCAGATTTTCCTATTCCTGTGTCTGGGGCTATTAGATCACCAGGATAGAAGGAACACAGGAAAGTTGGGCAGAGAAGGAGTGCAGGCCCGTGAAGGAGCCTGCCCATTGTGCCCACGCAATCCTGACACAGGAAAAGGAAAATCTGCCTGCAAATCTTTCAAGCAAGAAAGAACTTGCATTTGTACAGCATCTTTCACGACTTCAGGATGTCCCAAAGCGCTTCACAACCAAGGAAGTACTTTTTCGAAGTGTAGTCACTGTTGTAATGTAGGAAACACGGCAGCCAATTTGAGCACAGCAAGATCCCACAAACAGCAATGTGATAATGTCCAGATAATCTGTTTTTAGTGATGTTGGTTGAGGGATAAATATTGGCCCAGGACACCGGGGAGAACTCCCTCGAAATAATGCCATGAGATCGTTTAGGTCCAACAGAGAGGGCAGACGGGGCCTTGGTTTAACATCTCATCTGAAAGACAGAATCTCTGACAGTGTAGCACTCCCTCAGTACTGCTGCGGAGCGTCAGCCTAGATTTTGTGCTCAAGTGTTTGGAGTGGGACTTGAACCCCACGGCCATCTGACTCGGAGGTGAGAGTGTTACCCACTGAGCCACTGTGAACAAGAAACAAAGCAGTGCTCCTGGAGCCCCCACCATGATTGGTGTGGGAAGGACTGCGGTCTTTATAGTGTTAACCTGCTGGTTGAGAACTTCATCTGGTGCCATCCACTACCAGCGTGCTGAGTGAAACATCTGTAACGCATTTTCTACAATTATTAAAGCATTGCTAGAGATCAGTCCCAGCACGTACAGAGTGTTTACGCCATTTAATTGCATGAAATTCAACTGCACGGTGTCTCTGTTTCTTGGTCTCAGAGATGGAAAGGAAAGTATGAATCAAATAGGCTCCACCCATCTTCGCCCAACAGCCTCTCTGCTGATTTTTTTTTCGTAGGAAAGTCGTTCTTCCTCCCTCGCCAGACGTCACCACTTGAAGTGAACTCAACTCCTCCAAACGGTTTGTCTCGCACGGCCTGCAGGTCTGCACCGCGGTGACTTTCAAACACATGAGGACCAAAGACCGCGGTTAAGGTCAAGCAAAATGCATCACTTCAACTTTTTTTTTTGAAAAAAATGAAAAAAAAACAGGAGGGGTACAATGCCCATCATTTATCAGAGTTGACGTCCATTCATACATAAAGTACTTCAACTACCTCTTTACGGTCCCACCTTCTCCCCTGAGGAAATGCACAAATTTAAAGCTCGGGTAATGCATTTCCTCTGATGGGATCTGGTACTTTCTTACAGAATATTTCTAATGATAAGTTTAAACTCTTTTGATCCAGTGTGTTTTAGCGTTATATCGATTGGATTTTATAATTGTGCACCGTATGTCAAGCTGACAAGTCCTTGCACTATGCAACATGCCAGAAAGAGGCCACTTCAACAAATCAGTGCTTATTAAACCAACTGCAATTTGTAAAATCCACGGTGATTGCAAGACAGAAGATTATTCCTTTACACAGACCATATCAAATTATGTTATCATTTCGCAAAACCCACCTCTATATATTTTCAAAAAGTGGACTGTTCTGAAGATGAGGAAATCTAAATAAAATATGTTATACATACAAGTTCTTCCGAAATCAGTATCTCTTTCTTACTGACCCATTTGTACGTCAGGGGTTTGGACTGTATGTTATTTTTAAGAGGGCTGGTTAAATGAGTTAGCGAGGGTGTTAAATAACACGCTGAGGAATTTGACGGAACGTGTAAACCAGTTTTCAACCCGCACACCTCTGTTAGAGATTGGACATTATCGGTTTGGTTGAGGCAGATAGCATAAATGCATTTAAGGAGAAGCTAGATAAGTACATGAGGGAGAAGGGAATAGTAAGTTGGGAGGAGGCTCGTGTGGAGCATAAACACCAGCAAGGACCTGTTGGACCGAATGCAAGAATGGGGGTGCAGGAACAGAGAGATTTGGGGGTATATGTGCACAAATCTTTGAAGGTGGCAGGGTAGGTTGAGAAAGCGGTTAAAAAAGCATACGGGATCCTGGGCTTTATAAATAGAGGCATAGAGTACAAAAGCAAGGAAGTTATGATGAACCTTTATAAAACACTGGTTCGGCCACAGCTGGAGTATTGTGTCCAATTCTGGGCACCACACTTTAGGAAGGATGTGATGGCCTTAGAGAGGGTGCAGAAAAGATTTACTAGAATGGTTCCAGTGATGAGGGACTTCAGTTACATGAACATTCTGGAGAAGCTGGGGTTGTTCTCCTTAGAGCAGAGAAGGTTAAGAGGAGATTTGATAGAGGTGTTCAAACCATGAAGAGTTTAGACAAGTAAATAAAGAGAAACTGTTCCCATTGGTGGAAGGGTTGAGAACCAGAGGACACAGATTTAAGGTGATTGGCAAAAGAACCAGAGGCGACATGAGGAAAAACTTTTTTACACAGCGAGTAGTTATGATCTGGAATGCGCTGCCTGAAAGTGTGGTGGAAGCAGATTCAATCATGGCTTTCAAAAAGGAATTGGATAAATACTTGAAGGGAAAAGATTTGCAGGGAAAGAGCGGGGGGAATGGGACTAACTTACAAAGAGCCGGCACGGGCTCGATGAGCTGAATGGCCTCCTTCTGTGCTGTAACCATTCGATGATTCTATGAATAGCCTGTTTCTATGCTGTAATTCTATTGATTAAAGAGGCATTGGAACAATAGCTTAAAAGACAATGATGGAAAATAAACTCATTAGCCTTAAAAGAATGGGATCCCTGGTTTAATAGGAAGCTAAGAAAGCTACAAATCTCACTGCTGTTATCTTTGTAATATAGCTGACAGGGAGGTGGTAGTTTTCAAAACATCTATGTCATAGACATCCAATTACCTGTGATGGTTCTAGAAGGATGTGTGGGAATCTCTGCAGGGTGGGGGCAGGGTGGGGGAGGGGTGGGAGCAGGGTGGGGGAGGGGTGGGGGCGGGGTGGGGGCAGGGTGGGGGAGGGGTGGGGGCAGGGTGGGGGAGGGGTGGGGGCAGGGTGGGGGAGGGGTGGGAGCAGGGTGGGGAGGGGTGGTGGCAAGGTGGGGGAGGGGTGGGGGCGGGGTGGGGGAGGGGTATTGTCTGATAATTGATACCTGCAAGCCTCTTCCACATTAAAGCAAAAAAAAAACCAGCTGCTTCAAAATATTATCATTCCTGACTAATGGAGGAATTAACTGTGCCAAAATGCAATTAAGTCACCAAAATGACAATTTCACAGCCAGTGAGTTACAGCGAAGTCAATACAAGGGAAAACTGTCCCGAAAATTGCTTTTTGCAATTCCTGATAACAAAGCTTTTTGAACCCAAGAACAAAAGGCAAATAATACAGCTGGGTGAGGATTTACCGGTGACAAGACTGGGCAGGAGAAGATCTTTACAATACATCCCAGGCTGACAGAAAAGCCCTGTGGAACTCTTTCATCCTCTTTTTATAAATAATCTAATGTCTATTTACAGTACTCCCAGGATTTGATTAATAACTGAATTAATGAAAATGAGAGGAGGAAAACAGCAACAGAACGATAGTTGGCTCATCGTCAGCTCCATGTTTTTCATTCGTTTCAGGATGTGAGCCATACTGGGATGGCCGCCTTTATTGCCCATCCCTAATTGCCCTGAGAAGGTGGTTTCAGCCTTCTCTTTGAGCTGCTGCAGTCCTTATGGTGATGGTGCTGCCACAATGGTGTTAGGCAGGGATTTCTAGCATATTGGCCCAGCAACGATGAAGGAACGGTGCTAGATATCCAAGTCGGGATGGTGTGCGACTGCGAGGTGGTGGTGGTGTTCCCACAGCGTTGCTGCTTTTGTCCTTCTTGGTGGTGGAGGTCACAGGAGACGGAGGTGCTGTCGAAGAATCCTTGGCGAGTTGCTGCAGTGCGTCCTATAGATTGTGCATACTGCAGCCACGGTGTGCAGGTGGTAGAATGGGTGAATATGGAGTCTGATGACAGGGCTGCCAATCAAGCAAGTTTCTTGAGTGTTGCTGCGGCTTCACCCATCCAGGTGAGTGGTGAGTATTTCATCACAGTCCTGACTTGTGCCTTGTAGATGGTGGAGTAGCTTTGTGGGGTCAGGGGGTGAGCCACTTGTCCCAGATCTGTACCTGCCCTTGTAACCACAGTGTTGATAGTGGCTGGTCCAGTTAGACTTCTGCTCAATGGCGACCCTTAGGCTGTCGATCGTGATGCCATTGGAGATCAGGGGGAGGTGGTTGGGCTTACTTCGGTTTAAGGTGATCATCATTTGGCATGAGTGTTCAATGGCACCTGTTAGCCCAGTGGTGAATGTTGTCTAAGACCTGCTGTAGGCTGGCATGGGCTGCTCCAGAACTGGTGAAGTGGTGAATGAATCTGAACACTGTGGGATCATCAGCAAACAGTCCCAGTCCTAACTTCATGATGAAGGGAAGGTCATTGGTGAAACAACTGAAGAAGGTTGGGCCAAGGATGCTTCCCTGAGGAACTCCTGCAGTGATGTCCTGGTGCTTCGATGACTGGCCTCTGACAACCATGGCCATCTTCCTTTACGTCAGGTATGACTCCAGCCACTGGACGTTTTCCATTCAACCCCCATTGCCCTCCGTTTTGCCAGGGCTCCCTGGTGCCACAGTCGGACGACTGGCGCCATGATGCAGGAATAAATATAGATAAAACGACCAAATATTTCACAGGGCACAAGCGGGAAGTAAAGTCGTTCATGGAGGGTGCCTTCTGGTAAGTGACCATCGTTCAGTTGTGAGTCTTGACACGGGGATCAGTGGGCTATCGACCACAGTGGGCATCGCTGCCAAGTCTCATAACACTTCCACCCAATTCACATCAGCAAATTCCATGCAGATGGAGATTGAAGTATCTGGTCTGGACGGCTCACCTATTCACCAGATAAGCTCACTGAACATTAAATGGGGTCCCTATTCCATGCTTCCTCATGTTCTTAATCGCAGAACAGGATCTCACGATGTGTAGAATAAGACAGAAAGGAGCAAATTCAACAACGCTGCATTCCCGGCGCAGAGGCTGAGCGCTCAGGTCAAAGAATAAAGCTTTCGTACAACAGTCGTATCTCCAACCCCTGCTCACACCAAGCCAGGTCTTGCACCAGGTGCCTAGCCGATTTTAACGTGATTTTTCTTCACCTTGGATTAGGACTATTGAGAATGCATCAGCAATTCAATATAATCAAAGTGCCCAAGGAAGGGATTTGGTGCATTAAAACACTACAATTCAGATTAGACGTATCGTATCCTTGTTACTTTTAGAAAATGATTCTCATTTGAAACAGATTTCCGTGGTCTCTTTTGCCCCAGACCATTGCACCAAGTAAGGAAAGTGGGTCGGCTTACAATAAATTGCACACAGCTTCTGCACCGGGAATGCAGCCTTACAACAGATTGTAACAATATCGACATTCACGGTCATTCTTCGTGATCTTCCAAGTGTTGCGATGGCTTCCTCTGCACCATCGGAGATGCCGTCTTTTGGATGAGACGATAAAGCAAGGCCCCGTCTAACCCCTCAGGTGGTAGTAAAAGATTCCACTATTTTGAAGAAGAGCAGGGGAGTTCTCTCCGATGTCCGAGCCAATATTTACCCCACAACCTACACCAGACAAATTATCTGGTCATTATCTCATTGCTGTTTGTGGGACCTTGCTGTGCGCAAATTGGTTGCCGCGTTTCCCTACATTACAACAGTGACTACATTTTAAAACTAGGTTATCAGCTGTAAAGCGCTTTGGGACGTCCTGAGATCATGAAATGCGCTATAAAAATGTAAGTTCTTTCTTCTGAAAGACTCAATCAGCATTAAAATCACAATGAAAACAAGGCAATTTGGAAGCTGCTGGTACTGATCGAGAACTGGTGGATATGTGGAGTAACAGAGAATGTTACAGTGAGTAGATTGCAATGGGCAGGGGATGGGTGCAGTATGATGGAAGAATGACAAGCTCAGGTGAAGGAAGACCACAAAGAAAGCTGAAGCTGAGGTGAAGCAGCCAGGCATGTTAAGATCTCAATGGAAGAACGACAGCAGGAAGACAGGTGCAGAAGCTAACAGATGGAGTACGCAAGGTGCCAAGATCTGGTGGGTTCCATGGTCATCACACGACTGATCATTAAGGTGGTACGCTCAAAGATTTGCCTGTGTGTAGTTTGTGTCAGCTAAAATCTAGGTGGCTTTGTATAATATTTCTTCTCAAAAGGCTTAGGAATTTCTCACTTGGAGGTCGTGCTGTCTAGAAGTGCAAAACGGTCTTCACGGTTGAGTAATGAGACTCTAAACTTTAGGAGAACAGGTAAATCATTCAGAGAACAATCTGTCTGTCATGCATCATGGCCAACTGCTTTATGTTGAAACTATGAAGTGGTGAAAAACCTGCGAGGAACCTTTCCGTCATGGTGCAATGACGCTGCCTGCAAATGTCACCACACATTATTTCGAAGAGGAGAATTTTTTCAAGGGAAGACGATGAAGTAATGTTTAAACAAAAACATGCCCCCCCCCCCCCCCCTTGTGTGGGGCCACTGAACTGGTGCAGCCAGTTCAAGGCAATGGATGGAATGCTTAGGGAGACACAACTTGATTCATTTCATTGAGTGCCCTTTCGTCAACTGATCAGAAGAGGATTTCAAACCGTTGGATCAAGTCCAATCTCATCCCCTTCCTGGTTCATTGTGTTTGCTGCGTCAAGTGGGTCGTAAATGTTTGGCTAAGACAGAACACCAGGGATACCTCAGTTTCCCGCTGACTGCATCAGCGACCCAAAGGGGCAATGCGCTGCCCAGTTAGTGTCCACTCAGCCCCTGACTCACTCTCATCACTTATCGCAAATCCCTCCCCCACCTCAAGGAAAACGTCTGACCTTTCAACCCTCGATATATAGGGTGCTATCAACATGTACGGAACTCTGTCAAATCCAATTTGCGCACAGCAAGATCCCACAAACAGCAATGCGATAATGACCAGATCATCTGTTTTTAGTGATGTTGGTTGAGGGATAAATACTGGCCAAGGATACAGGGGATAACTTTTCTTCGAAATAGTGGCTGTGGGATCTTTTATGTCCACCTGAGAGGGCAGATGGGGCCTCAGTTTAACATCTCTTCCAAAAGACGGCACTTCTGACAGTGCAGCGCAACCTCAGCACTGCACTAGGAGTATCAGACTGGAATTTGTGCCCAAGTCTCTGGAGCGGGGCTTGAACCCATGACCTTCTGACTCAGAGGCGAGAGTGCTACTACATGCCACCCCGTTCTTGCAGAAAAACAGGCACTAGCAAGATGGGAATGGGCTGCAGCGCCTCTATTCCATGCACTTAACTTTGCAAATAAAAACCTTAAGAAAGACAGAACATCTGTCATGTTTGTCTTTATAAACACTGATTATTTATTTGCAGAAAGCGTCCTTGGCCATTACAAGTTATACAATCCAGCATGGTCTTTGTTCCAACAGAACACTAGTGTCTGGATGAACATTCTACATTCCTCCCTTCCTTTAAGATAGAATGACAGCATATATGTAAAAAAAAAACAAATAACCAGGCTTGCTAAAACATTGCATGCGAATTTTCAAACAATACAACGTCCTCGAGGTACAGTGAGGTCTGAAACAGAAAATGCAAGTCGGCAATGCTCGATTCTAGACATTACAAATAGTTATGTGCCATCGTCTCCAGACAGCAGGCTCTCTTCCGGTAACTTTCTGCGCATTGTGTGGTTTATGACTGGTTATATTTTTGTGGATATGTACCTGGGTCACCACGTTTCATTGGATCTTTTTGTGGAGGTCTATGGTTGGTTGACTGAGGGCGCCAGGAAAAGTGACCTTTGTTTGCCACATTCTTTGGCCCTTGTTGGAGATGGACAATCCCCAGCATGGCAGTGCGTTCCACCATAACACCACCAACAACAACTTGCATTTAAAAAGCAACTTTAACGTAGTAAAACGTCCCAAGGTGCTTCACAGGAACGATTATCGAACAAAATTTGACACATGAGGAGATATTGGGACAGGCGACCCAAAGGTTGGTCGAAGAGGTAGGTCGGTGGCCATGGCTTGAGCTGCCTTGGCCCTAAGCTCTGGAATTCCCTCCCTAAACCTCTCCGCCTCTCTACCTCTCTCTCCTCCTTTAAGTCACTCCTTAAAACCTAATCTCTTTGACCGAGGTTTTGGTCACCTGTCCGAATATCTCCTTATGTGGCTCGGTGTCAAATTTTGTTTGATAATCGCTCCTCTGAAGCGCCCTGGGACGTTTTACGACATTAAAGGCGCTATATAAATGCAAGTTGTTGTTGTTGTACTTCTTGTCGGAGTAAATGTTTACAAAAGGCATCCACAGGTTCATACTTGTGTTGTTCAGTCCATTAAAATGTGATCAAGTCATATGTTGCATTTTGCTTAGGAGTGAGATGATCAGTAGAGGCTTTCTTAGTCCTTATCAGAGTCTGCGTCATTTTCAGTATCAGTGAGTCAAATTTAGATCCCAGATGTTCTCTCCCCCCCACCGCCGCAATACCAAAGCAAAACTCTCTTTTGCCTGGTGATATCAATCTCCATCATGACTCAATAGGGAGTAACTTTAACCTAACTCGCCCGGCGGGAAACTGACGCCCGTTTTACACCCAACTTCAATGGGAGAACCTTCACCACGCGGACTGCAGCGGTTCAAGAAGGCGGCTCACCACCACCTTCTCAAGGGGCAACTAGGGATGGGCAATAAATGCCGGCCTCGCCAGCGACGCCCACATCCCATGAACAAATTTTTTTTAAATCGGGCGGGGCGTAAAAAATGGGCCGCTGACCCTACCCTCTCAGTTTCCCGCCGTACAGGTTAGGTTAGTATTACCGCCCACTTAAACCATTTCACCAATTTTCCTACCTTGTGTTGTTATATAGATTGAATGGGAGATATGAGGCAACCCTGAGGCCTGATTAGAACCGTTTTGTAACTTAGCTGGCAACAGATACATTGAATCAAGTAGATTGATGGTTATTGGTTCATTCTAGACGTACACTGGTCTATAGCTCAACAAAACCGGTGTAACCTACACGAGTTAATAAATCATATTAATAACTCCCTTAGCTACCTGCAAACCTCTGATTAATATTCTTCAAACATCTTGCAGATGACACCAAGATTGGTGGCATTGTGGACAGTGAAGAAGGTTATCTAGGATTGCAACGGGATCTTGATAAATTGGGCCAGTGGGCTGATGAATGGCAGATGGAGTTTAATTTAGATAAATGTGAGGTGATGCATTTTGGTAGATCGAATCGGGCCAGGACCTACTCCGTTAATGGTAGGGCGTTGGGGAGAGTTATAGAACAAAGAGATCTAGGAGTACAGGTTCATAGCTCCTTGAAAGTGGAGTCACAGGTGGATAGGGTGGTGAAGAAGGCATTCGGCATGCTTGGTTTCATTGGTCAGAACATTGAATACAGGAGCTGGGATGTCTTGTTGAAGTTGTACAAGACATTAGTTAGGCCACACTTGGAATACTGTGTACAGTTCTGGTCACCCTATTATAGAAAGGATATTATTAAACTAGAAAGAGTGCAGAAAAGATTTACTAGGATGCTACCGGGACTTGATGGTTTGATTTATAGGGAGAGGTTGGATAGACTGGGACTTTTTTCCCTGGAGAGTAGGAGGTTAAGGGGTGATCTTATAGAAGTCTATAAAATAATGAGGGGCATAGATAAGGTAGATAGTCAAAATCTTTTCCCAAAAGTAGGGGAGTCTATAACGAGGGGACATAGATTTAAGGTGAGAGGGGAGAGATACAAAAGGGTCCAGAGGGGCAATTTTTTCACTCAAAGGGTGGTGAGTGTCTGGAACGAGCTGCCAGAGGCAGTAGTAGAGGCGGGTACAATTTTGTCTTTTAAAAAGCATTTGGACAGTTACATGGGTAAGATGGGTATAGAGAGATATGGGCCAAGTGCAGGCAATTGGGACTAGCTTAGTGGTATAAACTGGGCGACATGGACATGTTGGGCCGAAGGGCCTGTTTCCATGTTGTAAACTTCTATGATTCTATGATTCTATGATCTTAGTCACCAAGATGTTCTGTTTGTCTAAAAACGCTGATTATTTGTTTACATGAAAAATCCTTGGCTGTTACACTGGTATACAATCCAACAGAAAATTCCTGGATCAATACAAGCAACACTGACACCCAAACAGCCTACAGTCCAAGTACAAGGTACCAGCTTATTTAGCAACAACTTTCAAAATCCTCATCGAAGACCTGCTCAGGAGAGAATAAAGTGGTCACGGCTCTTTTACTAACTGTTGATAGTCTAATAGCTAGTGTAACACATTGTCAGTGGCAAGGGATACAGAATCTGATCTCCAAATCAGCAAAAAAATAAGGGCTTCAAAAATAAGCTGGCTCCTTTAAACGAACGACGGGGCAGGAAGGCAAAAGTGCTGAAGGAAAGATAACTAATAAATTCTGGGTCATTTTCCCATATTTCAAAAGCTAATCTTCAGAAAGAAAACTGGAATTGTCCACATACTGAAGCCTATATTCAAACAGCTTCTGTGCATCAAAACTGCCAATTCCAAAATAATCTTTGTGAATATAAGTTTCAGTTGTGACCGACTCCCCACCCCCCTCCAAGTACAAAAGGCACTAAGTTTCTTATCTTCAAAAGAGTCGTGAGACACAGTGCAACTTGTGTTCTTGATACATATTTGACATACGTATGTAATGTCAAAGATCCCATAGTTCTCTATTTCAAACCTCAGACATTTTCTGCTTAGGATTTGACTGTTCCTGAGACTTTATCAGAATCATAAAATGCTCTTTTAAAAAAAAAACAAGAAAATGCATCTTTCGGAAATTTACTTTACGAATGGGTATTTTTTTCCCATGTCAGCGTCCAGCTAACAGGACTTGGACACAAGTAGGTCGCACAGTGGCTCAGTTCCGTTTAACTAGCGATTGAACCAGAAAGAGCAGCAATCAGTCCATTAGTTCTAAAGAAATACCAACAAAGAAGAAAAGAAAATCTCCCAAAACATCTATAATTATATGTCATTTCTGGAGTATATATCCCTCCAACAGTAGAGAACTAATGTTGTAATTTCACAGGCCACTTAATATACAGAAATGTTTGTAATATTTTTCATGAATACAGTACAAATGGATGTTTAGAGTTTTACATTGCGGTTTGGATTCAGACCCACTTTGATCTACCATGGTGGCACTTTTCTTATTTCCTGTTCTTGCGATTTGAGAACAAGTATCGGCATGGTAAATGTTGTGGCTAACTGTAACAAGCACACCAAATTGTTAAACAAGATCAGAAACTCCACTGAAGGCCAGGCACTGCCAGCTGAGGCTCTCTGCTAAATAGTCGCGAGAACTTAAGGTGATTCAAACTGGTGGTGGTTTTATTATTGTGGCTCAGTGGGTAGCACTCTTGTTTCTGAGTCAGAAGGTTGTGGGTTCAAGTCCTGCTTGAGAGACTTGAACACAAAATCTAAGTTAACACTCCCCAGTGCAGTACTGAGAGTCAGGGATGCTGTCTTTCAGTATGAGATGATAAACCAAGGCCCCCATCTGCCCTCTAAGGTGGACGTAAAAGATCCCATGGCATCATCCCAAACAAAAGCAGGGGAGTTCTCCCTGGTGTCCTGGGCCAATATTTATTCCTCAACCAACATCACTAAAGCAGACTATCTGGTCATTATCACATTGCTGTTTGTGGGATCTTGCTGTGCGCAAATTGGCTGCCAAGTTTCCTACATTACAACAGTGACTACACTTCAAAAAAAAATACTTAATTGGCTGTAAAGAGCTATGGGACATCCTGAGGTTGTGAAAGGCACTGTATAAATGCAAGTTCACTTTTTTTTTATAGGCCACAGAGTGTCATCATTGTGAAAGGAGTAAACTGTTGCAGCTTATATGGATTTGATTTCTTCTTTAATCAGCAAGTACTTCCTTGACGGCTTAAAATGATATGTGTCGTATGATGCGATTTGATGTTCAATGTTCAGCCAAGAGACGCCTATTTTATTTTCAAACAGCGAAACCGAAGTGAAGGGTCAAGGCGATTGGCACAGGGTGAGTCTCGTCAGATTCAGCCAGCTCACCGTGGGGAAGGGATAACTTATCTGGGGGGTGGGGGGAGTGGGGGAGGTGGGGGAAGTACTGGTTCCCGACTATTTCTTTTAAAGTTTCAAATCTTCGGCAAAGGCCCAAGGCCCATAGTGTGGGAACACCACTAATAGTGAAAGGTACAGGAGAGAAGACAAGACAAATCAAGAGGTGGTGGTTATATGACGCCAAGATTGGGGTTCTGATAGCATGTGGATTGAAGAAGGAAAACACAGCTAAGGGAGGTGAGGAGTTCCACAGTCTTGCAGTCCTAGGACAGAATGAGTTTGAGTTGGAGACAGTACAGTGGGGCAGTGGGACTTTGTGCGACATGAAACAGGCGATAGCGAATGGGCAGCCCGGTTTACATCTTTCCCCATTTTTGTTTCCACTGAAGTCGACGGGCTGCCCACTCACTATCACCCGTTTTACACTTATCGCACAAAGTCAAGATCTAACCCAACGAGTCCTGGTTTCGGCTGAATTCACTGCAAATCTTAATTTATACATCTCCATTGTGTGAGGAGAACGGTTGCCAGTTTCCTGTCAGTTTTCATTTTTAATGCATCTTCTTAAGTGTTCATTTGCTACCTTCTCATTTTTCCCACTCTGTCACCTTGGGGAGGGGACCCAGTCTAAGGGTGGGCTGCAAATATATCCACGACCAACATCAGTGAGTTACTGTATCGACTTACAGCAGGCGTACGTTATGAGATGGGAAAAGTCTCCATACCACCTTTATTTCTGTTTCTACCCTCCGACCCCCTCCCGACCCCCTCCCATTGAAGAGGAGCATAGTGCTGCCAACAACACATTCCACCAGGCTAAATTCATCCATTAAACCACATCAACCAAATTCCAGTTAAAAAAAAGCCAGGCTGGGGTTTAGCATTGAACAAGAAAAGAACATCTGGCCAATTAAGTTCACTCCTCTCACAGACCACATTCCTTATTGTGGACTCTTCCCAAACTATCTAATCAACTGAGGCAAAGCTCTGGATGTCTCCCAAAGGTAATTAAACAAAACTCCAGGATATTTATCTGCACTATTCAACCCTGGCCTGCTGCTCCTCACCATAGAAAATACTCTCCACTCCCACTTCCACCCCCAGTCCAGTAGCACGGGAACCACCATGTCCTCTGGAGTACTTGATCACCTCACGCTCTACTTGTCCCTTCAATCCCATACCTAACTAGATATTTAACTCCTTCAAAGCGATGGATAGCCAATGCAACCTCAACTGCATTTGTTGGGAATCCGTTCCGCATATCCACTGCTCTTGTGAAGTGGGAATATTTTGCTCCCATTTACTCCCAACTTGTCGATTTTTGCGCCTATACACGTTGAATTCATCCCTTCTCACTCCGAGTCCGGTGCCCTACCTGAAGGGATGCCAATCTTCAAGGGGAAAAAAAAAAGTGAAACAAACTTGATGCGAAGGCAAGGCAGGATTTTGCTTAAAATCTAAACTCCCGGCTATCCGAGCAGAGTGATTTCTGTGCACTTTTATCATTCTGGAGCCAGACTGACACGTTGCACATCTCCTCCCCCTGTTTCAACATTAAAAGAAAATGCATGGTGGTGCAACTGAAAGTTCGGAATGAATATGGCTGCACAGAAAGGACCCTGTAGCACATGTACTCTGAGCCATAGCTCCAGATAGCGTGGGAAAGGGTGTACTCTGCTTCCCAAGGTCAGTAGTATCCATAGTTATGACATAAATAGATGACTCGGGATGCTGTCTAATCAGGCTGTGGCTGTATGGAATACTGCCCAAAGCTATGTGCCCATGAGAAATGGCTGCAGAAATATTTGGTCTCTCTTTAAAGTCAGTTTAAAAAAACGTTGGTCTTGAAATTATGCGGTGGGATAATTACACATGAACATTTAACGGGTTTATCCCAATTTCCTTCATTTGCTATTTCCTTAGAACAAATGGGCTAACACCTCCAGTAAGTAAAGACTTGCATTTACATAGCGTCTTTCATGTCCTCAGGACATCCCAAAGCACTTTGCAGCCTATGAAGTACTTTTTGAAGTGTAGCCACTGTTGTAATGTAGGAAACGCGGCAGCCAATTTGCGCACAGCAAGATCCCACAAACATCAATGTGATAATGACCAGATAATCTTTTTTTTTTTAAGTGATACTGGTTGAGGGATTAATATTGTCCAAGACACCGGAGAGAACTCCCCTGCTCTTCTTCAAAATGGCGCCATGGGATCTTTTACGTCCACCTGGGAGGGCAGACGGGGCCTCGGTCTGACGTCTCATCCGAAAGACGGCACCTCAGACAGTGCAGCATTCCCTTAATGCTGCACTAGAGTGTCAGCCTAGATTTTGTGCTCAAGTCTGTGGAGTGGGACTTGAACCCACAACCTTCTGTCTGATAAAACAGCAGACAAAGGAAATTTAGATGAACCTGTTTGAGTGTCAATACACTATTACGCCACAAAGTTACCTCAGGACCCTTATTTATTCCCAGCTGCTTCCCTTACACATTATGGCTGTTTCGACTACATCCTTTCAAATCCTGTGCAGTTGCTATAAAGGTCAGATTTTCTTCCATTAGTTCCTGTGGCATTTTATTCTTTTAAGTGAATAGATTCCCACCATCACCAGATTCCCAGGGATTGTCTCAGACCAAAACTGTAACGGTCTATTATCCTCAAAAGGATAATTCTGTCCTTTCTTAAAAGTCGTCTCCAGTCCACGAGACTGCTTGCCAAGTTCAAGCAGAAATCAAAGGGGAGAGGATGAAAGTAATGCATTGTGGGTTTGGAGGGAGGGGATGAATTGTAAAGAGAGCGAGAGAGACACGCACACTGAATTAGAGACGGGCGCAGAAACAGTTTGAGACCAGTTGCTGCTTACAATGATGAGGAATGGACAGAGCAGAGTTATACTGCTGCTGCTGCATTGCTCTCCAGTCAGGGAAAGCAATGCTCTGCGCGCACGTGGCAAACTCGCAAGTACAGAGCTCCACTCACCAATACACCGAATGCCGATTACATTTTAATATTAGTGAAAAGCCAGAGGGATGCTTGGCTCCTTGTTATCATTACAAAGGATCGAAAACAGAAAAATAGAAACTCTTGTGTTTTTATGGTGCTTTATCTCATCATCAGATGATGAGATATCATTTATCTCAAAGTGCTTCACAAGGTGAATTCGAATGAACTTTGAACAATTCCTAAGGGTATCCAGCCAGCACTGCTTTGGCCCCATGGAGAAGATTTAACACTGGGCGCTATTTATAGGGAATCATAAATGTGTGTATAAAACAGAGATCTTCCCTTAAAACATATTACATAATTGGAGACAGACATTTACTGAACTTAATACACTGAAGGCATCGAATATAACAGTGAGATAAAAAGGAAAAGGAAGTACCAGAAAACGCAGCTCGGGTCAGTCAGCGTCAGTGAAGAGAAGAGGCAGGTTATGACATTTCAGGGCACGCGCCCTTCATCAGAATTGAAGGCTGAAAGAGATAGGACAATCAAATGTGGCGACATGCAAGGAGATTCACTGCAGCTGTCTCAGAAATTCCAAACCACTTACAGCAAAATGGGAGCAAGATTGTGGAGCCTGGGATGTTGAACATAGGAACATAGGAACAGGAGTAGGCCATTCAGCCCCTCGTGCCTGCTCCGCCATTTGATAAGATCTTGGCTGATCTGTGATCTAAGTCCATATACCTGCCTTTGGCCCATATCCCTTAATACCTTTGGTTGCTAAAAAGCTATCTATCTCACATTTAAATTTAGCAATTGAGCTTGTATCAATTGCCGTTTGCGGAAAAGAGTTCCAAACTTCTACAACCCTTTGTGTGTAGAAATTTTTTCTAATCTCACTCCTGAAAGGTCTGGCTCTAATTTTTGAACTGTGCCCCCTACTCCTAAAATCCCCAACCAGCGGAAATAGTTTCTCTCTATCTACCCTATCTATTCCCCTTAATATCTTATAAACTTCGATCAGATCACCCCTTAACCTTCGAAACTCCAGAGAATACAACCCCAATTTGTGTAATCTCTCCTCGTAACTTAACCCGTGAAGTCCGGGTATCATTCTAGTAAACCAACGCTGCACTCCCTCCAAGGCCAATATGTCCTTCCGAAAGTACGGTGCCCAGAACTGCTCACAGTACTCCAGGTGCGGTCTAACCAGGGTTTTGTATAGCTGCAGTATAACTTCTGCCCCCTTGTACTCTAGTCCTCTAGATATAAAGGCCAACATTCCATTTGCCTTCTTGATTATTTTCTGCACCTGTTCATGACACTTCAATGATCTATGTACCTGAACCCCTAATGACAAAGCTTCATGCTTAGTGATACCGCAAACACATGAATGGAATGTTTTTCAACTCCTTCCACTATTTACATAGAATTACATAGAACGTGCAGCACAGAAACAGGCCATTCGGCCCAACTGGTCTATGCCGGTGTTTATGCTCCACACGAGCCTCCTCCCACCCTACTTCATCTCACTCTATCAACATAACCTTCTATTCCTTTCCTCCTCATGTGTTTATCTAGCTTCCCTTTAAATGCATCTATGCTATTCGCCTCAACCACTCCTCGTGGTAGCGAGTTCCACATTCTCACCACTCTCTGGGTAAAGAAGTTTCTCCTGAATTCCCTATTGTATTTATTAGTGACTGTCTTATATTTATGACCCCTAGTTTTGGAATCCAACCAGTATCCTTCCTTTAATATTTAGCAAAATTGAACACAGTACTTCAGATATGGCCTCAACAAGGCCTGAACCCACGTCAACATTCATCTCCTTAGACTTATAAGTCACACCCTTAGCTTTATATATCCCAACCTTTTATTTGTTTTCTTCACCTATTCAGTTCCTTGGTTATTGGACTTTAACTAGTATCAAAGCATCCTGCAGTACTGTGAGGCAAGTTACCTTCTAAGCAGTGATAATCTTGTCATGCCCAGATAAGATAACTCATCTTTGGCACAGAAAGGGTTACAGCCGTTGGAGGTAGCCTGGGAATAGGCATTTGTTTACAATTCCCCCCATGTGACCTCATGAAGTTCCACTCGGGTCACCTGGTGAATGAGAAGTGTTGTCCACTCTCCATCATCCCCATTCATAGTGTCACTGGACAAAACGTCACAATGTCACAACACAGGAGTTTGCTACGAAATGGATGACTGGAAGTAGCAGTTTTAGATTATGCATGATAAGAGGCAATCGAGACACACCAAAAATATACCAATAGCCCCTTCTTAACATTTAGGATTAAGTGCAGAAGAAATTAAGGGAAACTAGACATTTAACATGAGTGGATTACATTGTTGGCACTTATCAACTCACTTGAAAACTCATATGTGGATACTATAATGTCCCACGTGATATTAGATTCGGCCCTTGACAACAGGCTTTTTCGAACCGCAAGACTACAATAGATTCAGTGAGGGACAATGATCGATTTGAAGTGCATCTGATTCTCACTGGAGATCGATACGGTCTGGTGCAGTTCATTTGTGTCTCCTGGATTTCAAGTGGATTTTAGTAAGGACACAACACAGTGGGAATAGGAAGGGGACTGTTTGAAAGGGAACTCCGTTAACCGGTTCAGGCCAACTCTCAGTCTTTACCACCTCAACACATTCAGTGGAGACAATGAAGCAAAACCAGTAACTGATTAATGTAACTTGTACCTGGAAACAGTTGGAGCAGCTCGAAGATAACTTGAGTACAAGGGTCTGCCACTGCTCCCTACCTGGAGGCAGCTTGCTGGGCACCTGTCAGGCTCGATCTTGACTTCAATGGAAATAAAAATCGGGAGAGATGTCAAACGGGCGGCCGATTTGCCATCACCTGTTCTACCACTATCGCACAAAGTCCAGATGTATCCTGTTGACTTTGTTGGTCATTACTCACACAGCAGCATTTGTACTAATGACTAAGAGTGAACTGAAGAATACGATGGAAAAGTAAAATGTAAACATATGGATAAAATAACCCACATGATAAGCTGTAATTGCGATGGCTGAGGCAAAAAAAATTGATTTTTTTTTGATGTATTCAACTCTAGAAAAAAAACTGGAAAGGACCTTATCACATCTCTCAGGACATCCCAAACTGTGAATTGCAGTTACTGTTATTATGTACAAGCGGCCAATTTGCATATGTGGTCCTACAAACTGCAAATAAATGGCCAGTTAATGTGGGGTTTTTTAGGTTCTTGTGGTTGAGGGGGCAGTGTTTGCTCGGACAACTCACTACTCTTCTCTCAATAAGGTCATGGGATCTTTTACGTCCACCAAAACCACTAGAAGAGACAGTGCAACATCTCATCTTCTGACAATGTAGCACTCCTTCAGTAGTGCACTAAAAAAATCATTCTAGATTATGTGCTCAGGTCCTAAAGTAGGGCTTGAACCCACAACCTTCTGATTCAGAGGCAAGAGTGCTACTACTGAGCTGATAATCCATCATTTCTCTTGGATTAATTATCCCCAGTTGAGTGAATGCTCTAACTCATATAGGAGAGAAGGTCTTACTGACTGGAGAGGAAAATGATGGAACCAAAATTGGATCCATTCAACAGGCAAGGTGACTTTACTCAAGAGTTCTACAATGTCACTGCGTTCAAGTATTACTAGCAAAGACCAGCTATTAATAATGTTCCTTCTTCACTCTGTTTTCTTTCATAAGTCAAATACGGAAGAGAAACAATCGTCCTATCCACTGAGTTTGCTGATCTCAGCCAAGGTGCCCGTACAGCTGCTGCAACAGGTCTTTGAGACAAAGTTGCCGCTTCTGATCAAAGTCCAGCGACTTCTGCCGATGAATACATGTGTGGACATTGGGCGAAGGCATTATCAGGCTGGGCTGTTATGCTTCCCACAGTCAAATACCCGACTAGCACACAATGTCTAGGTCCACACGTAAATTATGTTCTAATTTATTAAAGGGCCTCCCAGACAAGGCACTGGAGGGCTTCCATGGGATTATAACCCCGGCAGGAGTAAACACCTCTAAGAGAGGAGGAAAGAAGAAAAGGGAAGAAAACTGAACCCCCACAAAGAATCATCCCACCTAAAAATGAGATCTACCAATATCTGCCAGTGTCAGCTGCAGTATTGAAAGAAAGAAAGAACCTGCATTTATGTAGCGCCGTTCACGACCTCAGGACGTCCCAAAGCGCTCCACAGACAATGAAGTACTTTTGAAGTGTAGTTACTGTTTTACTGTGGGGAAATTTGCCGATTTACACACAGCAAGATCCCACAAACAGCCCAGGAGCAGTGAGGCCAATTGCAACACCCGGTACCACCCAGCACAGACCAGGGGTTGAACGCGAGACCTTCCTAGCCTCTACGGTTCAGTTCCACACTGGGCAGTTACGTTTTATAAACTGAGACAACCGCAAAGCTGCATTTTTTTTTATTCATTCATGGGATGTGGGCTTCACTGGCAAGGCCAGCATTTATTGCCCGTCCCTAATTGCCCTTGAGAAGGTGTTTACTAAAATAACAACTTGCATTTATATAGCAGATTTAACAAAGTTAAAAAGTCCCAAAGCACTTCGCAGGTGCGTTTTCAGACATAAATTTGACACCGAGCCACATAAGGAGATATTAGGACAGGTGACCAAAAGCTTGGTCAAAGAGGTAGGTTTTAAGGAGTGTCTTAAAGGAGGAGAGAGAGGTAGAGAGGTGGAGAGGTTTAGGGGGGGAATTCCAGAGCTTAGGGCCTAGGCAGCTGAAGGCACGGCCGCCAATGGTGGAGCGATGAAAATCGGGGATGCGCAATAGACCAGAATAGGAGGAGCGCAGAGATCTCGGAGGGTTGTAGGGCTGGAGGAGGTTACAGAGAGAGGGAGGGGGCGAGGCCATGGAGGGATTTGAAAACAAGGATGAGAATTTTAAAATCGAGGTGTTCCCGGACTGGGAGCCGATGTAGGTCAGCGAGCGCAGGGGTGATGGGAGAACGGGACTTGGTGCGAGTTAGGATACGGGCAGCAGAGTTTTGGATGAGTCCAAGTTTACGGAGGGTGCAAGGTGGGAGGCCGGCCAGGAGAGCATTGGAATAGTTGAGTCTGGAGGTAACAAAGGCACGGATGAGGGTTTCAGCACCAGATGAGCTGAGGCAGGGGCGGAGGCAGGTGATGATTCGGAGTAGGCGGACTTGGTGATGGAGAGGATATGGGAGGCATTAATTATGAATGCCAGTGCTCATACAATGTGGTATTATAGTCCTCTGTCACTGGCCAGCCTGCGACCAATGCTGACTGCAATGCACTTACTCCAAAAGGCGCAAAAACATCTTTGCAGCAACTGCGCTGATGTAAACCCATGTTGAGTTTCTGATTCGTTCCCTACAGGCAGCATAAAAGTGTACAAGCTGCAACAGTACCACCGCCATAAGTAATGACGTAGCCACACCAAAGCACAAGGTTTGATCTACAAGCTGTATTTCTTACGTTTATTTTCCTTTGATTGGCTTTCCTTTGCTCTCTGCAGAAAGGGACCACCCATCAATAGGATCTTATAGAAACGCAGTCTGTGACCTCCTTTATGTGGTGAGACTAACAAGTGCAGTAATCAGTTTCACATTTGTATTCTGTCATGTTACAGAAGTGTTTCATTCCCCCCACACCCCCCTCCTCCTCCCACCCCCTCCTCTACCTCCAACAGAAAAGTCTTAATCGTGTCTATCTTGATCTTTGGCAATCTTCCCGTTTGCTTACATTTGTTGCCTGAACATAATTAGCCAGCATGCGGTCGACTTTTCTTAAATTGTTTGTTTGTACATTTTCAACCCAAAAAAAAAAATTAAGAGTTGTGCTAAAAAATAAGGTTGGCAGAGAAACACTGGAACAGGCGAGTGGAGACATCGCCTCCCGAAGGTGCTGTGACATCTTTGGCTCCTTCACCCGCACGGTGTAGATCAAAGGGACGGGGAGGGGGGGATTCCTGCACCTGGGTCTGGGGGAACTCCTGGGCAAAGCGAATTCAGGACGATCTGGTGTGAGGGGAGCCCACGGCCTTAAGGAGCCCGCTGCACTCCCCCGCCCGATCCTCTATCCATTTAAACGAATGGGCCCACGGGCATCAGGGTCCTGGTGGGATTCACGTCGCCAAGAGGGGCCCTGCCTGTTGTTGTCGTATCGTTAGAGAATAGTGTGAAGCAGTGGAAGGATTCGCCGGCTGATGACAGTCTGACAGGCCGAGACGTGAACACTCCTTCCATGACCGTAACCATCTTTATACCAGTCAATAGGGGGGTTAGACCTATACGGAGGGAGGGTTTTATGGGCTGGATGCAAGTATCCTGCTGGGATGTTAACCCAGAACTCCAAGCCGGAGGTCTGGTCTCCACTCGCTGGGACTGTCTGGAGCTCCAGTCTCCCCTCGCCGGGACTGTCTGGAGCTCCAGTCTCCAAGACACCAGGACAGTCTGAAGCTCCGGTCTCCATGACACCAGGACTGTCTGGAGCTCCGGTCTCCATGACACCAGAACTGTCTGGAGCTCCGGTCTCCACTCGCTGCATTTGTCTGGCGCTTCGGTCTCCACTCGCCAGGACTGTCTGGAGCTCCAGTCTCCACCCGCGGGGACTGTCTGGAGCTCCAGTCTCCACTCGCCAGGACTGTCTGGAGCTCCAGTCTTCACTCGCCGGGACTGTCTGCAGCTCCGGTCTCCACTCATTGGGACTGTCTGGAGCTCCAGTCTCCACTTGTTGGGATTGTCTGGAGCTCCGGTCTCCACTCGCCAGGACTGTCTGGAGCTCCAGTCTCCAAGACACCAGGACAGTCTGAAGCTCCGGTCTCCATGACACCAGGACTGTCTGGAGCTCCGGTCTCCATGACACCAGAACTGTCTGGAGCTCCGGTCTCCACTCGCTGCATTTGTCTGGCGCTTCGGTCTCCACTCGCCAGGACTGTCTGGAGCTCCAGTCTCCACCCGTGGGGACTGTCTGGAGCTCCAGTCTCCACTCGCCAGGACTGTCTGGAGCTCCAGTCTTCACTCGCCGGGACTGTCTGCAGCTCCGGTCTCCACTCATTGGGACTGTCTGGAGCTCCAGTCTCCACTTGTTGGGATTGTCTGGAGCTCCGGTCTCCACTCGCCAGGACTGTCTGGAGCTCCAGTCTCCACCCACGGGGACTGTCTGGAGCTGCAGTCTCCACTCACCGGGACTGTCTGGAGCTGCAGTCTCCACTCGCCGGGACTGTCTGGAGCTGCAGTCTCCACTCGCCGGGACTGTCTGGAGCTCCAGTCTCCACTCCCCGGGACTGTCTGGAGCTGCAGTCTCCACTCCCCGGGACTGTCTGGAGCTCCAGTCTCCACTCCCCGGGGCTGTCTGGAGCTGCAGTCTCCACTCCCCGGGACTGTCTGGAGCTCCGGTCTCCACCCGCGGGGACTGTCTGGAGCTCCGGTCTCCACTTGTCGGGACTGTCTGGAGCTCCAGTCTCCACTCCCCGGGACTGTCTGGAGCTCCAGTCTCCACCCACGGGGACTGTCTGGAGCTCCGGTCTCCACTCCCCAGGACTGTCTAGAGTGGGGTTTGAACCCTGCACCTTCTGACCCAGAGACAGAATGCTACCACCGAGCCCAAAGGCTCGAGCCTGCCTGATAAACCGAGGAAACACCAATGGTGGAAGGGGGACATTTCACTTTACTCTTTTCCTTGCTTAGGTTTAGTGATACACCTCCCAAATTTTCTTCACCTCCATTCTATTCTTGTTGTTGATTGATCCAGGACCCACATTAGGAGTAAAACTGAGTCTCTGATTGACAGAAATCCAGTTACACAGTTCTTTTTCTTGAAGCCGATCTGCACTCTGACCAGAATGAATCAGTGAGGTGACTCAGATCCAACGGGGATATGATTTTCAGGGCTGACACCCGGAAGCACAAAGAGGCCCAAGGATTTCGAGAGCACGGGAGCGATTGAAACACCATCAAGGCAGGCTATCACATCTGCAGCTTTTGAAGAATTAATGTTAATAAAAAGAAAGGATCAGATTACCAGAAATTAGATACAGCAGCATTGGATTCTGATCATCGCCCATTCCTCCAGTATTAGGACCACCATGGTTGAATTTCTCACTCATTCTCTTTTGAATTAAAAAGTATTATTTACATATCATGTCAGTAGGCAATTAAAGGTATCCCCCCAAAAAATGGCAGCTCACCTGTATTAAAGCTAGGGAGGTCTTTTCTCACCCATCGAAAGCACAGCAAAGCTTCCACGAGTCTGCCTTAACAATGTGCCTTAGCCCCAACCTCAGAAGACAGGGTTACTCCTGCCCCCTTTTGCACCAGAGTTTCCAATTCAAGACGAGGAGAAATTCTTCTACACAGCGAGTCAATATGATCCGGAACACACTGCCTGGAAGGGCGGTGGAAGCAGATTCCATAGTAATTTACAAAAGGGAATTGGATAAATACTTGAAGGGGAAAAATTTGCAGGGCTATGGGGAAAGAGCGGGGGAGAGGGACTGCTTGGACAGCTCTTTCAAAAGAGCCGGCACCGGCACGATGGGCCGAATGGCCTCCTTCTGTGCTGTGAGATTCTATGATTCTACGAATTCCTACACTAACCACCCTCATGCCCTTTCTGAGACAGATTGCCAATGGTAATTGAGTGTCAGTTTTCTGCTGTGGGTTCTCGGTGGCATGACGAGTTCATAGCTCTCATTGATGGAACGGAATTCTCAGTCCCGGCCGTGCTATCAGGGTACGTAACGAGCGATGGGCGATGAGCTCTCTCGTAAGGGCTGAAGATAATACCAGCGGGAGGCAGGGCTGCTCTTGGTCCAACCGGACCAGCTGCCTTTAACGGGACAACATCCAGCAGAAGACTGGGAGTGTTTACCAGTCACCTTTGTACGACAACAGGCAGGTGGGGGCAGTCTGAGGGCTGGGAGGGAAAAGAAAAGAGGGGGAAATGTTTTCATACAAAAAGGAGTAAAATAAATACAATTTAATGTTTAAAAGATATATTAACAAATTTAGAAAGTAAGTAGGAGTTTTTTTTTCAGAACAATTTTGGAGATTAAGGGTTGGTACTGAGGTATATATATATATATATATAATAGCAGTTTAAATGCATTTAAAACTATTAAGATTTTGAATCATATGTATTACAACAGCTGCCAATATGTGACCTACATTGGCTCCTGGTCCAGCCACACTCTCATCCTTGTTTTCCAATCCCTCCATGGCCTCCCCCCCTCCCTCTCTCTGTAACCTCCTCCAGCCCTACAACCCTCGGAGATCTCTGCGCTCCTCCAATTCCGGCCTCTTGCGCACCCCCGATTTTCAACGCTCCACCATTGGCGGCCGTGCCTTCCACCGCCTAGGCCCTAAGCTTTGGAGTTCCCTCCCTAAACCTAGCCCTGGTGTGCTCGCAAAGAGTCAGTCGTTAGCCTTAGCAGCGCGACTTGTTGGGGGGGCGACTTGCTTGCAAGGCCCAGAACTGCAGGCAGATTCAGATTCTGCCCCAAATCCAGGACCTTGACAACCACTGACAGAGGCCTCAACGTCCTGGAAGCAGATTTTACCACACCTCCGTGGGGCATCATGACTCAGGGCCAGGGGAGGGAGGGTGGGAGGGAAACTCCCCATGAAGTCGTCGGCAGGAGGCCTGGCCAATTTTAACTCCCAGGGCCTCATAGTCATCTTCCAGGTCAAACGCCCAACCAAATTCAACAGGAACGACCGGGGGGGGGGGGGGGGGAGGGTGGGAGGGGCTGGATTTTGGACACCATCGGGGACCTGCAGGAACGGTCCCCGGCATAAGCAGAGATGCAAGGGTGGGGCCCGGAGGCGATCACCCTCGGGGGTAAGGGGAGGGGAGCCCAAGGCAAGGGGGAGGGCGCAAGGTTTCCTTGTGAGGCAATCCTGCTCCTCCTGGCCCACAACGAAAACATGCCTGGGACTCTTCTTTTTCTTATTATTCGTTCATGGGATGTGGGCGTCGCTGGCGAGGCCGGCATTTATTGCCCATCCCTAATTGCCCCTTGAGAAGGTGGTGGTGAGCCGCCTTCTTGAACCGCTGCAGTCCGTGTGGTGAAGGTTCTCCCACAGTGCTGTTAGGTAGGGAGTTCTGGCCACGGTTTTGCCTCCGGCCAGGTTTCACTGGCCTCACAGCCACGATCCGGAGTTAATACCTCAGCGTCCAATATGGCCTGTAGCGTGCACGCACTCACATTCAGCGCCGGAAGTGCGCCGCCCGCCATATTGGTGAAGGCTGAATTATAGGCGTCCAGGGCCCTATTTCAGGACCCTTTCCCGAATTAAGCTGCCCTAAAGGCAGCCTGACAGCAGCCTAACCGGCGATCCTTAAAGGCACTGCCGGAGGCCGCCACCAAAAAGATAAGTTCTTTAAAAAAATACTCACCTGAATGCTCACCCCTGCTCTCCCCGGCTCCATCGAAGTCCTGCAGAGACTGTTGCTGGCCGTCCTCCCACCCCACCCCCTGGCTTGGTCCCCTCTCAAAATTACCTCCCCAACCCCAGAACCTCCCCAGTGACGCAGCAGCCCGAAATTCAAATCGGTTCGCCGGTGAGCTGCCTGGGGGACACCTAGCAGGTGGGCCCAAGGGAGGCCCAATATCGAGTGGACCTCGGGCCCACCAGTTCCAGTGCAGAGATCGTTCCCTGTGCCCAGTTTGCACTATCGGTGAGCGTCTGGAGTGCCGTTCAGGCTTTCAGACCTACCTCGTCCTAATTTGTAAACTTTTGAGGACACTTAGGGGCCGAGGGTATGGAAGGTAAGCAGGCTCTGGCTGCGCTAGGCCCCAGGCCCTTCCAGGACGTATTACGCAGAACCGTGAATACTGGGAGCTGAGAAGACTTGAGAGCCTCATAACCCACAGGTGTACCCCTAGCACTGGACACCAGACCACCAGATTTTTCTTTCATCCCACATTACCACACCGAGGTAAATTTTCACGCAATTTATCTAACCCCACGTTATTTGAGGCTGTTACAAACACCGATGGGTTGACAGAAAGAGGGGGCCGCTTAGTCGCAGACCTTCTCGAATCTCAGCAACAGCTCCTAACGTGGATGCGGACTACAGCAATCTTAAGGAACCAGTTTGACCGGATACTCGTATTAGACAAATGCAGCAGCATTTATCCGAATGGCCCTTCCTGCAGGATATTAAAAAAAGAACAGATGTCATCCAGCAGATGAAGGTTTAATTGTTGCTTAGGTGGCCCCGTGAGTGATTCGAGCGACCACAGTAAAATCCTACTCTCTGTTGGCAGCAGTAGAAAGGGTGATCTCACAATGGATTGTAGGGAGGGGAGGACGGGGAGTTGGGGGGTGGGGTGGGTGAAGGTTGTATTCTATTTAAGGAACAACTGGAGCCTGTGAGCGAGAGGGGGGGAAAAAAGGAGTGGTTTTTGCAGCAGTGCTGTGATCTAATGGGGGGGGGAGAAAAGAACATTTCAAGAGTCACTTCTCGACAACCTTTTCAACCACGTTTGCCTCTTCACCGCCCGCCCCCAACAAACCCCCCAACCCCCTTCTTGTATCCACTCTGCTGACAGGTTTGGTGCCACTTGCTCACCTCTCCGATCCTTCAGCTTGTCCCACTTCTCCTACAGATTTTTTTTTTAAATGCTGCCCTGCCTTCAAAAGCAATCCTTTGCCAAAATAATGACATCAATCACTCTTTGCCTGGGTGCCAAAAAAAAAGAAACAGGATCAGAAAACAGATTTGGCTTTCACCTCCCGTCCGTGTATTTTTTTTCGAGGTTGAACTACCTGAGACGTTAAAGTTCGCGGGATTCGTCCAGACACGTCAAGGCGAGACCCTCGCCAGGGCGTCCTGACATTTCGGTGTCTGTTCTAAGTGACAATTTGCCCCTCAAACAGATGAGGCCCTCAACGCTTGAAGTTTCAGGCCATGATCTCAGGAGGACCTGCCCCAAGGCTAACCTGTCAAAAGACTCTTTTCTTTTTTGAAACGAGGCATTGACAGAACTTGTAGGGCCGCCTTGGGAATTCCAACAAAATTTTTTTTAAAAAGGCAAATCCGTTCATTGGCTGCTTGGAGACTAATGATGTTTCCCAGTCACTCCCAGCACCAGGTCAGAAGCAGGAGGTTACACTTATACTGCCCACATTACACGCAGAGTACAAATAAAACCAATGGGAAACATGATTTATGGCAACACTTTACAGGTTATCTATTAAGATAATACGGCGACTGTGAAGAAAAGCACGCCTGCATGATGTATCACATGCAGATGTTAGCGTGAGTTTGAATGGCAAATTACAGTCCATGAATCTGAGGCCTACATTCCTGTCCCTACAAACGTACGGCAAATTCTGTGCAATCGCCTTGTGCGGGGCAAAGTTTTCCAGGCACCCATCGGCGCGGTTTCAGCAAATGTCGGGCTGATGGCGAGTTGAAAGGTGAACTCACACCTCACAGAGGTTTGTTCAAGTCAACGCATGAAGCCCCGGGTTGCCAACTCTGGTTGGATTTATTCCTGGAGGTTTCATCATATGACCTCCCCCCACCCCCCCCCCCCCCCTCCCTGCCTTTACCAGCCTCACCCGGTCAAACAGCTTTTTTGGGCCCCACCCTCCCCCCCGTAAACATCTTCAATATTTTTATAACTAATAATCTAAAGTCGTCAAAGAAAATGAAAAACATACACAATTTTTTTAATGATTTTTCTCCCTGGGGTTGTTCACTGCTGTGTCCTGGAGATTAATCTTTAATTCCTGGAGACTCGAGGACAATCCTGGAAGGTTGGAAACCCTACTGAAGACACAGTACCCTGGGGTTAACAGTGAGGCAAATTTCTCGCAATTAAAGGGCTGACAACTCGCTGCTGCCTGCTGCACACGCCTAACTGCAACAAAACACACCAACAAAAAACGGGTATTTGTTAAATTAAAAAGAGTTTGAAGAACTGTTGTAGACTAATTGATCGAGATTGATTGCTATGATTAGTCAGCAACTCCATTATTGTTGTGTCCTGCGATTACCAGGATGGTAGAAGGCAATCTAGATGGGCCTCGGTCTTTTCTCGTCCAACAATCCCTATGTTACTAAAGGGGTTATGGAAAGCAGAAAAACACCTCGACAAGCATCTACAGACAGGGCACTGCAAGGCGCTGCCTACACTGTAAGAATGCAGCGGACTGCAGATGTACAGGCTCCCCTCTGCCTGCAGCTCACAGTATAAACAACTACATCCACCACCCTAAACATTCACTCCCTTCACCACCCGCGCACAGTGGCTGCAGTGTGCACCATCCACAGGATGCACTGCAGCAACTCGCCAAGGCTTCTTCGACAGCACCTCCCAAACCAGCGACCTCTACCACCTAGAAGGACAAGAGCAGCAGGCACATGGGAACAACACCACCTGCACGTTCCCCTCCAAGTCACACACCATCCCGACTTGGAAATATATCGCCGTTCCTTCATTGTCGCTGGGTCAAAATCCTGGAACTCCCTTCCTAACAGCACTGTGGGAGAACCGTCACCACACGGACTGCAGCGGTTCAAGAAGGCAGCTCACCACCACCTTCTCAAGGGCAATTAGGGATGGGCAATAAATGCTGGCCTCGCCAGCGACGCCCACATCCCATGAACGAATAAAAAAAAACTTCCATTTATAGCTATATAGCGCCTTTAACATAGTAAAACGTTCCAAGCCGCTTTACAGGAGCGTTATCCCAGACGAAATTTGACACCGAGCCACATAAGGAGACCAGTTGGTGTGGGACTGGAGTCACATATATGCCCAGACCGGGTAAGGACGGCAGGTTTCCTTCCCTAAAGGACATCAGTGAACCAGTTGGGTTTTTACGACAGTCTGACTGCTTCATGGTCACTTTTACTGAGAGCAGCTTTTTATTTTCAGATGTAGTTAATGGAATTCAAATTCTCAAGCTACCATGGTGGGATTTGAACTCACGTTTTCTGGATTGCTAGACCAGTAGCATAAGTACTACATCACCGTACCCACACTTAATGCAAATTTAAGGATGGTTTCATTGAGTTCAGTGCATATTAGCAATTCTAGCAAATGAGTGCAATACTTGATATTTTTCCCGTTATTTTTCACATAACTTCCCATTTTGCAACGTCAGAATCTCTTGAGTGAAGCCACCCATGTTTATTCAGGGCTTTATTTATTTTGTCTGCAACTTCAGCCACTGTCATATTTATTTAAATGAATAGACTCGGCTCATGCATTTCTTAACCTCCCAAAGCAACCTAGCTTTCTGATAGAGCATCAATAGGCTGGCACTGATGCAACACCAACTTGGCCAAACGTCAAAGGCCAGAGTGTGGACAATGCTCGAGTTTTGCAATGGCACAATCTGGCATCGGTCAGGGAAGTGGTCAGGCCGGCAGCATCTCACCACCCGTTAGGATACAGTCGGGTAATCAGAGGTTGAGAGGTGTAATATCCACCCATTGTGTCCATCTATCTGGAACTGGAGTTTGTGACAAAAAAAAATGTAAGTTCTGTTTTGATAGGTTCCTTGGTCGGCATTTGTTTTTGAAGTCTGTGCTCGGTCGGGTTAAATGGCATCAGCCAGCTGCCTGTACGCATGTCTTTGAGAAATTGACTCTGTTTTGTGGTAAAGTTGGTCTCTGAATACCTAATCAGTTTGACTGGCTGCAAAGCAAAAAAAAAGTCTTTGTCACTGTTGGATTGATTAAAAAAGCTTTGTGCTAAATATTCGTCTTGGGCAATCGAATGCGTCAAACAGCAGCTCGTCAGCTCATTCATCATGGATGTTTTTGCCTAAATGTATTTTTTGTTCTGCAATGTCAGTGTCTGACTGCTGAAAACATAGCCCATTGGATTTCAACCAACCAAATAAAAATTGGGAATACCTAAGCGGCTCAGAGGAATGAAACAGAGTCAGTGAAAGAGAGGAGTGAGTTAGTAAACAAAATAAACGCAGTCCTCGTGACCCAACGTGTCAGGGAAGGCTAGAGGCCACACGCATCTTGATTTGGTAATGGTAAGTGATTCAGTTAACATACAGGAAATGGATGCTGTGGCACCCTTAGGGGATAGCGACCATAGAATAATCAAATTCAACACGATCGGTGACTCGGAAAAATTGAGGATCAGGAGTCCCCATATTATTACATGTTTTTATAATCCCATATAATTTTAAAAGAGCTAGCTTCAAAGAAATAAGGTGAAGTAAATTGATTGATGGTTTTTATGGATCATACTGGAATCTTGTGTGTATGGTTGGGACTGGAACCTTGTGTGTATGGTTGGGACTGGAATCTTGTGTGTATGGATGGGACTGGAACCTTGTGTGTATGGTTGGGACTGGAACCTTGTGTGTATGGATGGGACTGGAATCTTGTGTGTATGGTTGGGACTGGAACCTTGTGTGTATGGTTGGGACTGGAACCTTGTGTGTATGGTTGGGACTGGAATCTTGTGTGTATGGTTGGGACTGGAATCTTGTGTGTATGGATGGGACTGGAACCTTGTGTGTATGGTTGGGTCTAGAATCTTGTGTGTATGGTTGGGTCTAGAATCTTGTGTGTATGGATGGGACTGGAATCTTGTGTGTATGGTTGGGACTGGAACCTTGTGTGTATGGTTGGGACTGGAATCTTGTGTGTATGGTTGGGTCTAGAATCTTGTGTGTATGGATGGGTCTAGAATCTTGTGTGTATGGTTGGGACTGGAATCTTGTGTGTATGGTTGGGACTGGAACCTTGTGTGTATGGTTGGGACTGGAATCTTGTGTGTATGGATGGGACTGGAATCTTGTGTGTATGGTTGGGTCTAGAATCTTGTGTGTATGGATGGGTCTAGAATCTTGTGTGTATGGTTGGGACTGGAATCTTGTGTGTATGGTTGGGACTGGAACCTTGTGTGTATGGTTGGGACTGGAATCTTGTGTGTATGGTTGGGACTGGAACCTTGTGTGTATGGTTGGGTCTAGAATCTTGTGTGTATGGATGGGACTGGAATCTTGTGTGTATGGTTGGGACTGGAATCTTGTGTGTATGGTTGGGACTGGAACCTTGTGTGTATGGTTGGGTCTAGAATCTTGTGTGTATGGTTGGGACTGGAACCTTGTGTGTATGGTTGGGACTGGAATCTTGTGTGTATGGTTGGGACTGGAATCTTGTGTGTATGGTTGGGACTGGAATCTTGTGTGTATGGATGGGACTGGAACCTTGTGTGTATGGTTGGGACTGGAATCTTGTGTGTATGGATGGGACTGGAATCTTGTGTGTATGGTTGGGACTGGAATCTGTGTGTATGGTTGGGACTGGAATCTTGTGTGTATGGTTGGGTCTAGAATCTTGTGTGTATGGTTGGGACTGGAACCTTGTGTGTATGGTTGGGACTGGAATCTTGTGTGTATGGTTGGGTCTAGAATCTTGTGTGTATGGTTGGGACTGGAACCTTGTGTGTATGGTTGGGACTGGAATCTTGTGTGTATGGTTGGGACTGGAATCTTGTGTGTATGGTTGGGACTGGAATCTTGTGTGTATGGTTGGGACTGGAATCTTGTGTGTATGGTTGGGACTGGAATCTTGTGTGTATGGTTGGGACTGGAATCTTGTGTGTATGGTTGGGACTGGAACCTTGTGTGTATGGTTGGGACTGGAATCTTGTGTGTATGGTTGGGACTGGAATCTTGTGTGTATGGTTGGGTCTAGAATCTTGTGTGTATGGATGGGACTGGAATCTTGTGTGTATGGTTGGGACTGAAATCTTGTGTGTATGGTTGGGACTGGAATCTTGTGTGTATGGTTGGGACTGGAATCTTGTGTGTATGGTTGGGTCTAGAATCTTGTGTGTATGGTTGGGACTGAAATCTTGTGTGTATGGTTGGGACTGGAATCTTGTGTGTATGGTTGGGACTGGAATCTTGTGTGTATGGATGGGTCTAGAATCTTGTGTGTATGGTTGGGACTGAAATCTTGTGTGTATGGTTGGGACTGGAATCTTGTGTGTATGGTTGGGACTGGAATCTTGTGTGTATGGTTGGGACTGGAATCTTGTGTGTATGGTTGGGACTGGAATCTTGTGTGTATGGATGGGTCTAGAATCTTGTGTGTATGGATGGGACTGGAATCTTGTGTGTATGGATGGGTCTAGAATCTTGTGTGTATGGTTGGGTCTAGAATCTTGTGTGTATGGATGGGACTGGAATCTTGTGTGTATGGATGGGTCTAGAATCTTGTGTGTATGGATGGGTCTAGAATCTTGTGTGTATGGTTGGGTCTAGAATCTTGTGTGTATGGATGGGACTGGAATCTTGTGTGTATGGATGGGACTGGAATCTTGTGTGTATGGATGGGTCTAGAATCTTGTGTGTATGGTTGGGTCTAGAATCTTGTGTGTATGGATGGGACTGGAATCTTGTGTGTATGGATGGGTCTAGAATCTTGTGTGTATGGTTGGGACTGAAATCTTGTGTGTATGGTTGGGTCTAGAATCTTGTGTGTATGGTTGGGACTGGAATCTTGTGTGTATGGTTGGGTCTGGAATCTTGTGTGTATGGTTGGGACTGGAATCTTGTGTGTATGGATGGGACTGGAATCTTGTGTGTATGGTTGGGACTGAAATCTTGTGTGTATGGATGGGACTGGAATCTTGTGTGTATGGATGGGACTGAAATCTTGTGTGTATGGATGGGACTGGAACCTTATGTGTATGGTTGGGTCTAGAATCTTGTGTGTATGGATGGGACTGGAATCTTGTGTGTATGGATGGGACTGGAATCTTGTGTGTATGGATGGGACTGGAACCTTATGTGTATGGTTGGGTCTAGAATCTTGTGTGTATGGATGGGACTGGAATCTTGTGTGTATGGATGGGACTGGAATCTTGTGTGTATGGTTGGGTCTAGAATCTTGTGTGTATGGTTGGGACTGGAATCTTGTGTGTATGGTTGGGACTGGAATCTTGTGTGTATGGATGGGACTGGAACCTTATGTGTATGGTTGGGTCTAGAATCTTGTGTGTATGGTTGGGACTGGAATCTTGTGTGTATGGTTGGGACTGGAATCTTGTGTGTATGGTTGGGTCTAGAATCTTGTGTGTATGGTTGGGTCTAGAATCTTGTGTGTATGGTTGGGACTGGAATCTTGTGTGTATGGATGGGACTGGAATCTTGTGTGTATGGTTGGGTCTAGAATCTTGTGTGTATGGATGGGACTGGAATCTTGTGTGTATGGTTGGGTCTAGAATCTTGTGTGTATGGTTGGGTCTAGAATCTTGTGTGTATGGTTGGGACTGGAATCTTGTGTGTATGGATGGGACTGGAATCTTGTGTGTATGGTTGGGTCTAGAATCTTGTGTGTATGGATGGGACTGGAATCTTGTGTGTATGGTTGGGTCTAGAATCTTGTGTGTATGGATGGGACTGGAATCTTGTGTGTATGGATGGGACTGGAATCTTGTGTGTATGGTTGGGTCTAGAATCTTGTGTGTATGGATGGGACTGGAATCTTGTGTGTATGGATGGGACTGGAATCTTGTGTGTATGGTTGGGACTGAAATCTTGTGTGTATGGTTGGGACTGGAATCTTGTGTGTATGGTTGGGACTGAAATCTTGTGTGTATGGTTGGGTCTAGAATCTTGTGTGTATGGATGGGACTGGAATCTTGTGTGTATGGATGGGACTGGAATCTTGTGTGTATGGATGGGACTGAAATCTTGTGTGTATGGTTGGGACTGAAATCTTGTGTGTATGGTTGGGTCTAGAATCTTGTGTGTATGGATGGGACTGGAATCTTGTGTGTATGGATGGGACTGAAATCTTGTGTGTATGGTTGGGTCTAGAATCTTATGTGTATGGATGGGACTGGAATCTTGTGTGTATGGATGGGACTGAAATCTTGTGTGTATGGTTGGGACTGAAATCTTGTGTGTATGGTTGGGTCTAGAATCTTGTGTGTATGGATGGGACTGGAATCTTGTGTGTATGGTTGGGACTGAAATCTTGTGTGTATGGTTGGGTCTAGAATCTTATGTGTATGGTTGGGACTGGAATCTTGTGTGTATGGTTGGGTCTAGAATCTTGTGTGTATGGATGGGACTGGAATCTTGTGTGTATGGTTGGGACTGAAATCTTGTGTGTATGGTTGGGACTGGAATCTTGTGTGTATGGTTGGGTCTAGAATCTTGTGTGTATGGTTGGGTCTAGAATCTTATGTGTATGGTTGGGTCTAGAATCTTGTGTGTATGGATGGGACTGGAATCTTGTGTGTATGGATGGGACTGGAATCTTGTGTGTATGGTTGGGACTGGAATCTTGTGTGTATGGTTGGGTCTAGAATCTTGTGTGTATGGATGGGACTGGAATCTTGTGTGTATGGTTGGGACTGGAATCTTGTGTGTATGGTTGGGTCTAGAATCTTGTGTGTATGGTTGGGTCTAGAATCTTGTGTGTATGGATGGGACTGGAATCTTGTGTGTATGGTTGGGACTGGAATCTTGTGTGTATGGTTGGGTCTAGAATCTTGTGTGTATGGTTGGGTCTAGAATCTTATGTGTATGGTTGGGTCTAGAATCTTGTGTGTATGGATGGGACTGGAATCTTGTGTGTATGGATGGGACTGGAATCTTGTGTGTATGGTTGGGTCTAGAACCTTGTGTGTATGGTTGGGTCTAGAACCTTGTGTGTATGGATGGGACTGGAATCTTGTGTGTATGGATGGGACTGGAATCTTGTGTGTATGGATGGGACTGGAATCTTGTGTGTATGGTTGGGACTGGAATCTTGTGTGTATGGTTGGGACTGAAATCTTGTGTGTATGGTTGGGACTGGAATCTTGTGTGTATGGATGGGTCTAGAATCTTGTGTGTATGGATGGGACTGGAATCTTGTGTGTATGGATGGGACTGGAATCTTGTGTGTATGGTTGGGACTGAAATCTTGTGTGTATGGTTGGGACTGGAATCTTGTGTGTATGGTTGGGACTGAAATCTTGTGTGTATGGTTGGGACTGGAATCTTGTGTGTATGGATGGGACTGGAATCTTGTGTGTATGGATGGGACTGGAATCTTGTGTGTATGGATGGGACTGGAATCTTGTGTGTATGGTTGGGACTGAAATCTTGTGTGTATGGTTGGGACTGGAATCTTGTGTGTATGGTTGGGTCTAGAATCTTGTGTGTATGGATGGGACTGGAATCTTGTGTGTATGGTTGGGACTGAAATCTTGTGTGTATGGTTGGGACTGGAATCTTGTGTGTATGGATGGGACTGGAATCTTGTGTGTATGGATGGGACTGGAATCTTGTGTGTATGGTTGGGACTGAAATCTTGTGTGTATGGTTGGGACTGGAATCTTGTGTGTATGGTTGGGTCTAGAATCTTGTGTGTATGGTTGGGACTGGAATCTTGTGTGTATGGTTGGGACTGAAATCTTGTGTGTATGGATGGGACTGGAATCTTGTGTGTATGGTTGGGACTGGAATCTTGTGTGTATGGATGGGACTGGAATCTTGTGTGTATGGATGGGACTGAAATCTTGTGTGTATGGATGGGACTGGAATCTTGTGTGTATGGATGGGACTGAAATCTTGTGTGTATGGATGGGACTGGAATCTTGTGTGTATGGTTGGGTCTAGAATCTTGTGTGTATGGATGGGACTGGAATCTTGTGTGTATGGATGGGACTGGAACCTTGTGTGTATGGATGGGACTGGAACCTTGTGTGTATGGTTGGGACTGGAATCTTGTGTGTATGGATGGGACTGGAATCTTGTGTGTATGGTTGGGACTAGAATCTTGTGTGTATGGATGGGACTGGAATCTTGTGTGTATGGATGGGACTGGAATCTTGTGTGTATGGTTGGGTCTAGAATCTTGTGTGTATGGTTGGGACTGAAATCTTGTGTGTATGGATGGGACTGGAATCTGTGTGTATGGATGGGACTGGAATCTTGTGTGTATGGATGGGACTGGAATCTTGTGTGTATGGTTGGGTCTAGAATCTTGTGTGTATGGTTGGGTCTAGAATCTTGTGTGTATGGTTGGGACTGGAATCTTGTGTGTATGGATGGGACTGGAACCTTGTGTGTATGGATGGGACTGGAACCTTGTGTGTATGGTTGGGACTGGAATCTTGTGTGTATGGTTGGGACTGGAATCTTGTGTGTATGGTTGGGACTGAAATCTTGTGTGTATGGTTGGGACTGGAATCTTGTGTGTATGGATGGGACTGGAATCTTGTGTGTATGGTTGGGACTGGAATCTTGTGTGTATGGATGGGACTGGAATCTTGTGTGTATGGTTGGGTCTAGAATCTTGTGTGTATGGTTGGGACTGAAATCTTGTGTGTATGGATGGGACTGGAATCTTGTGTGTATGGATGGGACTGGAATCTTGTGTGTATGGTTGGGACTGGAATCTTGTGTGTATGGTTGGGACTGAAATCTTGTGTGTATGGATGGGACTGGAATCTTGTGTGTATGGATGGGACTGGAATCTTGTGTGTATGGATGGGACTGAAATCTTGTGTGTATGGATGGGACTGAAATCTTGTGTGTATGGTTGGGACTGGAATCTTGTGTGTATGGATGGGACTGGAATCTTGTGTGTATGGATGGGACTGGAATCTTGTGTGTATGGATGGGACTGAAATCTTGTGTGTATGGTTGGGACTGGAATCTTGTGTGTATGGATGGGACTGGAATCTTGTGTGTATGGATGGGACTGGAATCTTGTGTGTATGGTTGGGACTGGAATCTTGTGTGTATGGTTGGGACTGGAATCTTGTGTGTATGGATGGGACTGGAATCTTGTGTGTATGGATGGGACTGGAATCTTGTGTGTATGGATGGGACTGAAATCTTGTGTGTATGGTTGGGACTGGAATCTTGTGTGTATGGATGGGACTGGAATCTTGTGTGTATGGATGGGACTGGAATCTTGTGTGTATGGATGGGACTGGAATCTTGTGTGTATGGTTGGGACTGGAATCTTGTGTGTATGGTTGGGTCTAGAATCTTGTGTGTATGGATGGGACTGGAATCTTGTGTGTATGGATGGGACTGAAATCTTGTGTGTATGGATGGGACTGGAATCTTGTGTGTATGGTTGGGACTGGAATCTTGTGTGTATGGTTGGGACTGGAATCTTGTGTGTATGGTTGGGACTGGAATCTTGTGTGTATGGTTGGGACTGGAATCTTGTGTGTATGGTTGGGACTGGAATCTTGTGTGTATGGATGGGACTGGAATCTTGTGTGTATGGATGGGACTGGAATCTTGTGTGTATGGATGGGACTGGAATCTTGTGTGTATGGTTGGGACTGGAATCTTGTGTGTATGGTTGGGTCTAGAATCTTGTGTGTATGGTTGGGACTGAAATCTTGTGTGTATGGATGGGACTGGAACCTTGTGTGTATGGATGGGACTGGAACCTTGTGTGTATGGATGGGACTGGAATCTTGTGTGTATGGTTGGGTCTAGAATCTTGTGTGTATGGTTGGGACTGAAATCTTGTGTGTATGGATGGGACTGGAACCTTGTGTGTATGGATGGGACTGGAATCTTGTGTGTATGGATGGGACTGGAATCTTGTGTGTATGGATGGGACTGAAATCTTGTGTGTATGGTTGGGACTGGAATCTTGTGTGTATGGTTGGGTCTAGAATCTTGTGTGTATGGTTGGGACTGAAATCTTGTGTGTATGGATGGGACTGGAACCTTGTGTGTATGGATGGGACTGGAATCTTGTGTGTATGGATGGGACTGGAATCTTGTGTGTATGGATGGGACTGGAATCTTGTGTGTATGGTTGGGACTGGAACCTTGTGTGTATGGATGGGACTGGAACCTTGTGTGTATGGTTGGGACTGGAATCTTGTGTGTATGGATGGGACTGGAACCTTGTGTGTATGGTTGGGACTGGAATCTTGTGTGTATGGTTGGGACTGAAATCTTGTGTGTATGGATGGGACTGGAACCTTGTGTGTATGGATGGGACTGGAACCTTGTGTGTATGGTTGGGACTGGAATCTTGTGTGTATGGTTGGGTCTAGAATCTTGTGTGTATGGTTGGGACTGAAATCTTGTGTGTATGGATGGGACTGGAACCTTGTGTGTATGGATGGGACTGGAACCTTGTGTGTATGGTTGGGTCTAGAATCTTGTGTGTATGGTTGGGACTGAAATCTTGTGTGTATGGATGGGACTGGAACCTTGTGTGTATGGATGGGACTGGAACCTTGTGTGTATGGTTGGGACTGGAATCTGTGTGTATGGGCAGAACAGGAGTCATGCATTTATGGATAGAACTCAAGTCCCATGAATATCCACTCAAAGGAATAACCTTAAAAGGGAAATAATTGCCTGAAGTGTCTCAACATCACTTTCAGTCTGGCAGAGGTCAGTCAGTGATGACCTTGTGACGTTTTCAAGTGTGTTGATAAAGAAAGTTAGAAAGTTTTGCCAATCGCTTTCAAACAGTAACACTCTCCCTTTAATATCACACTTATGACATAATTTAACATTCATTCAATCTTTTTCACTCAAGGAGTAAAAATGACTCTTGGGTGTTAGGAACATAAGAAATTGATGGGCAGTAAAAGACCAGCTGGTCCATCAAGCCTGCCCCACACTATGGTGATCAGACCTATGGCATGTCCTCTATTAGTAACCTGAACCTCAGTTGGACCAGTGGCTCTAGCCATTTTTACATTGAAGGATTGCTGCCCATATTAGTCATGTGACACTCCCGTCAATGGCACTCTTAAGCATAAAGCACGGAATCTCCAGAGATTCAACGGGATTGGAAACCCACCTTTTCATGGATCTCAAGAACTCCCAACTGAGAGCCTGGAAGCAGAGTTTCTCCCTCTTAGCAGTGACAGATCTCTGGCCTCCAACAGTCCCAAACCGGAATGGTATTAAGAAGCAAGAAAAATAGGGGGTGAGCAGCACACAGAGGTCCACACGTCTTCACCTGAGCACCGCTCCCTGCAACTCCATTATATAAAGAGTGCCTTTACTTTGATTACAGAAAAAAACACCAGAGTCTTCTTGGTCATCAGAACCAGAAGCATGGATTTAGATTAGCATTATAAAGAGAGGCTGGAGGAGCAAAGTTCACCCTTATTACAAAACAATTAATGAAGATGAAATATGACTCGAGCTTTAAAATAGTGAAGGGAGAAGACAAATTGGAACCTGGTAAATCCTTTGAACTAAGCCCAGAGCTTTGGACTCAAACTGGTCAAAGAGCTGTTGGGTTCTCCAGCAAGTGCTCACCCTGAGACAGTGAATGTTCTCTAGGTTTCCACATGGGACCTCAACGAATTGTGGGGAGGTGTCGGGTGATGTGAGCTAAGGCAAGACAGCAATAACCAGGACAGGAATGAGATAAAGGCTATGAAGAGCTAATGGATAGTGGCTGTATATACCGTCTGCTCATCCCCGATTTAAATAGGTCCACCATTGACAATTGTGCCTTCAGCTGCCTAGGCCCTAAGCTCTGGAATTCCCTCCCTAAACCTCTCCACATCTCTCTCCTCCTTTAAGACGCTCCTTAAAACCTACCTCTTTGACCAAGCCTTTGGTCACCTGTCCAAATATCTCCTCATGTGGCTCGGTGTCAAATTTTGTTTGAAAATCACTCCTGAGAAGCGCCTTGGGATGTTTTACTATGTTAAAGGCGCTATAAAAATGCAAGTTGTTGTTGTTGATTCAGAGTAGCAGGAAATGTTCATTATTGGGAGTAGTTCTCATCCTTTTCCAGTTGGCCTGCTGCCCCATGGGCCTGGCCCCTCGCCCTGGCGTCCGCTTGCTTCTCTTTGGGTGGCAAAATTGCGCCGCCCAAGAAGTCCACGCAGTGGAATTGTTGCCTCGACATCTCTAAGGTGGTGGCATGGGCCTCTTGTACCCACTGCCACGTGGGAATTTTTAATTGGTGCCCCATCGTGCCATGGCTGCAAAACCTAGCCATGGTTTCCTCAAAAGCCATCCATTCATTCTCTGGAGATCTTATCCCATCTTGAATCAACAACAATAACTTGCATTTAAATAGCGCCTTTAATGTAGTAAATCGTTCCAGGGCACTTCACAGGAGCGTTATCAGACAAAATTTGACTCTGAACTGCGTAAGAAGATATCAGGACCGGTGACCAAAAGCTTGGTCAAAGAGGTAGGTTTTAAGGAGGAGAGAGAGGAAGAGAGGCGGAGAGGTTTAGGGAGGGAATTCCAGAGCTTAAGGCCTAGGCAGCTGAAGGCACGGCCGCCAATGGTGGAGCAACGATTATCGGGGGGGTGGGCAAGAGGCCAGAATTGGAGGAGTGCAGAGATCTCGGAGGTTCTGGGGCTGGAGGAGGTTACAGAGATAGGGAGGGCCGAGGCCGTGGAGGGATTTGAAAACAAGGATGAGAATTTTAAATTTAAGATGTTGCTGGACCGGGAACCTACAGGAAAGGAGGGTACAAAAATCAGAGGGAGTGGCATTAAAATAGAGAAAACATATAAATGCGACACACAGGGGGTTTTGAAATGACTATTTGTACCCTTAAGAGTCATTGTGCTGTAGTGCACATTATGAAATTACTGAGAAACAGCCAACTCAGTCACACTGAGGTGAAAAGGTATTCATAGGATGACAGGAAGACAAGGAGACTGTTCCTAAATAAGAAAACCAACAGATAGAAGGAAACTTGCACATTATTCTCAGAGGAAAAGGCAGCAAAGACCTTAAATTTGATTTTATCAGCGGCCGTTGCAGTACAATGAGTCTAATTTCACCGACCACCCAATGGCAGCACCAAAAGGCAAGTCAACAGCTCAGATTATTATCTTGCAAGGTTCGAGGAAGTAGTAAGTGGAGAGGAAGCTGTGGCAGCAAATTCAGTACTTTCAATGTGGCTTTTGATAGCAGTGAGAAACGGCTGGTGTAGACAATTGTACCCCGCCCTCTGAGAAGAAATAAAGAGACTCACTTTGAAAACTACTTTATTGTACTAAATGGCACCGTTTAGCTTTACCTCTCAAGGTATCTAAGCCACTATACCCAAAGAAATTGGTGCCTGTGTTATGTAGCAGACAAATTAAATATTCTTTCTTTCACACAACTGTTAACAATTATATCAGATAAATTAACTAAGGGTCTGCAGAGGGCCCAGCAAGTTTGGGAGAATCAGGTAGCAGGTTGATTTTCCAGTCGTCAACTCTAGTTGGATGCATTCCTGACGGTTTCATCACATGGCCTCCTGTCTTCAACTGCCCCGCCCCCACACTCCCGCCATTGGCCGCCCGACACGTCCATCCTCGCAGTGCCCCGCCCCCACACTTCCGCCATTGGTCACCCAACACGTCCATCCTCGCAGTGCCCCGCCCCCCCCCCCCACACTCCCGCCATTGGTCACCCAACACGTCCATCCTTGCAGTGCCCCGCCCCCCCCCACACTCCCGCCATTGGTCACCCAACACGTCCATCCTCGCAGTGCCCCGCCCCCCCCACACTCCCGCCATTGGTCACCCAACACGTCCATCCTCGCAGTGCCCCGCCCCCCCCCCACACTCCCGCCATTGGTCGCCCGACACGTCCATCCTCGCAGTGCCCCGCCCCCCCCCACACTCCCGCCATTGGTCGCCCGACACGTCCATCCTCGCAGTGCCCCGCCCCCCCCCACACTCCCGCCATTGGTCGCCCGACACGTCCATCCTCGCAGTGCCCCGCCCCCCCCCACACTCCCGCCATTGGTCGCCCGACACGTCCATCCTCGCAGTGCCCCGCCCCCCCCCCCACACTCCCGCCATTGGTCACCCAACACGTCCATCCTTGCGTTATTCCGCCATCCCCACCACGCCCGTCATTGGTCGCCCCACACATCCATCCTCATGGCGCCACGACCAATTGGAAAGCGAACAAACTCTTCACTACCCAATCGGATGTTTCTTGACTGTCAGTCAAACAGCCTTTTTTCCCCATCGCCAATATTTTTTTAACTAATAAGCAGAAAATGTTCAAAGACAATGAAACTAAAATGCATTTTTTTTGTTTAATGCCCCTATGATTTTTTTTCCTGGGTTTTTGCTCACAGCAGTGTCCTGGAGATTAATCTTTAACTCCTGGAGACTCCAGGACAATCCTGGAGGGTTGGCGACCCTATTCTACCTCCCCCCACCGTCGTCACCCCACCCACAAGCCGGGCAGGAACGGTGCAGAAGAGGGGTTAAAATCGGGCCAGCCGACTTACCGGCCCGAAGTCGCACCGTTCCTGCCACTACAGGCAGGCTGGGGCCTAACTGAAATGTGAAAGTCACTCCCCAATGACATCATTTGGTGTCACGGCACTATTTTTACCAGAACTTAAGGGGAGGGGGAGAGGGGAGGGGGGGGGGGAGGAAAGGGGGGAGGGGTGAGAGAGGAGGAGGGGAGGGAGAGGGGGAGGGGGTGGGAGGGGGAGGCTCGCCAGGTGGCAAAGCCACCAGAGTGACCTGTCAGGCGGGCAGCAGTAGAGTGGCCGGGAGAGGTCAAGGTAAGGGCAGTTTTTTTAATGTTTGGAAGGCTCGCTTGTGGAAGGGGAGCGGGAGCAGCTCGAGCCCCACAAGGAATCCCTGGGGCCTTAAGTAGTTAACTTACATCGGGGACCTTTCCCTTGGGTTCCCAGCCCCCTCCCCACCCCAATCCCCGCTCCCTCCCTTCACCTCATCCGTCGGGAGACAGATGTGCAATGTTAAGAAAATGGGGCCCGGCTGTTAAAATTGTCCCGGCCCTCGCTCCTTTCTCGTTTCCCCCCTCCCCCCATAGTGTGTCCCCCCTCCCCACAAACCGCACAGACCGATCCCAACACCCCCCCCCCCCCCCCCGCCCCCCCCCAAGTTAAAATCAACTGTGGCTGAATCAATCGCAGAGGTTCACAGGAAGTTGCTTTGCGGAGAAGTGACAGTGAACAAGTCCAGATGTGTTTGTGCATGAGGGAGCAAAGCATGTGCAGATGGGGGAACGTGCTGCTATCTACAGTTAAATGAATTGCTCCAGTCCTGAAGATTCCAAATCTGATAGCTCTGCATATTAAAGACATCTATTGTTAAGTCGTGTAACGTGAGACGAAAGGTGAACTATTTTGAAATTGAAAGCTTTGTGATGAGAAGCAAGATAGGGCTTGGACAGTCCTTATACAAAAAGGATAGAAAAGGACTTTATACCTTTCACAACCTCAGGATGGCCCAAAGCACTTCACAGCCAATGAAGTACTTTTTGCAACGTAGTCACTGTTGTGATGTAGGGAAGCGGGGCAGCCAATTTGCGCACAGCAAGATCCCACAAACTGCAACGTGATAATGACCAGATAATCTGTTTTGTTTAAGGTGCTGGCTGGGGAAAAAATATTGGCCAGGACACCAGGGAGAACTCCCCTGCTCTTCTTCGAAATAGTGCCATGGGATCTGTTATATCCGCCTGAGGGGACGGACGGGGCCTCGGTTTAACGTCTCATCCAAAAAGACGGCTCCTTCGACAGCGCAGCACCCCCTCAATACTGCACTGGAGGGTCAGCCTGGATTATGTACTCAAGTCTCTGGAGTGGGACTAGGAACCCTTGACCTTCTGATTTCAGAGGCAAGAGAGCAATCCATTGAGTCACGGTTGACACAATGCAGCCAATTTTGTAAAGGGAATCATGGTTTTCCTTTCTTGGCTATTGGTACAAAGTTTTTCTATTTTCTCCCTTTGTTCTCTGTACAGGTCTCTGGGTCACACACATCCCTGGGTCACACCACTATCACCTTTGAGCTAACGTCTAGGATGCGCGGAACCGTGACCCGACAGAATGATACCGGGGCGTAGAGGGTTAAATTACGAGGACGGGTTGCACAAACTTGGCTTGTAATCCCTTGAGTATAGAAGATTGAGGGGTGACCTGATCGAAGTGTTTAAAATGTTAAAAGGAGTGGACTATTTCCTCCGGTGAGGGAATTAAGAACGAGGGGACATAATCTTAAAATTAAAGCTCGGCCGTTCAGGAGCAACATCAGGAAGCACTTCTTCATACAAAGGGGAGCGGAAATCTGGAAAACTCTCTCCCCCACAAAAGGCTGTGGATGCTGGGGGACAGTTGGAGCTTTCAAGTCCGAGATGGATAGATTTTTGTTGGGTGAGGGGATCAAGGGATATGGAGCAAAGGCGGGTAAATGGAATTGAGGCACAGATCAACCATGATCTAATTGAATGGCTCGAGGGGCTGAATGGCCTCCTCCTGTTCCTACGAGTCTGTCTCCAATATTACATGATCCAATCAATAATGCTCACCAACACACTCTGCTGACACACCATGGGGCAAAGGAAATTTACCTTAAAACAGTGTGCCAAATTTATTCTCCAAAAACTGAAAAATTAAAGTTTCACCTCCATCTCATGATGTTCATTCTTTGCTAATGAGATGGAAACAATTCAACATTTCTGCTCAGTCACTGAAGACTTCTGAAATTACTTTGCCATCTTTAATGCCCTGAAATTAAAACCCTGCAGCCCATCTCCCTCGAGAGTATAATGCACTGCTTTAATTTAGACCGGCGCATTTATGTTGGGTTTTATAATTAACCTGATTATTCTTCTTACTGAATTCCGCAGCCGATGTGGCCAAATTCCTGAATCTCGAACGGACTTGGATCGTGTTCCAATCGGAAGCAGTGTGTTGGGTCGAGGGTTTTAATTTAATGAAAGACGAAAGAGTTTCTCAAATTTTGAGATTTCTACAATTTTCTTCTTTCAAGATTAGTTTTTATTTTCCATTGATGTAAACTGCTACCCAGAATATTTATTAACTGATGATATATATTTTATCGCTGTCATTAGTCAACAATACTATGACTAGTACCTCTCTTTATTGTGGATCTAGAATCATAGAACGAAACAGCACTGAAGGCGGCCATTCGGCCCATCATGCCTGTGCCGGCTCTTTGAAAGAGCTATCCAATTAGTCCCACATTCCTGCCCTTTCCCCATAGCCCTGCAAATTTTTCCCCTTCAAGTAAATATCCCAATTCCCTTTTGAAAGTTACTATTGAATCTGCTTCCACCACCTTTTCAGGCAGCGCATTCCAGATCATAACAACTCACTGCCTAAAAAAAACTCCTCATGTCGCCTCAAGTTCTTTTGCCAATTACTGTAAATCCGTGTCCTCTGGTTACCGACCCTCCTGCCACTGGAAACAGTTTCTCCTTATTTACTCTGTCAAAACCATTCATGACTTGAACACCTCGATTAAATCTCCCCTTAACCTTCTCTGCTCTAAGGAGAACAACCCCAGCTTCTCCAGTCTCTCCACATAACTGAAGTCCCTCATACCCTGGTACCATTCTAGTACAAGAATTGTTTAAAAACAGTAATGTTAATTTGGCAACTCTTTTATCTTTGTCTAGCTCATTGGGAGTTCAGCTTGGAAGCTATGCTTGGTCTCGGATCCACACATGTGACAGGCAATCCTTGCCAGCTGATAGGCGTACGCATATATAGCCACTTATAGTCCATAGGCTTCTGCCATTCATCTCTATAGGATCTGTTCTAGTAAAGTGACGTTACTGTACATTTCAAGTGTATTACGTCATTTATGCCTCCAATTTCTTGCAAACTAGTTGTGTATTATTAATTGACACTTCACTTCCATTATCTACTGGATTAGGGCCAATGACAATACATCTACTAAAATCGTTAAGCACTGTTGAACTGTTCTACTATTGGTGATGACGGTGTATGTACTGTATCTTTTGTACAGACATGTCAAGGTAATAAAATGTAGGCTGCATTTTTTATACTCTAACTTTTTTGCAATTACCATACAACTGATCAGCACCTATTCTTCCTGGTTCTGTATTTGAATTGAGATGAGCTTCCAATCACATATCCTCTCCATCACCAAGATCGCCTACCTCCACCTCTGCATCATCGCCAGTCTCCGTCCCTGCCTCGGCTCATCTGCTGCCGAAACCCTCATCCGTGCCTTTGTTACCTCCAGACTCAACTACTCCAATGCTCTCCTGGCCGGCCTCCCATCTTCCACCATCCGTAAACTTGAGCTCATCCAAAACTCTGCTGTCCTATCCTAACTCGCACCCCCCTGTGCTCACTGACCTACATTGGCTCCCGGTCCGGCAACACCTTGATGTTAAAATTCTCATCCTTGTTTTCAAATCCCTCCATGGCCTTGCCCCTCCCTCTCTCTGTAACCTCCTCCAGCCCTACAACCCTCTGAAATCTCTGCTTTCCTCCAATTCTGGCCTCTTGCGCATCCCCAATTTTCATCGCTCCACCATTGGAGGCCGTGTCTTCAGCTGCCTAGGCCCTAAGCTCTGGAATTCCCTCCCTAAACCTCTCCACCTCTCCGCCTCGTTCTCCTCCTTTAAGCCGCTCCTTAAAGCCTGCATCTTTCACCAAGCTTTTGGCCACCTGTCCTAATAACTCATGTGGCTCAGTGCCAGTAGTCACTCCTGTGAAGCGCCTTGAGAGGGAGAGCAAGAAAGAGAAAGAGCGAGAAGGAACGAGAGAGCGAGAGGGAAAGCAAGAGGGAATGAGAGAGAGCGAGGGAGAAAGAGAGAAACAGAACACAATCTCAAGTTTCAGGTAAAAAAAAGGTCAACTTTGGTGCTGAGCTTGTAACATCATCTGAGCCCCTTTGATTGTATTACTTGCCTTGTAACTACCTCCTGCCAATCTATTATTACCGTCCAGCACTGAGAAGATTAGAGTTTGGAGAAACATGCTTTGAAATATCCGTGACAGGATTAAGAGTGTTAAGTAATGTTTGTCACGGATCATTACTGTGTATAACGTCTTGCTTTGGTGCCTTTTTGTCTGTGGAAATTGGTGATAATCATTTCAAACTCCTGGATCATGAGCAGCAGGTTGGCAGCCATTTTGTTCTCAGGGAGGTTCAAACGCCATCTCAGTCACTGGACAAACAGGGGAGAAGATCCCCCTGAAAATTCACACACAAACACCCGGCAAAATAGTAGTTAAATAAAAGCTGTGATCAGAACTCCCCCGTTTCCAAGGTGGTTGGTGCCATTCGACCCCCAACCCCCATTATCCTCCTTCCCAACATCAATCATTAGAACAAGGTGTTAAAAATTATGATATAAATAATTTCCTTGTAACATTTAAGATTTTGCAATCGTAAAAGAGTGTTCAGTAACGGGACATGTAAAGTCTAGATGTAAAGTCTAAAATCTATCAGAAAAAAAGTAGTTCAGTTTGATTGCACCTCTTAAAAAAAACCAACAAAGTTGTAATATCAATGTAGTCAAGAGTTTTTTTTCTTTTTCTTCCCAATTTTCTCCACTCCTCTCCTGAAGTTGCTGAAATCTGATTCAGAACTTGATTCAGAAATAGAAGATACTCCGATTCAGAATTTTAAAAAATTCATTCTCGGGGTGTGGGCGTCGCTGGTGAGGCTGGCATTTATTGCCCATCCCTAGTTGCCCCTTGAGAAGGTGGTGGGGGGCCTTTTTCTTGAACCGCTGCAGTCCGTGTGGTGAAGGTTCTCCCACAATGCTGTTAGGAAGGGAGTTCCAGGATTTTGACCCAGCGACGATGCAGGACCGGATAATATATGTCCAAGTCGGGATGGTGTGTGACTCGGAGGAGAATTTGGAGGTGGTGTTGTTCCCATACACCCGCTGCCCTTGTCCTTCTAGGTGGTAGAGGTCGCGGGTTTGGGAGGTGCTGTCGAAGAAGCCTTGGCGAGTTGCTGCAGTGCATCCTGTAGATAGAACACACTGCAGCCACGGTGCGCCGGTGGTGGAGGGAGTGAATGGGCTGCCGATCGAGCGGACTGCTTTGCCCTGGCACTAAAAACAAGACGACTCACAGAAATAAAGAGGACTGAGGGAGGGCACAATCCAGATAACAGAGGGGCAAGCAGGCTGTTTAGCTTGTACCGTGACAGCGGAATACAAGGTAGATTTTACAACCTGTCGCAGAGCTTTATGTGACATGAGCAGATATCGAGAATTCAGGCCCCATGTCAGATCTGTGGCCTGCATGATGTCCCATATATTAACATTAATGGTTGGAAAATCACGCAGGCTGCAAATCAGGTCTATGCCCCAATTTCAGGTAAGAGGCATCGATTAACTCTTTTCAAAAACAGCGGTGGATAAACAGCTGGTTGGGAATGGGTCTGAACGGTGAAAGAATACGGTACGTGTAGAGATAATCAAACACTCCATGGAACACTACGGGTTCTGAGGTGTTGGGGTCAAGGAAATGTCTTGGGTGAAAAGCAATCGGCTACAGTTGAGTAGTGGAGATGTCGGGATGAAGAGCCTGGAGCTTTAAGGCTCAGGGTCAGCGGTGTCTCGGTGGGGAGCTCTCCCGCCTCTGAGGTCAGAAGGTTGTGGGTTCAAGTCCCACTCCATGAGACTTGAACATATAATCCAGGCTGATACTCTGGTGCCACTACTGAGGGGAGTGCTGCAGTGTCGGAAGTGACGTCTTTTGGATGAGATGTTAAACCTCTCAGGTGGACGTAAAAGATCCCACGGCCACTATTTCGAAGAAGAGCTGGGGAGTTCTCCCCGGTGTCCTGGACAATATTTACCCCTCAACCAACATCACTAAAAGCAGATTATCTGGTCATTTATCTCATTGCTGTTCGTGGGACCTTGCTGTGCGCAAATTGACTGCCGTGTTCCCTACATTACAACAGTGAGTACACTTCGAAAAAGTTTTTCAATGACTGTAAAGCACTTTGGGACATTCGGAGTTGTGAAAGGTGCTGTATAAATATAAGTTCTTTCTTTCTTAAGCACACTTTCCCTCAGGAGTTGAAACTGGCAGTGCAGAATCCATGACCGGGTAACCCATCTGTGGAAGATGTGGGATTGGTGGACTATCCTTTTTCCACCATTTCCTTCTCTCCTGCCTGGCATTGATTCCTTGCTGGGGGTACAGTTCCACAGGTCTTGGTCACTTCTGGTATCTTACCCAAGCGACCCCCACTCTTAAGACGTGAACCCAGAAAGTGGATTTTGGTTGACTATTCAACTACATGGGGCATCGCAGCTCAGATCACTCTCGCCCTCTATGTCATCCACGCACTCAGATATCCTTCGCAGGCAAACCCTGTCCTTGCCTGAATCCACGCAAACACTTTCCAGTAGCTACCAGAGTGGGAAGCCCCCCAAGCGAGGGAGACTGAAGCCAATAGGAAGACCCCTAATGCTGCCTCAGCTGAGATCAGGTAACTCAGCAGTGAGAAACGAACCCGGGACCATCCTGCTCTGACTTGTTCACCCACTCACTGCTTTAACCAGTTGAGTGCTCCCTTCTGTACTATGAATATAAGCAAACCAAGCCTCCCACGAACTACAGCCTACATCCTACGCCACATAACTAACAATCACACTTTAATTTGTGGTCTAACACATCTGAGACCACATGAAATGACCACCACACTCTTTGTGTCCACTTCAAAAGCTGGTAAATACCACACTGTCTGGCCATCAATTTCAGGCTAAAGCTAACAATCAGATTTATTTACACACAAGAAAATTACACGCAGCAGAAAACCATAGCAAGATAATGATAGTGCAAATACTTGGAGCACAATAAAGACTGAATCAGCCCACAAAAGTTTAAATACCTTCTTCAGAATATATTTCTTCCACAGCCCAATAATCAGCACTACTTGTGGAGAAACCAGACTTTTGTAGACTTCCTGACATGGTCACATTCATCACAAAGAGACCAAGCGTCAATTACAGAAAACTTACAACCTCAGCAAACATTCTGGGTTAAACTGAGAAGCTTCTGGTTGGAACGGCTCAGTATTACACCAAACATTTACCCCCACAAGTCACGACATTTCAAAATAAAAAGTTGATACTGCAGGTAGTTTGGAAAGTAATTTAGACAGGCGGCAAACATGCTTTCGTCAGCTCGTTTACAGTGAAGAAGAGAATAAAAGAGAGAGCAGAGACACAGGGGAATTGCAGCGTTGGGTGCCTTCATTCCCTGACTTTCTATAATGGGATTGAGAAACCACATCATATGTTGCCCAAACTGCCTGCCGTGTCATTTGTGGGTCATGCAATGAGCATTTTCTAGGGCGGGTGTTTCATCTTTTGTATAAAAAAAAATCACTGCGCTGCTTAAACATTCAACAGCATTTAAGTGACTAAATGTCAGTGATTTTTGCCACGCATATTGTTGGCTTTGGGGCCATCTCATCCCCTGAGTGCAAAATACGAATGCAGGAAGGTGGCCAGGTCTGAAAAGGTTTGCACAGTTCGAGCCGACTTTCCTGAATGTTACTCACAGTTGGAGGATTGGAGGTTTTTTTTTAAAAAAATGCAGCTTCTCAGGAGGATGTGGTGGTGGTTGTTTGAGTCAGGACTAATTCAAGAAACCCTCCCCCCTCCACCTTAATCAGGGCTGGAACAAAGCAAGCATTCTCCCAACAAAGGGATGTCTTTGCACCCGCTTTAACCACAGAACCTCTTAATTAGACCACATATGTAGTAACTGTACACATCCCAACCTGAACTGGTATGTATGCCAAGGATTTCCCCCTCCACTAATTAGGCAAATATCCGATTTCTCCAGTCACGGCACCATTGGCAGAGTGAAAAATCATTAGTTGTGCTATTTATGTCCAGACACCTTAAATGATTGGAAAAATAAAACAGATTTACAGTCAACACCATCCCCACCCCCCCCAATGTAAGTAATCTCTCCCATGGTCTATACTTTCCCACCAACATCCCCCTCCCCTTTCTGTTCAGTTGTATTTTGATATCGCACAATCTATGGTTTTAGTCCCTTTTCATCGCAAACGGGGAGGCAGTCGAGCACATCACTGCCGCTGGAGATAATCCGACTTCTCGTTTCTTTTTTCTCTCCTCCTCTTCCAACTCACTTTGTTGTGGCTGTGTGTGTGTGTGTGTGTGTGTGTGTGTGTGTGTGTTAACCAATGTGATGGAGAGCCTGCCAATGGAAACAAGTGCGAGGCCAAACTGCCAACCTCATTGAAGCTTCCTTACATAAAGAGAGAGAGAGAGAGAGAGGGGGTGGGCGACATTCCGAGTCAGATCAATCACCGAGGCCTGTCTCTTTGCGGAGGTTGTGGGAGATATCAAAGTTTCCCAAAAAAAAAATCCCTAAAGCAGGCATGAAAACACAACTTGGGGGACGGCATAGGATGCTTTAATCATGAAAATAAGAGCCTCCGAGGCATTGTATTATTGACACAGGAAACGGAGAAAGAACAATGGTTTCAGTGGATGAAACTATTAAAACTGCAGGGCCATTTAATTAAAAAAAAATCTTTTGATGGACTTTTTTAAAACTTAAGCTCATAAAAAGCCCTGGTGCTTTTGTAAATAGGTTAACACCTGCAGGTTCAGCATCAGCTGTGTCTATCAGTAGTCTCCCTGTAAAGTGAACTAACTTTAGGGATCTGGCAGCTGGAGTTGCTCCAAGCTCTTAGCTCCTCTGTATCACCATTAAAGGCTAGATTTCAGAAGGCGCGCACTGTTTTTTTTTTCTCTCTCGTTCTGCCAGTCCTGATAAGTGGAGAAGGAGAAGAGCAGGGCAGGCCAAGATGAGGACTCACCAACCTCCACCCCCCTCCCCTCCCCTGTTGAAATCAGACATTTTCAATGCAAGGTCAGTGAGTCCGGTCCTCCCAATTTCAGAAGCTTTGAAACGCAAACCTTACTTTTTGCTTTGAAACACACGGAGCAGGGATCTCACTGGGGCTGTATGGTGGGCCGGGGTGGGGGGTGGTTTTTGGCAAATATGACTACCAAGTTGTACGCTAAACATTTATATTTCTGAAAGATTACATTTACAAGACGAGACTTCAAAATGATATATATTAGAAGCTCCCTCACCATAAGCAGCAATCAATTTGAAAATTCCTTAAGAGTCAATGACAAGGTCATACATCAAACTATTTTACTATCTGAAGGATATATTTAAAGGTGTTCTCCAATAAACATCACAGGCCCATTAAAAAGAACAGTTTACACAGTGGCAGCACTGTGTAGTGGTGAGTGAGGAATGCACTACAGAAATTATTGCCTTATAGCCAGACAACATCAGTCCCCCAAAACCTGTGCTCACAGCACTGAAAGTAAACAAAGTAAAGAGAGTCGTCCCAGGCCAACGTAAAGTCTAGCTTCTGTATTGACACCATCAGTAAAAAGGCCTTCATCTGCTCTATTTAAGAGCATTGGGTTTCCGATGGGAAAATAACACATGAATGTATGCATGGCATCTTCATGGAGCCCAACTTAAGTGTTGTGCTGCTCACAAAGCACAAGGGAACGTAGAGAACAAAGGCATGCATCAACCTCCATAGCAAGTTCAACAGGTCAGTATCTCTAATTGTCCAGTTAACCCTTTCTTTACCCTTTTGATCTTAAATTCTAATAAATCCAATAGGGAATTCAGGACAAACTTCATTACCCAGAGAGTGGTTAGAATGTGGAACTTGCTACCACTTGGAATAGTTAAGGCGAATAGCACAGATGCCTTTAGGGGGAAGCCCGATAAGTACATGGTGGAGAAGGGAATAGAAGCAAAATACTGCGGATGTTGGAAATCTGAAATAAAAATGGAAAATGCTGGAGAAGCTCAGCAGGTCAGGCAGCATCTGTGGAGAAAGAAACAGAGTTAACCCTTCAGGTCGAAGACCTTTCGTCAGAACGATGTGCAGATAGGGTTAGATGAAGTAGGGCGGGAGGAGGCTCATGTGGAGCATAAACTCCGGTTTGGACCAGTTGGGCCGAATGGCCTGTTTCTGTGCTCTATGTAAAAATTCTTGGGATTTGTAGTGGGATGTTGCGCTGCCTCGGATTACTTGTCCTAACCATTGTTGATCATTTTTCTACTTCTTGTAATCCAGGCTCTATTGCCCATCCCTAGTTGCCCTGAGGGCATTCAGAGTATAAACCACATAGTGTGGAACTGGAGTCACATTTGGGAAAGACGGGGTAAGGGTAGCAGGTCCCCTTCCCTAAAGGACATTAAGGTGTCAGCCTTGGCTCAGAGGGTAGCACTCTTACCTCTGAGTCAAGAAGGTCATGGGTTCAATCCCCACTTCAGAGACTTTGGTGAACAATCTAGGTTGACCCTCCAGCGCAGTACTGAGGGAGTGCTGCACTGTTGGAGGTGCTGTTTTTCAGAAGAAACATTAAACTGTGGCCCTGCCTGCCCTCTCAGGTGGATGTAAAAAATCCCATGCTACGATGTGAAAAAGAGAAAGGGATTTCTCCAGCAATCCGAGCCAACATTTATCCCTCAACCAACATCACCAAACAGGTCATTAACTTCATTGCTGTTTGTGGGATCTTGCTGTGTGCAAAACAACTGCCACGTTTCTCTACATCACAACAGTGATTACACTTCAAATAAGTACCTAATTGTCTGTGAAGTGTTTTTGGACATCCTGAAAGAAGCTAAATAAATACGAGTACTTTACTCCTCCTGTTGGTGAACCAGCTGGCTTTTTATAACTATCTGGTTGCTTCCATTGTCATTTTCTGATACTAGCCCACAGATTACCAGATTTATTGAATTCAACTTCACAGTTTACCATGGAGGGAGTTGAGCCCATGATCACTGGGTTCCTAGACCAGTATTATCAGCACTAGCTTGATTGGTACCCCATCCACCACCCTAAACATTCACTCCCTTCACCACCGGCGCACCGCGGCTGCAGTGTGTACCATCCACAGGATGCACCGCAGCAACTCACCAAGGCTTCTTCGACAGCACCTCCCAAACCCACGACCTCTACCACCTAGAAGGACAAGAGCAGCAGGTACATGGGAACAACACCACCTGCACGTTCCCCTCCAAGTCACACACCATCCCGACTTGGAAATATATCGCCGTTCCTTCATTGTCGCTGGGTCAAAATCCTGGAACTCCCTTCCTAACAGCACTGCGGGAGAACCTTCACCACACGGACTGCAGCGGTTCAAGAAGGCGGCTCACCACCACCTTCTCAAGGGCAATTAGGGATGGGCAATAAAAGCTGGCCTTGCCAGCAACGCCCACATCCCATGAACAAATAAAAAGACGGTTACCATATGCAGATTATATGCAATATGCATGTGAAACATGGTACAGATTCAGCTTAATTTGTGTAGGATTCAGGATTTGTTTTCTAGGAATTGCAGGAGTCTACTGCTGATAATTCAAAGCCATTTTCTTTTGCATTAAAAAGATTTGAATCATCCAATAATTTGAATTAACCTACATAAATAACACAGCAAAATGGGAATTTAGTGCTAAAAAAAACTGAGATCAGATCATTTGAATGAAGTGGCTTTGAATTAAGAGCAATAGGTTGTAATCTTGTACACATTAACAAGTTTATAGAATTACATCACTGGATCAGGAAAGAGGGCACTATATCTCCATAATTCTATCTAAACCCTAGATTTATTAGCAATTATCTAACACGTATTATCGCTAAAATTAAACACAATATTACTCCCTTTACAGTCATCTGATAGCCCTGATACAATCCCATTCCAACAGCCAGCCAGACCATAATCTTGGTTGAACTCTCGGACATATTCCACTGAGGCACATTACGTTGGACTTTGGCACATTTTGGCCTGGTCCTACAGTTTGACCATAGATCAAGTTGCCTCAGCTTCATTGATGGAATCGGACTCAGAAGCACAGTAAAAAATATAAGGGGTTCAATTTAAGAGAAATGATCAACAGCCCATCCATCACCTTAAACATCCACTCCCTCTATCACTGGCGCACTGTGGCTGCAGTGTGTACCATCCACAGGATGCACTGCAGCAACTCGCCAAGGCTTCTTTCACAGCACCTGCCAAACCCGCGATCCCTACCACCTAGAAGGACAAGGGCAGCAGGTGCACGGGAACACCATCACCTCCAAGTTCCCCTCCAAGTCACACACCATCCCGACTTGGACACATATCGGCCGTTCCTTCATTGTCGCTGGGTCAAAATCCTGAAACTTCCTACCTAACTGCGCTGTGGGAGAACCTTCACCACACGGACTGCAGCGGTTCAAGAAGGCGGCTCACCACCACCTTCTCAAGGACAATTAGGGATGGGCAATAAATGCCGGCCTTGCCAGCGACGCCTCTATCTCGAGAATGAATTTTTTTAACATTTTGTAGTGTTAAAAAGGAGAGGCTAATGAGCTTTTATGATGGAGGTACGACAATGTATCAGTTAGCTTGAAGAGGTCCCTAATTCTATCCAAGCTCACCCCAAAGTAAGGTCATCACAGATACAGTCAGCCCAAATCATGCCAGAATAAATAGCAACTCTTAGCAGCAGCCTGGGGTGGGAATAAGAGCTGCACTAAACCAACTAGGAATTATATTCATCTCTGACCTCTCATCATCACTGAAACACAAACAGAAATAAGACGTGGCCTGTGGCTGAAGCTTCTAAAGTATGATATCATACAAGCAGTGATCCGCCCTCGAAAGCATAAGGTTGCAATAAAATACCGTGGGCGAAATATTCTCCTTAACTAGCTGCAGTGCAAATCATAGAATCATACAGCACAGAAGGAGGCCATTCGGCCTATCGGGGCCCATGCCGGCTCATTGAAAGAGCTATCCAATGAGTCCCACTCACCCCATGCAACCCCCCACCACTCTTTCCCCTGCAAATGTTTCCTTTTCAAGTATTTATCCAATTCCCTTTTAAAAGTTACTATTGAATCTGCTTCCACCGCCATTTCAGGCAGCGCATTCCAGATCAACAACAACTTGCATTTATATAGCGCCTTTAACGTAGTGAAACGTCCCAAGGCTTTCCACAGGAGTGTCATCGGACCAAATTTGACACCGAGCCACAAGGAGATATTAAGACAGGTGACCAAAAGCTTGGTCAAAGAGGTAGGTTTTAAGGAGGGTCTTAAAGGAGGAGATAACACCTTGCTGCGTTAAAAAAGAATTCTATTCGTTTCCCCTCTGGTTCTTTTGCAAATTATCTTAAAAATGTAATGCTTCTACGTTGGGAAGCAAAAAAAATAATGCTTCATCCATGCAGCACCAGATGTGCTATATTTACTTCTACTTAAATCAGAGTTTGCTGTGCCCTTGGTTTGTGACCATTGTAAAGTCTTCCTGCCTCAATCCTCTGTGAAGTTACTGTGTATAGAAACCGCCACAAAGCAACGCCGCATTGGATCCAGAAACTAAACTAGACTTTGCATGAAAAGAAAATGCAGACAAGAGGAAAATGTGATGGGAGCCTGGATGGGATGAGTTTGAGGATCTGAGCCCCTTATTATAAGAAGGAAAACCATTATGTTGAGTAACCGTTACCTTCTCCACATTTAGACGGGTCATCCAGTTACAGTGAAAATCTAAAGATGCTAAGACCCTTTCACTTATTATCAAGTGATCTGCTTCCAAGGTGGAATTCAAGGACGGAGAAAGGATTGAACTGAGATCGGTGGTGCCAAATATACCATGTTCATTCCACACAGTTGTAAATGCGAATAAGTAAATACTCCTCCAGGTAACAGGTCTATGGAGGGATGGATATGGCACAACGCCAATATCCATCAGCACATGAAAGGAACATAGGAATCGCTAGATGATAAAAGACCAAGGATTCACCTTCTGCCATCCTGGGAGTCGCCTGATACAAGGATAATGGAGTTGTTGACTAATAGTAGCGATCAATCTCTATCAATGAGTCTAAAACAGGCCCAGACGTGAGGTGAGGAAAACCCCAGTGGTGAAGAACTTTGGGAACCATAGGTTCAACTTTACAACCTTCCGGATTCAACATGGATTTCAATAACTTCAGATCATAACCACTGCTCCCATTTTTTCGGTCAGCAGGTGCTGGTAATGGTTCTGCTGTTGCCATTTAGAGCTCCTCCAGGCCCATCTTTTGTTTCTTAACCTGTCCCATTACCGCCATCTTTTGCCTTGCACCATCATCCCTTTTGTCATTTAATCACTCCTGCCCTCCACCCTATCACAGACCTTCCTTTTTGTTCTTTCCTCCACCACCCCCCAACCCCCAACTTTACCTGGCTCTGTACTTGCTCATAAACTGTTAAATCTCAAACTTCTTCCAGTTCTGACGAAAGGTCATCGACCTGAAACGTTTCTCTCTCCACAGATGCTGCCTGACCTGCTGAGTATTTCCAGCATTTTCTGTTTTTATTACAAATTTCCAGCATCCGCAGTATTTTTGCTTTTGTTACCATAGGTCCAAAGTCACCTGTTGCTCCCAAGCATGGAGGGCAAGATTTTTCTGGGAGCTGGGAACCCAGCCCGTCTCTAGATACTTGCGTGGGGAACCTGGAAGCAAAATGAGAGCGTCGCAATCTGCGATCGCAACTCAACTGACGGTGAGTATCTGTGCTTCTGGGTTTCCCACGCGCCAGGCAGCCAGGTTGAGAGGCTGGCTGCCTTTCGGGAAGGAAAGGAGCCACGAATCGTCGGGTGGGGGGGGGGGGGGGGAGTTGGGGAGAGAGAGACTGTGGGCCGTGGAAGGTATCAGGGGTGGGGAGGGTAGGCGGGGTTATGTGAACGACATCAGGTTGGCCTTGGATAAGATCGGGGGGGGGTGTCTACCATCGTGGGGGTGGTCAAGCATCAGGAGGTTCCAGCATCGAGAGGGGGAGAGGGGCTTGGCCGATTGCTGGGTCAAGTTGCGCCAAGTGAGCTTGTTGGGCCTGGATGAAGCGCTCCTGCTCCTCTGGGCCTACAAGCAGTGCAATAAAGGCCCTCACCTCACGGATCAGGCCCTTCCCGCCTGCTTTCACCTGACGTGAATCGGAAGCGATGGGAAACCCGAACAGGTACGGTTAAATTTGTTTTACTTTTGTAATACACAAAAAATGAAGTACCTCAACTATCGCAATGAGGTACATTGCCCCTTTAAGTATCAGCCCGCCGGCTTTATGTGGAGACGGGACCTCTGGGTGTCTGAGTTCTGCAGTTCAGGCAAAAGGCCTTCGACCTGAAACGTTAACTCTATTTCTTTCTCCACAGACGCTGCCTGACTGGCTGAATATTTCCAGAATTTTCTGTTTTTATTTCAGATTTCCAGCATCCGCGGTATTTTGCTTTTGACCTCCGGGTGTCTGTTGCGCGTGCGTGCGTGCACGTGTCCAAACGCACCTGGGTCAAACTCGGAAGTGGGCGCATTGGGGCCGGGAAGCTGTCCTGCTCCAAAAATCCACTATTTTTTCTGCCCACTGGCCCCCAACCCACCCGTTCTTGGGGGTTAAAATTACCCCCATCATGTCTCAAATCACTCATATACTATCCCAAAATATTATTTTTCCATGTGAGTTAAGTGGTTAGTCAATCACCAAAGCAGGCCTGAGAAATGGTGTAACAAAGAGCTTTGTATCTGATTCATTCCTATTCAACAGTCATGTCATCAGTTAACATAAATACCAATCTGCCCTTCAGATGGGACAAAAAAAAAATAATTCCTTTCAAAAAGGCCAGGTGTACGTGGGAGACAAGGGCAGGCCTGAAAGAAACATCAAAGCCGACAGAGCATTAATAAGACCATTCTCTTCCTTCCCCACCTGATCGTTCAAAAATAAAAAGGAATGAGGAGTGGTAGGAGGGCACACATTAAGCTAGCCAGCGAGGAGTAGGGTACCCACTTTAGAAGAGCGACATTTTTGAGATACGGAGCAGAACATTAGACACTTTGTTTTGGCAGCAAGTGCTCACAGATCTATTTCCAGAACAACAAACTTCAGAAAGATTTTGTCAGCCACCTCTGGGCGTATTGCCACTTGAGGGTTGTTGGAGGCACAAATTAAACAATTATAAAAAGTACAGAATACATATGGAGACCTTGAACTCAATTATGAGTCCATTACCACTGATAAGCATTTTGGAACTTGGGTGGCCTGATAGCTTCGGCAATGGTGCCAGGCTCTGAACTTGCAAAACAAGTAGAGCTTATTCAAATTCACTTATCTTCATTGAGCGAGTAACTTCTCACAACTAGATGGAAAACTAAACTGTGGTTCTGCAACATCTCTCCAACCTCATGACTAAAGAAACGCTGGTATCTTTTATGTAGAAACAACTCACATCCTCAATTCACCGATAAGATAGATCTATTGCCCCGAAAAATCAAACCTTTGACTCTTCATCTTTTGATCATGACTCTTATAATCCTCCTCCATCCTTCAAAAAAAAAAACAAGCAGGCTGCCATGAAATATCCATCAGTATCCTGAGGGATATCCAACTATTTTGGGCCTTGCGACAGAATGGAATATTAAAAAGACTAATTCAGATGCTTCACAAGGAAGCAGAGGAGTGGTAAGACTCCAAATTAGATTCCCAGCTCATACAAACTTTCTCTACCCACGGGCACTATCTAGGCAGGAGGTGGGGGTGGGGGGGGATAAAATGGATGAGTGCACCTTCAAAGTAAACCCTGGGGGTCAGATGGATTACAATGTCCAATTGCAACCAACACAAAGCCAAGGGTCAGAAGCGTACTGGGATGGCCGAGGGCTACCACCTAATCCTCCGGAACTAACCTCCCATCAACTGCGCTGGAAGCAGAAATGTCGCCACCCACCTGGCTTCCATCACGTGGTATGTTGGGCAGCTTCACCAGTTATTTCAAAATAGCTGCTCAATTGAGCAGCTTTTACTTGTATTCTCGGACAGTTCAAAAATCAGACCTTCCTGGCCGGTAATCCTGGAGTGTTTCATTCAGTTTTCTGTGATCCTGCAGTGCGCACACGCACACACAAAGCTACACGACTTCTCAAGTGATTCTCAAACAGATCTTTCGTTAACCCATCGCATGACGTCAGGAATGGATTGAGGGAGAAATTGTTGGAATAAATAACGATAATTATTTATTATACACTTCTGTCAGATATAAACTACTTTTAATAAACACTTCAAATACTTTTAGTTTCAGGCAGCAGCGCTCACCGATATATCACATGGTGTTTATGGCTCCCTCTTTTATTCATAACTATCCCCATCACGCACTTTATGTATGGCTCCCAAAATGCCCTTATAGGGAAAGTCTCGCATAACGATAACAAAAAAAGGAATGTTAATTGAAGCTTTTATGTCACTTGTGAGCTCACTAACCGTGCGGCCGTTCAAACCCAGATTATACAGTTTCTTTATTCTTCCTCCTCCGATAGTCTCCCTTAACCATGCTCTCTTACAGGCAGAAATGCAGGAGGGGGTTTGGGCTCACAGGTAATGGCAGCTCTCTGGTGCCTCACACATTCTTCGCTTACGAACCCGGACAGTGAGTATGTCATAGATTTAATAGCTTAAAAAAAATTAAACAGATAAAATGTGAGACTGCGTCATGATATGAGTAGCAAATGTTAATCTGTGAGAGACTAATGGTGCAATGAGACTCTACAATTTGAGCCTTAATGCGCCAAAAAGCACTTCACACCAACACTAAACTTGTAACTTAAACCAGGTGTGAAGACCCAAACTAACTACGAAGGGAAGAGGCTAAACAAACAGCTGCAAGTGGGCAGTCCTGTTATATTTGGACTGATAAGCCACTGCACGACCTGAAGTATAATTGCAGATGTAAAGGAGGGGATGGGGGCATGTGCCCCATCTCTTAAATTTGTTCCTCAGGTCCTGCTTTACTCTCTCATTTCCTGCATTGAATGAATGAATGAATGAGTTTCCAAGAAGAGCAGATTATCTGGTCATTCTCACATGGCTGCCTCGTTTCCCTACATTACAACAGTGGCTACACTTCAAAAAGCACTTCAACGGCTGTAAAGTCGTTTGGGACGTCCTAAGGTCATGAAAGTTGCTATATAAATGCACCTGGTGCCCTCGATGTCCACTTTCCACAGGGGCCACGGGCCACTGATCCTTAGCAGGAACCCACTGACCGATTTTTTTGGGTCCCTAGTCCAGCGATGTTGGTACAACTGCTCGAGCCACTTCCACTGACCCGCCGAGATCAATGAACTCAGCATAGGCAAACAGTCGAACCTGACGCCTTCCTATTCTATGTTGTTCAGTGCTCTTTTTGGGGGGAGGGGGAGGGCGGTTTTCTCCTTATATTGTTGTTGGAGCTTCTAATAATCGGGCGTTCAATGACTAAGAACAGCTGGATTTATCGTGGTTGAAATAAATGAACAGTCTGCATCTCACTGTCACCGTACGTACTCCATCTGGCAGACTGGTTCATTCCTCCAGTCTCGACCTAACTGGTTGTTTAATTGCAACATTGATACAGCACTCGCTGGTATTAAAGGGATGTCTCTTAAGCTCTCGTTCTCAACTGGAGACATCAATACAAGTGCCACACCACACAACACATTTACAACATCGAGTCAGCAGGGGGGGAGGAAGAGCAAAGAGCTTGGATCAATTTGTGCACAGCAAGATCCCACAAACAGCAATGTGATAATGACCAGATAATCTGTGTTGGTGATGTTGGTTGAGGGATACATGACACCGGGGAGAACTCCGCTGTTCTAAAGAAACATAAAAAACATGGTTTTATGAAAGGGAAATTGTGTTTGACAAATCTATTATAGTATTTTGAGGGTGTAACTAGCAGGGTAGATATGGTGAAACCAGTGGATGTAGTATATTTGGATTTTCAAAAGGCATTCGACAAGGTGCCACACAAGAGGATGTTGCACAAGAAAAGGGCTCATGGAATTGGGGGTAATATATTAGTATGGATTGAGGTTTGGTTAACGGACAGAAAACGGGGAATAGGGATAAACGGGTCATTTTCAGGTTGGCAGGCTGTAACTAGTGGGGTGCCGCAGGGATCGGTGCTTGGGCTTCAGCTATTTGCAATCTATATTAATGATATAGATGAAGAGACCGAGTGTAATGTATCCAAGTTTGCTGACGATACAAAGCTAAGTGGGAAAGTAAGCTGTGAGGAGGACACAAAAAGGCTACAAAGGGATATCGACAGGTTAAGTGAGTGGGCAAGAAGGTGGAAGATGGTATTTAATGTTGGGGAAATGTGAGGTTATTCACTTTGGTATTGGTAATGCCCTTGACATTCAACGGCATTACCATCGCCGAATCCCCTACCATCAACATCCTGGGGGTCACCATTGACCAGAAACTTAACTGGACCAGCCATATAAATACTGTGACTACAAGAGCAGGTCAGAGGCTGGGTATTCTACGGCGAGTGACTCACCTCCTGACTCCCCAAAGCCTTTCCACCATCTACAAGGCACAAGTCAGGAGTGTGATGGAATACTCTCCACTTGCCTGGATGAGTGCAGCTCCAACAACACTCAAGAAGCTCGACACCATCCAGGACAAAGCAGCCCGCTTGATTGGCACCCCATCCACCACCCTAAACATTCACTCCCTTCACCCCCGGTGCACAGTGGCTGCAGTGTGTACCATCCACAGGATGCACTGCAGCAACTCGCCAAGGCTTCTTCGACAGCACCTCCCAAACCCACGACCTCTACCACCTAGAAGAACAAGAGCAGCAGGTACATGGGAACAACACCACCTGCACGTTCCCCTCCAAGTCACACACCATCCCAACTTGAAATATATCGCCGTTCCTTCATCGTCGCTGGGTCAAAATCCTGGAACTCCCTTCCTAACAGCACTGTGGGAGAACCTTCACCACACGGACTGCAGCGGTTCAAGAAGGTGGCTCACCACCACCTTCTCAAGGGCAATTAGGGATGGGCAATAAATGCCGGCCTCGCCAGCAACGCCCACATCCCATGAACGAATAAAAAAAAAATAGAAAAACTGCATATTTTTTAAATGGTGAGAAACTATTAAATGTTGATGTTGAGGGGGATTTGGGTGTCCTTGTACAAGAAACACAGAAAGTATTGCAAACAATTAGGATGGCAAATGGTATGTTGGGCTTTATTGCGAGGGGGTTGGAGTACAAGAGTAAGGAAGTCTTGCTGCAATTGTACAGGGCTTTGGTGAGACCACACCTAGAGTACTGTGTGCAATTTTGGTCTCCTTAATTAAGAAAGGATATACTTGCTTAGAGGCGATGCAGCGAAGTTTCATTAGATTGATTCCTGGGATGGGAAGGTTGTCCTATGAGGAAAGATTGAGTAGAATGGGCCTCTACTCTCAGTTTAGAAGAATGAGAGGTGATCTCATTGAAACATATAAGATTCTAAGAGGGCTTGACAGGGTAGATGCTGGGAGGTTGTTACCCCTGGCTGGAGAATCTAGAACCAGGGGGCATAGTCTCAGGACTGAGATGAGGAGGAATTTCTTCACTCAGAGGGTCGTGAATATTTGGAATTCTCTACCCCAGAGAGCGGTGCATGCTCAGTTATTGAATGTATTCAAGACTGAGATTGATAGATTTTTGGACTCTAAGGGAATCAAGGGATACGGGGATCAGCCGTAATCTTATTGAATTGCGGAGCAGGCTCGAGGGGCCGTATGGCCTACTCCTGCTCCTATTTCTTATGTTTCTTATGTTTCATATGAGTTTAGAGATAGTGTGCTTTGTCACAGCAAGGATGGAGAGCAAACCGACAAAATTTAGTGGGTCAAAGGTATTTCTATTCTCGGGGCAAACCAGCACATAGTGAAATATAATTAGCAGAAAATCCTCCAAAAAAGAAAGTGCAAATATAACATCTCACAAGAACTTTGGAAGACAGAATCCTGAGCTGCCCAACCACACAATGAATGGTCATAGTCACCAAGTGACCACAATAAAACTCTGAAGCGATACACTTGAAACACCCATAACCATCCTTGAGCCAGCACTGATAACTGCAGTACTCAAGTGAGGCAGACAGAACAAGTACACCAAATAGATATGATGTGGAGATGCCGGTGATGGACTGGGGTTAACAATTGTAAACAATTTTACAACACCAAGTTATAGTCCAACGATTTTATTTTTAATCCCACAAGCTTTCGGGGGCTTTCCCCTTCCTCAGGCGGTGTGGAAGTGACAATTTTGAATCCTTCGCATTTTCGAACCCTTCGTCGTCCAGTACTTCCCCGGAGCGGAGAAACTACGTCATGTTCTCCGCAGCCCTCAACATGTCATCAATGATGACGAACACCTCGCTATGTGTTCGTCATCATTGATGACATGTTGAGAGCTGCGGAGAACATGACGTGGTTTCTCCGCTCCGGGGAAGTACTGGACGACGAAGGGTTCGAAAATGCGAAGGATTCAAAATTGTCACTTCCACACCACCTGAGGAAGGGGAAAGCCCCCGAAAGCTTGTGGGATTAAAAATAAAATCGTTGGACTATAACTTGGTGTTGTAAAATTGTTTACAACCAAATAGATAAACAGTGTCACCGCAAAACAGACTGGTGCACATCGCATTATGATTAGCCATCTATTAATAACGATAAAACTGCCTGAAAGGGTTGTGGAAACAGATTCAATTGTAACTTTCAAAATGGAATTTGAAGGGGAGAAAATTGCAGGATCATAGAGAAACAGCAGGGGGAGTGGAACTAATTGGATAGCTCTTTCAAAGAGCTGGCATGGGCACAATGGGCCGAATGGCCTCCTTCTGTGCTGTAAGATTCTATGATATGCCCGGGGAACTGTAACCATGATCGATGACTGTTTTTGCCAAAAGAAAAGCCTTAGTGTAAACATATGCATAAAATCTACCTTCAACACTTTCCATCACAAATTGGGTTCACATTTACATTTTGATTTACAATGTGATAGAAATGAACCAATAAAGAAACATCTAGTATAACAGAGACTGATAGGGCCAAGATCTCCAATATATTATTTGGATTCGTAACAGATAGCGCAAAGTGGTTAAAAACAGCACTCAGTTGAAAAGCAGGAGTATCTCGTCTGTTGTCAGCTCACTGTATTACTCGCTGATTAGCTCGAAGGAATGTGTGTTGTAGACACCATTCCTCAGTTAATGAGAAATCAAGCGGTACTCAACGCAGGTTGTAAATCCTTTCCCAGTTCATCAAAAGAACATAAATTGGAAGCCACCCAAAAGGAGAGTCCCAGACACATGGCAATTATTTCAAAGAGGTCACACAATTCGACTCTCTTGTAGCCTCAATTGAGGTTATAATTTGGAAACTCTGGCTCAGTTCTAATGAGTATAAATGTGCAAAGATTGAAGAGTGTCTGGATGAAAGTATGGATTGTGAACATGTATGATTTTCAAATCATTTGAAGCGATTTTCTTTTTTACAAAATAGATGCCTGCGCAAAGCATTGAAAGATGTTTTCTAAAAAATAATATGGAATAAAGATAAAGTTGAATGATGAAGATTTTATGCTTTGGGCAACATTTCAGGAAATACAATTTGGATGGCAATAACTCATTGCGAAAATATTTGAATAGCTCGTGACATTGTACAGTGCAGAACCTGATAGAGTCAGAGCTTCCATCACCAATCATCTCCAAAGAGGCTATAGAAATATGTCTGCCTCTTTCTCTAACTGCTTGAAACATAGGGTCTCAGGGAACACCTACCATGACCCGTGTCCCTTCTCCAATGTCTCCACTGTGGTACAGAATCTTCACTTTGACTGTCTTCTTGATATCATTAAACCACTTGCCAACATTTTGCTCATTTACTTTAGCACAAGTTATCGCATCGAACAATTCAGCCACTCTTCCAGTCTTCCCTGAGCCTGGCACATCAGCATCTGAATGGCAGCTATACAAAACCCTGGTTAGACCACACCTAGAGTACTGTGAGCAGTTCTGGGCACCGTACCTTCGGATGGACATATTGGCCTTGGAGGGAGTGCAGCGTAGGTTTACTAGAATGATACCCGGACTTCAAGGGTTAAGTTACGAGGAGAGATTACACAAATTGGGGCTGTATTCTCTAGAGTTTAGAGGGTTAAGGGGTGATCTGATCGAAGTTTATAAGATATTAAGGGGAACAGATAGGGTGGATAGAGAGAAACTATTTCCGCTGGTTGGGGATTCTAGGAGTAGGGGGCACAGTTAAAAATTAGAGCCAGACCTTTCAGGAGCGAGATTAGAAAACATTTCTACACACAAAGGGTGGTAGAAGTTTGGAACTGTCTTCCGCAAACGGCAATTGATACTAGCTCAATTGCTAAATTTAAATGTGAGATAGATATCTTTTTGGCAACCAAAGGTATTAAGGGATATGGGCCAAAGGCGGGTATATGGAGTTAGATCACAGATCAGCCATGATCTTATCAAATGGCGGAGCAGGCACGAGGGGCTGAATGGCCTACTCCTGTTCCTATGTTCCTATCTCATGAGGAAGTCAGCCTCCTCGACCTCATAGTTAAAGATGGCACTTTGCATAATTATGATGTTATTGTCAAAGAACAATAATAGAATCATAGAAACATACGGCACAAAAGGAGGCCATTTGGCCAATCGTGACTGTGCAGGCTCTTTGAATGTGCTATCCAATCAGTTCCACTTCCCCCATTCTTTCCCCATAGCCCTGCAAATGTTTCATTTTCAAGTATTTATCCAATTCTCTTTGGAAAGTTATTACTGAATCTGCTTCCACCGCCCTTTCAGGCAGCGCATTCCAGATCATAACAACTCGCTGCATAAAAACATTTCTCCTCATCTCCCCTCTGGTTCTTTTACCAATTACCTTAAATCTGTGTCCTCTGGTTACCGACCCTCCTTTCAGTGGAAACAGTTTCTCCTGATTTACTGTTATAGGAACATGGGAACAGGAGGAGGCCATTTAGCCCCTCGAGCCTGTTCCGCTATTCATTGAGATCATGGCTGATCTGTGACCTAACTCCATATACCCACCTTAGCACCATATCCCTTAATACCTTTGGTTAACAAGAATCTATCATTCTCAGATTTAAAATTAACAATTGAGCTAGCATCAATTGCCGTTTGTGGAAGAGAGTTCCAAACTTCTACCACCCTTTGTGTGTAGAAGTGTTTCCTAACTTCACTCCTGAAAGTCCTGGCTCTAATTTTTAGGCTGTGTCCCTTAGTCCCAGGCTCTCCAACCAGCGGAAATAGCTGGAAATAGAGGGGGCTTATCAAAACCCCTCATAATTTTGAACACCTCTATTAACCTACCCTGCTTTAAGGGGAACAATCCCAGAGTTTCTAGCTTTTCCGCATTACGGAAGTCCCTCACCCCTGGTACCATTCTAGTAAATCTCCTCTGCAGCCTCTCTAAGGCCTTCCTAAAGTGCGTTGCCCAGAGTTGGACACAATAATCCAGCTGTGACCTAACCAGTGATTTATAAAGGTTTAGCATAACTTCCTTGCTTTTGTACTCTATGCCTCTTATTTATAAAGCCCAGGATCCTTCTCTGCTTTAAGGAGAACAATCCCAACTTCAGGGTCTCCATTCCAAGCAAGCTAAACCACTAAAAACAATGACTAAAAACATGGCTTCAATTGTTGGCTTACTTTGGCAAAAAAAAATGTCTGAGTATGAGTTAATATTACACCAGGCCTTCAGAAACTAGACCATCACTTTAACAGGCAAGCAGCAACGATGCATAATCACCACCCAAATTACCTCAATAAGCTCAGACGGGAGGATTACAGTGATTATTGTTTAAATTTAACTTTGTGCGTACACACAATGGAAAAATGCAGCAAATTTCATTCCATTTCATTGTTTCAACAAAGACTTCACCTGATGCGTTCATGCTTGAAAACCAGGATAATAGAAGGGGGAGAAAGAACTTCAGATACGGGAAGAGTTGGTTTCCTGACTCAGGAGACATCAAAGCTTTTGTTCTCGCTGGTTGCCCCAGTACGGCAGGCTGTATATTGCTGAGGTCTACTCACCCGCAAGTCTACAAGAGAATATGCAAAGATTACAACAACAACTTGCATTTATATAGTGCCTTTAATGTAGTAAAACACCCCAAGGCGTTTCACAGGAGCGGTTATCAAATAAAATTTGACACTGAGCCACATGAGGAGATATTAGGGCAGGTGACCAAAAGCTTGGTCAAAGAGGTAGGTTTTAAAGGAGGAGAGAGAGGTAGAGAGGAGGAGAGAGAGGTAGAGAGGTGGAGAGTGAGGGAATTCCAGAGCTTAGGGCCGAGGCAGCTGAAGGCACGGCCGCCAACGGTGGAGCGATTAAAATCGGGGATGCGCAGGAGGCCACAATTGGAGGAAAGCAGAGATCTCGGAGGGTTGTAGAGCTGGAGGAGGTTACGGAGATAGGGAGGGGCGAGGCCATGGAGGGATTTGAAAACAAGGATGAGAATTTTTAAATCGAGGCGTAGCTGCACCGGGAGCAAATGTAGGTCAGCGAGCACAGGGGTGATGGGTGAACGGGACTTGGTGCGAGTTGGGATACAGGCAGCAGAGTTTTGGAATAGGTCTGAGATTACAACAATGTCGTGGCTGTGTGAATGAAACCAAATGTAAAAGTAAATGGAAAGAGAGTGATGTGCAAGAGACCCCTTCCCAGTTGTTCTTTATACACTTGTCAGGCAGAACATATTTTACTTCATCTCAAGCTGACTGTTATCTCAGTGGTCGTCTAATCCACACTGATGCTGGCGGACTGTCATATTTCAGGAATTTTTTGAACCATTTCTCCACAGAAAGGATTTGGAAAAGAGTCACATTTAAATGTTGGGTCTTTAAAGCAAAGTGTAAAATAGTTTTTAAAAGAGCACAGAGATAAAAAGTTATCTCTCCAACCTCTCCACTTTTATTCTCTCTCTCTCCTCTCCCGCTAAGATTTCTGGGGTCGCCAGCAGTATTGGCCATCGGTCGTTCAAGTGCTTGGTTGTTCCTCAGTAATTCCAGGACTTTTTACTCAAAACATGCAGTAAATTGCGCTACACATGGTTGGTGTAGGATTTGGCAAATCACTTGCCCTAACTAGTGCAAATATCTTCAATGAGCTCTGCACAGCTACACACATTAGTTTTTTTCTAAAAAGTGTGACTCGATAAATTTTAAACCAACAGTCTCTGATCGAACAATGTTCATGAAGTGGACTTTTAGGAAAAGGATGCAGAGGGTTAGAGCAATCAGTATACAGGGTGGAAAATGGCAACCAATGAATCAAGCAGGGATGAGTGGAAGTCAAGGGCAACGGTCCAAGATCCTCCAAAGATTAGTTTTATCGGTAAAACAGCCTTGTGGGTTCAGGCAGTGGTCAACTGAGACTTGGGTGGAACTGAGCCAATATCTTTTACGAACTGGAAGAGGGAAGAACTATTTTAGTGGTTCGCATTTGGCTCCGATTTGACCAGGGTTCAATGGGAAGCCACTCACTGACAGAAACTACAGCACGAGACCTCTGCTCTGTCCGGGACTAAGCCTGCAAGAAGAAGGATAGTAGCTGTAGAAGTTTCGTACCGATCACTGTAAAACGCTCAATTCCTGAAGAAAATGCACAATTGGAACAATCGGATTTTTTTTTTCTTTCTCTCTCCAAACTTTAACGATGAGAAAAAGAGAGAGGCAGGTTTGTTACTTGATGAAAAATAAAGTTAGGTGTCATGGAAACTGTTGCTGTTCTGAGAGCAAAATAGCCCCCTTTGGTTCAAGGCTTGATGGTGATGATACATTTCGTCTGGTAGAAATAGCAAGGGGAGGCGAGACAAATTTCCCACAGGAAGGGAGCTGAATCACCCGGAGCATTTCCCAATAGCTGGTCACAAGCCAGTGGTGCCAGAGGTGGACGCCAACTGTCCACAGCAGTCTGGTGTGTGGAAGTGGAGTGGGGATCTAAAGCAGGAGAGAAAGTAGCAAACAGCTCCTTTAGTTCTCAAAGAATTAATGTATTTTGACTGTCACTTTTCATAAACTTTGTATTTCAAACTGTAATGAAACTCTGCACAATTCCCTATAGTTTCATTACAGCCTTTCAAGGTCCATATTTATCTAAGCCAGTACGACAACCAGTCTCTGAACTAAAAGGTAGTACAAGCGGCTTAATACTTTCCCATCAGTTTTCATAATTTTTAATATTTTCTGACATCCAACCAGCATCTTCTGGTTTTAAACACATTCAGAAAAGTTTGGATTTCCACACAGGACGGCGATGGAAAGTCAAACAAAAACTTGTGGTCTGCCAGTTTTATTTTTCTGGGAGCTGGCTGGCCTGTTTTGGAAGGTGACTTGTGTTCATCCCTGGCTGAGTCAAAGGCATTTAAAAGTAGACGTTGAAGTCTCTAGTTGACATGCACAGGAGTGGTTGAGCTAGTCGGTACGGAGTTCCACGCACGAGGGACTCATTATTCAGGAGTTCATACTTCAGTCTTTTTAACTGGTTCGCTTGTAAAAAAAAAACTACATACTCTGATTGTCACAACAGGACAATATCACCCAGGCTAAGGAGCCTGCCTAAGAAGTCCTTGAGATATCGCTAAGGTCACAAAGCTGGAAGCTACACGTTAAAGAATTTGCTCCCTTAGGCCCAGGCTTCACGGATTATTTACCAAAAGGACCACTTTTATTTGATATGTTATTTTATTCCCTTTATAGCGTCCGGATCCCCTTTTTAAAAAGATCCCACAGGTTAACTCTGCCACAGGTCAAATGGTTTTATTAGTTAAACAACTAGCCACAAGGCTAAAAGGGGGGAAAAAACACACTGTTCTGTTTGGTTTGCAGTAGTCAGGTTTCATTTTAGGAAAGAAGGCTTTGCATTAGACAGCAAGCAGTGTATTTTAAAACATTCTGAAAGATGCAAATAACCTAAAAGAACCTGCTATTTACTGCTCCTCCGGGTGTTAAATGGTGGGGAAGAATGAGGCTATTTGTTCCTTAGGCTCTGATGATTTGGACTCGCTCCTACTTTTATTAAATAGGTCGCCGCACTGTGCTCCAGGCTTCCCACTCTCTACACTTCAGTTTGTTTTGGCTCTTAAACAATTACCTGCGGGTTTAGAAGCCTATCAGGTGTCCAAGGAATCACTTAGCAAGGGTAGTTCACATTTAGTATTGACCTGGATTCATATAAAAGCAAAGACTTGAAAGAAAGACTTGCATTCATATAGGTCCTTTCACATCCCAAAGCACTTTACAACCAACGAAGTATTTTTATCCAATCTCGCACCAAGTCTCGTTCACTATCACCCACTGTGCTCGCTGACCTACGTTGACTCCTGGTCCAGGAATGCCTTGATTTTAAAATTCTCATCCTTGTTTTCAAATCCTTCCATGGCCTCGCCCCCTCCCTATCTCTGTAACCTCCTCCAGCCCTACAACCCTCCGAGATCTCTGCGCTTCTCCAATTCTGGTCTCTTGCACATCCCCAATTTTCATTGCTCCACCATTGGCGGCCGTGCCTTCAGCTGCCTAGGACCTACGCTCTGGAATTCCCTCCTAAACCTCTCCGCCTCTCCACCTCTCTCTCCTCCTTTAAGGCGCTCCTTAAAACCTACCTCTTTGACCAAGCTTTTGGTCACCTGTCCTAATATCTCCTTACATGGCTCGATGTCACATTTTGTTCGTGAAGCGTCTTGGGATGTTATACTACGTTAAAGGCGCTATATAAATGCAAGTTGTTGTTGCTAAAGTGTCATCACTGTTGTAATGTAGGAAATACTTCAGTTAGTTTGAATAATCTGTCTTTATCCATTGAAAGTGATTAGTGAATGGAATGGATTTGCTGATAAGGTAATGGAGGCAAAAGAGTTGAAATCTTTTAAGAGATAGTCAAACAGGGGAGGGAACCGTCGGATTTTTCCGGATGGGTTAACTAGGAAGGGCCGAATGGCCTTCCTCGTCGCTATTGACCTTGTAACCTTGTGGAAGCAACACAAAAGCTAACAGAAGAATGATGAAAATATTGGAATATGGATGGGGTAAATAAGCTTCGTGAAGATCGTGAGATTGTGGTTAGAACTGCTCTAAGTTGCGGAAGAGTTAAGAGGTTGTCTTGGGGGGTCAGGAGGTGGTTAATAAAGAGAAAAGTTTTTTAAAAACTTTAACACTTATTGATAGTTAATGGTGAAATCGCTAATTAGCAATACTGTAACTTTCAGTCAATCAGTTTAATTTATACTTATGGAATTGCCCGTATACTTAGTTCGTAAAAGCCAATGAATAGTTCTTTCTAAATTTAAGTTACTGACTCGTACAAGGCAAAGAAACCTCCAAATCTCTGGCGACAGCAGCAGTAGATGGAGAACAAAGAGGAGCTACACCCCATTCAGAGAGAAGGAGAGAAGGAAATGCCCACCAAAAGAAGAGGAAGGAGGCAGTTCTCACCAAGGATGGAGAATGTGGGTAGCCCAGCCAAAATTAAAACCTAAGCTTTGCTGGAAGGAAGCTACGTGCATTGTAGCTAGTTGCAGACACACACGCAAGTCCAGAAAACATGCTGCGTACATTCAACCATGTAATGCACATTTTGTACAAATAGAAACTCAAGCCTTTTTTTGGTGCCGTGTACTAAGGTTTTATCTCAAAAAGGTATACGCATGTACTGGGATATTCAAAAATACAACAGAATGAAGTGGAAAACATCAGAAAGTGAATTCCTTTTTAATATAAATCTCTGTCAACACAGTAAACCTCTCGGCTTTCAACTTGCCCAAGAAAGAATTCAACAGCGTTAAATATAATTAAGAGGCATAAACAACTTCGCTGAAATTTTTAGACGTAGTCGTCATAAACCCAGGACAGTTAATCCGTATAATTAAGAGCTGTGTACCAGTACTGTGCAAAGTATTCCAGCCCACACATTCACAGTTCTGCTGACAGCACAAACACAACCTTTATTTTAGACATAATTGTAGGTTCTTATTAACAGACATCATTTGCATTTTCCGATCGCCCGTTATAAACCCCCATTTGCCTATACAAACCGAGGCTCCTACTTCTCAATTCAAATATTAACGCCTGATAGAAATTATGCTTGCATCGGAACAGGAGTCAGTCATTCCGCCCCTCGAGCCTGTTCCACCATTTAATCAGATCATGGCTCCATCCACCCGGCTTAGTTCCGTGACCCTTAATAGCCCTGCCTCAAAAAAATCAATCTATCTCAGTTTTGAAATTTTCAATTGACTCTCTGCCTCAACTTTTGGAGCTTTTTGGGGGAGAGAGTTTCAGATTCCCACTCCCCTTTGTGTGAAGAAGTGCTTCCTGATTTCACTCCTGAACAGCCTAGCTCTAATTTTAAGATTATGCCTCCTTGTTCTGGACTCTCCCACCAGAGGAAATAGTTTCCCTCTATCTTGGTAATATCGTGCCCTTTCCCTTCACTGGTGATCTGAAGGGCAGAAGAGGAAAAAGAAAATAGCCGATTATTTAATTTTGACCCAATTGTTCCTGGAATCACAGAAGAGCATTTTTTTTTTATATTGGATGTACAAATCTGTTAGTTGCATCATATTATTAACTGTTCTTTTAAAGTCTATTTTTAGTTTAAGGTGATTCCACTTTGCTTGTCCTGATCACAATTCACATTAGGCCTAAATTTTTTTTAAATGGATTTCCAGATCTTAGAACTCTTTCATTATAACCTGCAAAGTCTGTTTCTCATACACATATAGAGTGACAGTCCAAAATAAGCATCCAAGCCAAGGTAATACCCCGTCATTTTTCAAGTAGCACTATTGTCTCAAAGATCAAGGATTGTTACACGAAAGGTGAGATGCAGTGAGGTTTTTTTTTTACATGTTTCTAGAGTGCTTTCAGGATCTTACCAGGTCTTGATGAAAGGGGAACACATATTACCTTCAGTCCAAAGTGACTTGATAATTGATGGTACCTTTGCATGCGCCTGGTTGAAGAGATTTCACCTGATTATTTGGACGGCCATCTTATTTGCCTTAATTGCCAACCAGCTGATGAAGTTTTAAATTCCGCCGACCGGTATTTTAGCAAGCTTTCCCCCCCCCCCCCCACACAGAATTAAGAACGAGAGAGATTACCTTTTCCTCCGTGCCCATCAAAAGCTATCAGTGCAGTGCTGAGGGAGCACTGCACAGTCGGAGGTGCCGTCTTTCGGATGATACGTTAAACCGAGGCCCCATCTGCCCTCTCAGGTGAAATTAAAGATCCGACAGCACTATTTCGAAGAAGAGCAGGGGGGAGTTCTCCCCGGTGTCCTGGCCAATATTTGCACCTCAACCAACATCACCAAAAAAACAGATTATGTGGTCATCATCTCATTGCTGTCTGTGGGATCTTGCTGTGCGCAAATTGGCTGCCGTGTTTCCTATATTACAACAGTGACGACACTTCAAAAGTTCTTAATTGGCTGTAAAGCACTTTGGGACGTCCTGAGGTTGGGAAAGGCGCTATATAAATGCACGTCTTTCTTTTTCTTTCTATCATTGTGGAGGATAGGTAACAGGGTAGGATGTGAAATTGAATCAGAATGGTATTATTTAAATCAGGCACAATTTGACTCCAAGCCACATACGGAGATATTAGGACAGGTGGCCAAAAGCTTTAAGTTTTAAGGAGCGCCTTAAAGGAGGAGAGAGAAGTGGAGAGGTTCAGGGAGGGAATTCCAGAGCTTGGGGCCCAGACAGCTGAAGGCACGGCCGCCAATGGTGGGGGCGAGGAAATCGGGGACGCGCCAGAGGCCAGAGTTGGAGGAGCGCAAAGAGCTCGGGGGGGTTGTAGGGCTGGAGGAGGTTACAGAGATAGGGAGGGGGCGAGGCCATGGAGGGACACATCGCATGAAGACACAGTCTCCTATCAGCTCAAATGGATTATCACTGGTCCATTGTTCAAATGGTCTTGGTCCAATAATTACTCCAAGCTCTGAGAAGAGGGAGTTGGAATGAGATTGTTTTCATAACTGCCTGGAGAGGCTTTCTGCATTCTAGTAATGTTATTGTGCCACTGTCAGGTGAAAGTTTACAGCTTCACTAACAACCAGACCTTCTGAGAATACATCCTTGATTTGTGGCTTCCTCCTCCTCCTCTCTTTCTCTCTCCCCACCCCCTCCCCATGAAGACATTTTACAACAAAACAGGCGTAAATTCATTAAAGACTACGTGCAGCTGGATGCAAAAGCGCAGCTCAGTTTTCTACTAAAACAAATAGGAACGAGTGCCGTGAGAAACTGCAAGGGGGATGTCAGAAATTGGCACATTCCAGGGAAATTCCAGGCAATGGGAATTACTTGACTTGTGTTATCACAATATTTTTGCTTCCAGTTTTTCCCCTCAATGGAAGATGATTTTGCAGTTATCAGACATCTAAAATCTAGTACTTCCAGACTTCCTTCTTCAATTATAGAATTTTACAATCTTATTTTTTTTGACTTTGATGCAATTTTCAGTATTGTATTCCGCAATGTGAGGGCAATAAACCCAACTGAAGTCATCACCTGACTTGCACTATTCTGATTGCTCTTTAGCTGCTGAGAAGATGTCTCGAATGTTTCTCAGTCCTCTGGTCAGCAAGCTCCATGCTCACTGATTTGTGTTACCTGAGTAGCAATGACTGAACATTTCTTGTGGATAAACTGCCCTCATCCAAAGACACACTGATACAATCATGCACTTAACTTATTACTAGAATATTATTCATTCAAATTTTTTTTCAATTCTGTTACAAAAAGGATATTGAGGCACTGGAGAAGGTGCAGAAAAGATTTACAAGGATGACACCAGAACTGAGAGGTTATAACTATCAGGAAAGACTGAACAGGCTGGGGCTCTTTTCTCTAGAAAAGAAAAGGCTAAGGGGTGACCTGATAGAGGTCTTTAAAATTATGAAGGGGTTTGATAGGGTAGACGTAGAAAAGATATTTCCACTTGTGGGGGAGACCAAAACTAGGGGCCTTAAATATAAGATAGTCACTAATAAGGAATTCAGGAGAAATTTCTTTACCCAGAGAGTGGTTAGAATGTGGAATTTGCTATCACAAGGAGTAGTTGAGGTGAACAGCCTAGTTGCCTTTAAGGGAAAGCTAGATAAGCACTTGAGGGAGGAAGGAATATAAAGGATTTGCGGATAGGGTTAGATGAAGTAGAGTTTGAGGAGGCTCGTGTGGAGCATAAACACCGGGATAGACCAGTTGGGCTGAATGGCCTGTTTCTGTGCTGTAAATTCAATGTAATTGGAACCTGGATTGCTGTACATATTTATCAACAGGACCTATCTTCCTGTCCAGATCCCATTTATCCCATATCCTACTCCAATGAGCATTTTCAAATCCAAAATTTACTTGAGCTGACTTAAACAGAAACATATAGTGCCCATCATCTCACAATTCAAGCAAGTGTTCAGCAAACAATTCCTGCAAAGCTAGCACGTAAATTATCAAAGCTCCATCACACTGTGTAACACATGGTAGAAACTGCATGCTTAGCCAGTTTAGGGTCAGAATGCTTCTGGAAAACATGGGCGTACCATCCTAAACATATTTTATAGCTGCATTATTGAGCCCTTTTACAAAACTATGCACCTTGTCCAATGGAGCCTTCCAAAAAAGAATCATACTTCTACCACAGTAAACAGTCAACCGCGGCTCAGCGGCAGCACTCTCACCTCTGAGTCAGAAGGTTGGGGGCTCAAGCCCCACTCTCGAGACTTGAGCACAAAATCTAGGCTAACACTCCCAGTGCAGTACTGAGGGAGCGCTGCACCTTTGGAGGTGCCATCTTTCGGATGAGACGTTAAACCGAGGTCCTATCTGCCCTCCCAGGGGGACGTAAAAGATCGCATGGCACTATTACGAAGAAGAGCAGGCTAATTATCCCTCAACCAACGTCACTGAAACAGGTTATCTGGTCATGATCACATTTCTGTTTGTGGGAGCTTGTTGTACTCAAATTGGCTGCTGTGTTTCCTACATTACAATAGTGACTACACTTCAAAAGTACTTAATTGTCTGTGAAAATCTTTGGGACGTCCTGAGGTCGTGAAAGGTACTATATAAATGCAAGTTCTTTCTTTTAAACAATGACGGTGTTGTCAGTTTCCCTGCAGTAGCTGAATCACTTGCCTGTAAATGGGTTAACCAGTTCGCAGAGCCCACAGCACATTGTGTCGGGTATTACCACAAACCGTGTGTAGAAGCACACTAAAGTATAGCTCAGCTGTCTAATCATTTGAATCTGAGCTTTTTTGTAAATCTTTAATGAGGCATTCAAAGGATGGGGGATTGAGCTAATCTGAATTTACTTTTGACTTCCATTTAAACCTAATGCTCAAAAATCTCAAGGGACAGCAAACAAGACAGATAGCCACTTATCAATATTTCCATTTGTACATTTGATCTCCATGTTTACCTGAATGCCTAGAGTAAATTTGGGTCTGTTCAATTACTTTACTGCCCTTTGAATGCAATAAACAGTGCGCACTATAGGTACAAAGCTTTAAGATTTGATCTATGTACAGGCTTAGCATATGGATAGCACAGAATGTTAGAACACTACAGCTAGAGTCATCCTGAAGCGTGTTGGTATTACTCATCACAGCAGGCTAGTTTTTTTTTGGCAGAACAAGAGTCCGACTAATATTGGAATTACCGCAAGCTTGCTTGCAATTTTCTGTAAGGGTTCTCCACAAGGCTGACCTTAGAGTCACATTGTCCACAGTGACCTTTGAAGCTGTTCAGAAATTGTAATGGTTAATAATTCCAAAGAAGCCTCTGACTGGTGGCATTCCCAGATCTGGGTGGCCGGTTATGGACTAATGTCGTTGAAGGAGATGTAATCTGTCTGGCCGATTGTCATGCTGTCGAGTGCTGCAAGGGAGTTTGGGCAACACCCAAAATATTTCAATGATTTATACACTGAAGACACTTTCTTGTCTCTCAGTATGGGGTGGGTGGTCAGAAGGACAACTGCATCTTCATGTGCAGGGGTGTCCTTTTGTGTTTTATGGGTACCTCAACAGATGGTCTTGTGAGGTGACTCCATGGAGGATTCTGCAATTATGGCAAATGCCTATTCTGCTCTTTTCCATCAAGATTGTATCCATTAGATGTGACATCTCCAACACCCAGAGTCTATCCTCTCCTCTTCTTCCTAGATGCTATTGACATTGTCACCCAAGGACTCGGATGCTGATGGACATGTGGATGAATCATTTATTAGATATGAATTTGGTTTCAAACATCATTTGAGGACTTTTTTTCAGACTGCTGCATAAGACACTGAATTCATTTTTGGATGATCAACGTTCTTACGGGTACGTCCGGCGGTGTTGTGGTTTACGTTACTGGACTCGTAATCCAGAGAACGCATTCAAATCCCACCACGGCAGTTTGAGAATCTGAATTCAGTTTTAAATCATCTGGAAACAAAAAGCTGGTCTCAGTAAAAGTGACCATGAAGCTGTCTGTTTGTCATAAAAACCCAACTGGTTCACTAATGTCCTTTAGGGAAGGAAACCTGCCGTCCTTACCCGTTCTGGACTATATGTGACTCCAGTCCCACACTCTTAACTGCCCTCTGAAGTGGCCTAGCAAGCCACTCAGTTGTATCAAGCCACCAATTTCTCGGAGCAACTTGGGATGGGCAATAAATGTCAGCCTTGGCAGTGATGCCACATCTCGGGAATCAATTAAAAAAGAATCCAGATAAGGGTCAACATTATATATGTGTTATTTATTGTCAAGTGTGATAGTCATTTATTTCACATCATAAGTGACTGATTTTTTTAAATTGAGAAATCTAGGTGAAGGACCAGGACCTATAGTGCAATACACAACCAAGATATAATGAGTAAGAGTGGAGACAACATAAATCAGGAAATAGTGATGAGGGGATGCAAATCTTGGGTTATAAAACCTGTAGATTGTAGGAGGAAGGGAAGACTGGAGGAGGTAAGGAGTTTCACATCCAGCACAGAACGAGGCCATTTGGCCCATCATGCCTGTGTCAGCTCTTTGGTAGAGCTATCCAATTAGTTCCACTCCCCTGCTCTATCCCTATAGACCTGTAATTTTTTTCCCTTCAAGTATTTATCCAATTTCTTTTGAAATTCCATTCAGGCAGTGCATTCAAGATCATAACAACTCGCTGCGTAAAAAATTTTTTGCCAATTATCTTCAATCTGTGTCCTCAGGTTACAGACCCTTCTGTCACTGGAAACAGTTTCTCCTTATTTGCTCTATGGAAACCGCTCGTGATTTTGACCACCTCTATCAAATCTCCTCTGCTCTAAGGAGAACAACCCCAGCTTCTCCAGTCTCTCCACATAACTGAAGTCCCTCATCCCTGGTACCATTCTAGTAAATCTCTTCTGCACCCTTTCGAAGACTTTGACATCCTTCCTAAAGTGTCTGGAAAAGAATGAGTTAAAGTACTATAGGGATGACAAGCCGTCAATTCAATGCAGTGAGGATTGGGTGGAGGACAGAGTTTGTGTAGGTAAGCAGAATTAGAGCTTAGGAACAACAAAAGAGGAAAGCTCAGAGGAGCATTAACCTTGGCTGTATCAACAAAATAAAGACAAGAAAGGTTCTTGTATTGCAAACGGCATAAGACAACTGGTGTTAGAGTTGTCAGATTCCCATCGACTTATTGGGACTGGTCTATTCCTCTCTCAAAGTTGAACGTAGGACCAGTCCAATAAATGGTGCATTTTTGATGGCACAACTCTACGATCTTTGGTCATCTTCACACACTGACCTTTTTAAGGTCATTATGTAATTTTCCACATTTCTCAGCATCGTTCTTAATTTTGAAAACTTTAACTTTTGGGGGCTGCTTTAACAGAGTCATTTTAATGACCCACAGTTTATTTTCTCAAGCCCATCATTTCCCCCTCTTCAATAAATCGGTTAACCAAAATATGAAGCTTCTGCAGTCTAGTACAAGGTTTGCACTTTACATTTTATTGAATCCTATTTTCTGACATTACTCACAACAGAAATGAACTGTCTTGTTAACAATGGTCAACGTGTTAAACCTCTCCGATTCTACCTCTCTCTCCTTTATAGTCCAACAGCTTTATTTAAAATCACAAGCTTTCGGAGGCTTCCTCCTGCGACTCGGCCAACGTTGTCTACCTCATACGTTGCAGGAAAGGATGCCCCGAAGCATGGTACATTGGCGAGACCATGCAGACACTGCGACAACGGATGAACAGACACCGCGCAACAATCGCCAGACAGGAGGGTTCCCTCCCAGTCGGGGAACACTTCAGCTGTCAAGGACATTCAGCCACCGATCTTCGGGTAAGCGTTCTCCAAGGCGGCCTTCGAGACACACGACAATGCAAAATCGTCGAGCAGAAATTGATAGCCAAGTTCCGCACCCATGAGGACAGCCTCAACCGGGATCTTGGGTTCATGTCACGCTACACGTAACCCCACCAGCGAAAAAAATGTTATCTGTTTTTAATACAACTGGTCATTCTCTCTCTTTCTCTTCCTTTCGGATGTTTCTCTCTCTCTCTCTCTCTCTGTCTTTGGGTTCTGACCGTTTGTATATTCAGTAGTCTTGTATGTAATGTCTCTCTGTCTGAACACTATTCAACTCCTTTGATTGCCTTGATAACGGGCAGTTGGAAAGATTATCAGTAATCACCAGGCATTGTTCTCTGATTATATATGCGGTACCTTTCATGGAATCCCGCACTCACCTGACGAAGGAGGAAGCCTCCGAAAGCTTGTGATTTTAAATAAAGCTGTTGGACTATAATCTGGTGTTGTAAGACTCCTTACATTTGTCCTTTAAGACGCTCCTTAAAATCTACCTCTTGTGCCAAGATTTTGGTCACCTGTCCTAATATCTCCTTATGTGGCTCAGTGTCAAAATTTGGCTGATAATATTCATGTGAAGTGCCTTGGAACATTTTACAATGTTAAAGGTGCTATATAAATGCAAGTTGTTGTTGTTAAGTCTCTTTAATTCCATTGGGTAGCATCAGTCATAAAGTAGCAAGTAGGTTCCATACTGCTGAGAAGCCACCATTCACAATTTGAACCCGAATATCCTTTAAACATGCAATTTAGGGCGAGGTTTTGATCCAGGTGGAGGGGGGATGAAGGTCTCTCTGTGTCAGCTATTATGAGTCCTAGTCTAAACTAAGAGATAGTCTGGATATTGTCCCCAACAGAAGAGTCCTCAGCACCAATCTATCATCAGCACTAGTTCAGCAGTTTCATTTGGAGACACATAACATGCGAAAAAGCAGCGTCACAGTTGAGATACATCATGAAAGTAACGTAAGCAGAGACTTGCTTTCTGTCCTCTCCGTGTGATACCTGGTCCAACAGTGCTTGATGCTGTCATGACGTGCAAGTAATGTTCTATTCTCATAACCCTCATCCGTACTCTTAATAGGACACTTCAGAGCAGTTAATGAGCCAGATGGACCACGATGGTATGCCAGATTGCTAAAACATACTTAAGATCAAAGTCATTGCATACATCTCAGCAATGAGTCTAATACATGGCTTGCATTTTATTGAATCCCATTTTCTGACATTAGACACAACAGAACTGAACTGTCTTGTTAACAATGGACACATGTTAAACCTGTTAATCCTCTCCGTCTCTCTACCTCTCTCTCTCCTCCTTTAAGATGCTCCTCAAAACCTACCTCTTTGACCAAGCTTTTGGTCACCTGTCCTAATATCTCCTTATGTGGCTCAGTGTCCAATTTTGTTTGATAATACGTTATGTCAACCAACATCAATTATTATGTTAAAGGCACTATAGCAGACAACCTAAAGCAGACGCAAAATTTGTAAAAACATTATGAAGTTAGATACCAGTATTTTTAAAAGAATATTACTGATAATGCAGACAACGGCAAGAATACGACATGAAATATGGCATGTAATTAACAATTTGCAGGGCTGTGGGGAAAGAACAGGGGAGTATGACTAATTGGCTAGCTCTTTCAAAGAGCCAGCACAGGCTTGATGGTCCGAATGGCCTCCTTCTGTGCTGTACCATTCTATGATAAACCAACTGAAAATGCAAACCTTATCTGAAACATAATCCTTTTGTTTTATTTAAATTTACCCTTCTCCTTCTTCACAAATTATTTCCTTCTCCTTTTCTGATTCCCCCCACTCCCCGCCCCCCCCATTTTGCAGCAGCTCCCAAATGAGAGGAGGCAATCGGGCCAATTCCAGGCCACTCGAGTGACCCAAAGGTTGTGTGTGAAAACCCCCAAGGTCAACAGGCTCTTAGACTTTCCACCCCTCCCCGAGGAGCCACATTTGAGATCCCAGCGGAATTCTTTAGATTTCCACCTTGCCAGTGATATTCCAAGTTTGACTGTAATTTACCTGATCACACTTCGTTATAGAATCATAGAATCGTACAGCCCAGAAGGAGACCATTCGGCCCATCGTGCCTGTGCCGGCTCTCTGAAAGAGCTATCCAATTAGTCCCGCACCCCCTGCCCTATCCCCATAACCCTGTAAACTTTTCCTTTTCAAGTATTCATCCAATTCCCTTTTGAAAGTTACTATTGAATCTGCTTCCACCGCCCTTTCAGGCAGCGCATTCCAGATCATAACAACTCGCTGCATAAAAAAAATTCTCCCCGTCTCCCTCTCTGCTTCTTTTGCCAATTACCTTCCAATCTGTGTCCTCTGGTTACCAGTTTCTCCTTATGTACTCTATGAAAACCCCTCATAATTTTGAGCACCTCCATTAAATCTCCCTTTAACCTTCTCTGCTCTAAGGAGAACAATCCCAGCTTCTCCAGTCTCTCCACATAATCCAGCCAGCTCTATTAGAAAGTGATTCTGATTTAATAAATCCAGTAGAGATAGCGTAGATGCCTGCACCACGTATACAATAAATAAAGCTCACAATACTGACAAGTTACTTGCAGACAACAGCAATAAACATGGCCGGTAATTAATGTGTACTCAGTTCCTCCGAATTAATGCACTGTAACATTACTGAGAGTGCAAAAAAAAAACATTCCTTTAATCCAATCTTTCCCATTGAGTAAACACTGCCGAATATTTCAGGAATTAATTGCTGTCTCAGTAAATGATCCACCATCACATTAATGGTGTGCATTGTACTGTCACACTCTCAGGGCCCCTTACACAACCATAAAACTGCACTCAGAATACCTTACTAGAAATGGCTATTGGGCCGTTAAACGCTTTTACAGCTTTTAAACAGCACTGGAGTGTACAGTTTGTAAACACTCAAGCACGCCTTTGAAAGAAGTAGCTGCTATTGTCCTGTATTGTTCCTAAACCTCGTGCGGGGATTCCTCGTACTTGCCCAACACTAACCTACTCCGCAGTTATGAAGAGGCCTGAGCCGCTGCTGCCTTGCACTGATACTCTGTGGTGTGTTTTATGGTGTAGGTGTGGTTAGACTTGCTGCTGAAGATTGATGGTGTGGCTGTTTGCCAGATCATCAATGGAGATTTAATAGGAAATTGCTCATTTGTTTAATAATTTCTCTAACCAGAACCAAGGTTATTGGTTTAGTGAGTTTAAAAAAACAATTTTGCCCCTCTTGTTCTGAATAAATTTCTGTCAACTGTTGGTTTAATTAGGGTCCGATTAATGAGGTGTGACTTTAGGAATCCTTCAGCCCTAAAGGAATGAAGCAGAAGTTGCTATTTGATACATTAAGAATTTTTTTTTAGTAAAATGGTACCTCCCACATTGGACTCCCCTTCAGAGGTCTTAAGATGGCATCTTCGTCTGGACTGACATTTGACCTCAATCTCCCTGCATGAGTTGACAATTTTTTGGTTAGGCTGCGAACAGATTACTTCAAGATAGTGGAGTCTTGAGGTGGAGGGGATAGGATGTTAAAAAGATTGTCCAGTGTTATCTGTGGCACAATAGCACTAATAAAGAATGAACTTGCATTTATATAGGGCCTTTCATGACCCCAGGGCATCCCAAAGCTCTCTACATCCAATGAAGTATTTTTGAAGTGTAGCCACTGTTGTAATGTAGGAAACACGGCAGAAAATTTGCACACAGCAAGATCCCACAAACAGCAATGTGATAATGACCAAATAATCTGTTTTTAGTGATGTTGATTGAGGGATAAATATTGGTCAGGACACCGGGGAGAACTTCCCTGTACTGCCCTTGAATCTCCATTTCCTGACCCCAATCCAATGGAACAGCAGGAACATCTGTATGGGGGTGGTGGTGGAAATGTCTGGCTATCTACCCACCTGGATAAATGGGGACATGGAGTCGTTCTGAAACTGTGCATGCAACACTACCTGAAACAGAATCAACAGCAGCAAAACCTCGATTAACCACCATAATGTTGTGTAGGTGCCTTTAAGGGGAAGCTAGATAAACACACAAAGGAGAAAGGAATAGAAGGATATGCTGATAGGGTGAGATGAAGTAAGGAGAGAGGAGGCTCGTGTGGAGCATAAACTCCAGCATGGACCTGTTGGGCCGAATGGCCTGCTTCTGTACTGTACATTCTATGTAATACAAATTGAATTTAATCTTTCTTTGGGCTATGAGACAGATTTATGTCAAGCAAGGGGGAGATGGTACTAGCCAGTTGTATATTGAGGCAATGTCTCCTGCCTCTGTGCCACGGGAATTCTGCAGGATAAATTGGGAAGACAGATAATTGGAAAGTTCCATTGTATTGTGATCCTTGGCTGATTTGAAATTAAATCAGAGGGGTTTTTTTTTTAGAAAAAGATCAATTCCAACAAAATCTTGTCGCCTCGGGGGTGATGGTTTGTTCAGAAAGTGTAGGGAAAACCCAACACTGCCTCTAGGAAGGACCGGCTGTTCGACTCCAAATTATCACCCACAGAAGCAGCTCCCGGTGCCAATAAAATGTCAATGCTGAGGTTAGATTCGGTTAATGGAAAATGATCAAACAGAGATAGAAGCAAACTTTGGCAGTAGATATAAGGACTAGGGTTGGGGTTGTGTGGGGGTTGGGGGGGCGGAGAACGAGGAACTGCTCTTGGACCAACCCCCACCCCCCTCAGTGGGTTTGTAATATCATTCTTAATTTACAAATTTCCTTTGTTGATCCGATCTTGAAGTGAACCACAACAAAAAAAAATGACTTCAAGCATTGGACAACCTTCATCAAAGGAAACAATTCTTAATTTTTTTTTTAAAACACACATTAAAGTGACCTAATTTAACCAGTTTTGATTGACAAAGAGCTTTTTAAAGATATAATGCTGGTGTTTATAGCAAAAGAGATCCCAGGTGCACTGACCTGAACAGGCAAGTTTGAATCAAGTGACAGACAAGAGTTCAGTAGTAGGGAAAATATGTTTGTTTCCAAAATAATTACTCTGTGCATTAGTTTAGAAAACATAAAACGGTTACGTAAATGTAACAGGAAATCGGCAAACGGTGTGAAAATGGCTAAACGTGAGTGCTCAGCTAATGCTATAGTGTAAGTGGTAACTTGTGTTAATGATGTGCTTTTCCTATGTTAATCCATCTAGTTGTTGGGCTTACTCCAAAAAAAATGGAAATCAGTTCAGGAACCATCTCATTTATGTAAAAGGTGGATTGGAGCAAACTCTTCCATTTACCATGCTTTGTTTCCTTAGGTTTATGCATGAGAGCCACGTTGAAACATTCGAATCCTTTCCTTATACGCTGTTCCTGGAGCCAATGGGCCCCCTTCTCATGGGCCTCACTGGCACATTAACCTGTCAGCTTGCTCGCACTTTTGCCTGAATCATTTTGTGGGTTCAAGCCCCACTCCAGAACTTGAGAGCACATTCTGGGCTGACACTCCAGCGCAGTACAAAGGGTGTGCCGCATGGTCGGAGGCACCGTCTTTCAAATGACACGTTAAACCGAGGTGCCGTTTGCCTGCTCAGGTAGACGTAAAAGAACCAATGCCATTTTTTCGAAAGAGAGTTCTCCCAGAATCCTGGCCAACATTCATCCCTCGATCAGCACCGTCTGGTCATTCATCTCCTTGCTATTTGCGAGACCTTGCTGGGCACAAGTTGGGTGCTCGGTTTGCCTACAAGATAAGTGACGACACTTCAAGAGTAATTAATTGGCTGTAAAGTAACTTTGGAACACCTTGAGATTATGAAAAGCACTGTACAAATTTTAAGATCCTTCTTTCTTGCAATTCAACCAACTCCATTTCCCCTCAAGGGGACCCATGAACAAGCACTGAATGGCCAATTCCCAGCACCGCTTTGGAATTCCCATAGCCACCAATATAATCCAGCATTCAACAATGTCCCTCTCCCTCACATAAACACACCGGGGACGTTTTTCTACGTATGAATGTGCCAGTACCACGTAATCAGTAATGCCCCACGAAAGCGGGTCAACTTTGTGTATTGCTCGATACAACAATGTAGCCAATTGCTTGCAATCTTCTGTAAATTTTTAAGTTCATTCAGGACTTTTGCTTATTTCAATCAGCAAGTTTGATACGGTAGATGTAGAGAAGATGTTTCCACTTGTGGGGGAGTCCAAAACTAGGGACCATAAATATAAGATGGTCACTAATAAATCCAATAGGGAATTCAGGAGAAATTTCTTCACCCAGAGAGTGGTGAGAATGTGGAACTCGCTCCCACAAGGAGTAGTTAAGGCGAATATCATAGACACATTTAAGGGGAAGCTCGATAAACACATGAGGGGGAAAGGAATAGAAGGATATGCTGATAGGGTGAGATGAAGAGGGGCGGGAGGAGGCGCGTGTGGAGCATAAACACCAGCATAGACCAGTTGGGCCGAATGGCCCGTTTCTGTGCTGTAAATCCTATGTAATTACATTTTTTGTAACACCATCAAAATAAATACTGTTTCAGCCTTTGGGAAGTTTCAACGCAGTAAATTCCAAGTTAACGGTCTGTGCATTAAACTCGCTTTTATTTTCCCAGCAAATTCTGGGCCATGGGTTTTTCATTTCTGAGCTATCTGAAAATTCATGTACATGGTACTCTCCTATTATAAAACTGCACACAAACTGTTCTGTTTTAATGAACACACTGTGAACAGCTGAGAGCTGCTAAAATATAGCTACAGCAATAAATTCACAAGCAAATATTTAGTAATGTCTATCATTAAGGCAAGTGATTTATTGCTCAGAAGCCTCCAGGACTTTTTAATTTAAAATTGCAATACTCAGTCAGCAAATCGCACTACACGCAGGAATTCAAGGGATTACAGAACAAAAGAACTTGCATTTATATAGCGCCTCTTAGGACATCCCAAAGCATTTCGCAGCCAATGAAGTACTTTTTGAAGTGTAGTACCTGTTGTAGTGTTGGAACACAGCAGCCAATTTACGCACAGCAAGGCCCCACAAACAGCAATAAGGTAAGTCACCAGGTAACCTGTTTTTGGTAAAACAGATTACCTGGTGACCAGAATTCATACCAGAATTTGCTGAAAAAATAACAGCAAGGTTAATGCACACGCCGTTAACTTGGAATTTACTATGTTGAAACTTCACAAAGGCTGAAATAGTATTCATTTTGAGGGATAAATACTCACCAGGACAAAGGGGAGATCTCCCCTGCTCTTCTTCGAATAGTGCCAGGGGAACTTTTACATCCACCTGAGAGGGCAGACAGGGCCTCGGTTTAACATCTCATCTGAAAGACGGCACCTCTGACAGTGCAGCACTCCCTCAGTACTGCACTGGACTGTTAGTCTCGTGCCCAAGTCTGTGGGATAGGGCTTGGACCCACAACCTTCCAACTCAGAGGCGAGGATGCTACCAACTGAGCCACGGCTGACACCGAAACGGACAAGAGCAGCAATTTCACAGGAGCACTGTCACCATCAAGTCACATACCATCCCGACTTGGACATACATCAGCGTTCCTTCATCATCGCTGGGTCAACACCGTGGAATTCCCTACCTAACAGCATTGTGGGAGCACCTTCACCACACGGACTGCAGCCGGGTCAAGATTTAGCCTTAGCGATGCCGGCATTGCCCACGTCCAAAGGACAATTTTTTGTTTTAAAAAGAATCTTTTTTTACATGGTGAATTCAAGGCTTCCACCAATCTTGCACCGACGTTACGACAGCTGATCGGGACCACCCCAAAGGAAATTCTCAGCGACAATGTCTGAATTTTCGGGTGCAGAAACATTAATTGTTCTTTTCTCCTCATGGGTGCAGAGATCCCTATCTCTGTAACCTCCTCCAGCCCTACAACCCTCCGAGATCTTTGCGCCGCTCCCTACCTCTGTAACCTCCTCCAGCCCTACAACCCTCCGAGATCTTTGCGCCGCTCCCTACCTCTGTAACCTCCTCCAGCCCTACAACCCCTCCGAGATCTCTGAGCTCCTCCAATTCTGGCCTCATTCGCATCCCCAATTTTCATCGCTCCACCATTGGTGGCCATGCTTTTAGCTGCCGAGGCCCTAAGCTCTGGAATTCCCTCCCTAAACCTCTCTACCTCTCTCTCCTCCTTTAAGACACTCCTTAAAACCTACCTCTTTGACCAAGACACCTGTCCTAATATGTGGCTCGGTGTCACATTTTGTTTGATAATCGCTCCTGTGAGGCGCCTTGGGACATTTTACTACATTATAGGCGCGATATAAATGCAAGTTGTTCTTGACGCTGATTGACCTGCTCTGTACTTCCAACATTTTCTGTTCTTATTGCAGATCTTCAGCATTCGTAGTTTTTTTTTTCCCTTTTCACCTCAAGTGTGTTTTCTTTGCTAACTACTAGCAACGGTCTACGATCGGCCAAAAGCAACTGAGTTTCTCTGGGGCTGGAGGAGCAGTGGGAACGGAACAGAGAACCAATGCTAATGAAGGTTGGTTTGATGCAATTGGAGTGAGGACAGCTCATTCTGAACATGCAACAGTTTAGGTGAGAGACCAATGGTGCATGAACTACAGTGGGGCTCATTTCAATGACTTGTTTCGGCTAATTTCTTGCATTTAGTGCTGGTGTATCAAATCTGGAACTATAATCACAAAAAGTATTTCTTTTGATTCTCCAAACAAAGGAGCCTTGAAAGAAATTCCGACTGAACTCAATAGAATAATTAAAGGATCGACCTAGAGAATGCTTTAAGATTACAGATAGATTTCAAACTGTAAAAATGGAACATAAACATCTCCTCAACTTTCTTTTTAAAAAGCTGTCACACAGTAAGCAGCTCACACAGTTAGTGAATCAGATCAATTTGCCTTTCTAGTTGGACTCTGATACAGTACCACACTGTATCTGACAGGAGTTGATAGAGTAGATAGAGAGAAACTATTTCCTCTGGTGGGTGGTGAGAAGGTGGTGGTGGGCCCTCTTCTTGAACCACTGCAGTCCGTGTGGTGAAGGTGCTCCCACAGTGCTGTTGGGTAGGGAGTTCCAGCAATGTGACCCAGCGACGATGAAGGAACGGCCAAGTCAGGATGGTGTGTGATTTGGAGGTGGTGGTGTTCCCATGCACCTGCTGCCCTTGTCCTTCTAGGTGGTGGAGTTGGCGGGTTTGGGAGGTGCTGTCAAGTGGAGAAGCATTTTATTTCCAAACACTAATATCTCTGATTTTGACAAACGCTCTTTTACCCCTGTTTATCCCCACTGCCCTTCCCGTACACACACTGTATGCAAAAAGAACAGTTCTGTCATTAAATCATACTAGAGACATGGAGAGCACAGCCAAATACAGTGCTGAACTTCTTATACTCTTCCTCGACAAGTCCTAACTCCAGCCTCAAAAGAACACTCCCTGACACACCAGTATAATTCTTCTTGCTGGCCCACACTAGCCACCAATTTTACCAATTTTTGAGGGTTTCATTTGCTCCTGTATCGCTCTGGTTAACACACTTGTGTAAAGTTCCTGTGTTTGCTGCTTTAACACGGTCATAAGCCAGTTTAAAAGTGGCCGGTACACTATACCAAAAGAAATGAAACACCTTGCTGTCAATCCAGTGAAGAGCCATACACTGTCGGAACTGGGTTGACATCGATAGCCTCAAACTCATTTTGGCTGTCAGAGAAAAAAAAGCTTTCATCCCGTTGGTCTGGGCTAGCTCAAAGAGCTGGAAGGACAGTGCGTTAATCACAAAGGGGTTTGACTTGCCCTGGTCGCATATGTCTTGTCCCGTTTGTGCGTGCCATTTTAACAGAGTCGTCAATGGTTGGGGGGAGTGGGGGGCAATGCATCAGAGTTCTCCTCATGCATCCTGTGAGTAATCGGTTTGTCGTTGAAACCAGCAGAACCGAATCAGAGAGTCTTCAGATCCCGGTCAATGGGCTCACAATGGGCTCTTCCAGCCAAACAGGTGGCTCTCAGACCATTGCCTCATGTCTGCAAACCCTACAACTTAATGTGAGGGTCTCTCAGCAGCGAAGTGTTCAATCATCTCACGTAACTGGTGGCCCTATGTGCTCGGCGTGCTGGTGATGATATAGGAACAGGAGCAGGCCATTCAGCCCCTCGAGCCTGTTCCGCCATTCAATGAGATCATGGCTGATCTGTACCCAAACTCCATTTACACCCCGTGACACCACATCCCTTAATACCATTGACTAGCCAAAATCTATCGATCCTTTGTGTGAAGAAGTGTTTCCTGACTTCTCTACTGAATGGTCAGGTGTTGATTTTAAGGTTATGTCCCCTTGTTCTAGACACCCCCACCAGCGGAGAAAGTTTATCTCCATCTACCCTATCAATTCCTTTCAAAACCCTAAAAACTTCAATAAAATCACCCTTTCACTTTTTACATTCCAGAGAACACAAGCCGAGGTTTATGTAATCGCTCCTCATAATTTAACCCTTGGCGTTAACAATGCTCCTAATTGACTGGAATTATAGAGTCCGATTATGCTAAATAAATAAGCCGTTAATCGACTGAAGATCGATCGGTTAGCGAACGTATTAAAATAGTGCTCAGAGGATTTTATGAGAAGGTGTTAAGCAGTGCACTGCCAGAGGGATTCAAACCTTCCCTTCGTTTCCCCGCACAGCGCAAGTAAATCAAACGCTAACAGGCAGACACGCGAAACCTCCACAAACCACGAGAGGATAAAGCGAACCACCAAAGTGGCACAAGGAAATGGAACACTTGCACATAGTTTACACACAAGTGGTGGGAAGAAAGTGGGACAGCTGAGCTTCAGCATCAAGCGTTTCCCCCTGAAAGTGAAGGAAAATCAAAAGAAACAGAGCAGCAAAGGGCACAAGTCGGGAGGAAGTGAACGGTCTCTTGGGAGTAGCATCAGGATATCTTCATACTTCAAAGCATGGCAACAGGAGGGGGGATAAAAGTGCGAGAATTTTTTTAAAAACCCCATTGATAGGTTTCTACTTCACCCAATATAAAACAATTGTTGAAAACAGTTCCTTCTTATGCTTTCTCAAGTGTCCACTTTTCAACAGGTCCCAATTGTGCTGTTGTCTATTTACACCATTTACTTTGTTAAGAGTCATGCTCGCATGCACACCGTCTGCTCACTTCAGGTGAACTATATATAAAAAGTCATGGCAGAAAAAACAAGCGGCCATTAAGTCAGGTTACTACTTGTGGAGTGATCCTTCATGACTTAAGGACCTGCAATGCTGGTGGCAAAGTCATATTTACAAACAGGAAAAGTAACCGCATACAGGTCACGCAATAGATCATAGAATCTGATCATAGAATCTTACAATCTTAGAATCTCACAGCACAGAAGGAGGCCATTCAGCCCATCATGCCTGTACCAGCCCTTTGAAAGAGCTATCCAATTAGTCCCACTCCACCCACCCCCCACCACCCAGTTCTTTCCCCATAGTCCTGCAAATTTTTCCTTTTCAAGTATTTATCCAATTCCCTTTTGAAAGTTACTATTGAATTTGCTTCCACCGCCCTTTCAGGCAGTGCGTTCCAGATCTCTGCGGAAAAAAAATATTCTCCACTTTCCATCTTCAAGACCTGGCAGTGTCCCACTAGATCTCGTTTTATGCTAACTGCCAAACAAATTTATTAAATAATACGTGAAAAAGTGAATAAAGAAATAACATAATATATACAGATAAAAAGGGGGAGAGAGAAGTGGAGAGGCGGAGAGGTTTAGGGAAGAAATTACAGAGCTTAGGGGCTAGACAGCTGAAGGCACAGCCGCCAAAAATCGGGACTGCGCAAGAGGCCATCATTGGAGGAGCGCAGAGATCTCGGAGGGTTGTAGGGCCGGAGGAGGTTACAGAGAGAGGGAGAGGCGAGGGCGGAGGGATTTAAACACATGGACGAAAATTTGAGGCATTGGTGGACCAGGAGCCAATGAAAGTCAGCGAGCACAGGGGTGAAGAGTGAGCAGGACTTGGTGTGATAACATCCAAGATTAAGCCACACAAAAGTGCATAGGCATAAATGATATAAATAGAATGTTGCATATATAGCCACTCAATATATTTCTCGCACTAGTGAAAGAGTCCTGCATAACACACTTGGTTTTGTCACTCCTTATTTTGTGTGATCGCTCACTCACCAAGTGAGCATAATATCGAACAGCTTTATAAAGCTCTTCATAGCTTTGTAATAATGTTTTTACAACATAAAATACTCTCCTTTTTGTAAAACACTCTTTCATTTCTATTTAAGCTTTTGACACTTTAACCTTCTCTTCCACATGACGTCCAATCACCATCAACCCTGAAATAGACTGGAATTTGCTTGAACTTTTCCTGAAGCACTAAGAACGTTAAGTGAGACTGGGCAAACCAGGGGGAAACAGCAAAGACCCTGTGTACGAACACGGAACAATTCATTTAGTGATATTAAATCAAAATAATATTCAAACACCTGATTTCGTCATTGACATCCTGGAATTTCGAACTGATTGTTTTCTTTTGAAAGAAGTTTCTCTTGTACACTTGCAGAAGAATCATTGAATTAAGAGTGACACTGGGAATCAAAACAGTCAAACAATAACCTATTTATCAGGGGAATAATACCGGTAAAGAAATCCTAAACACAGACACCCCATACTAAAAGCAGAGAGCCTACAGCTTGATCCAATGTTGAACATTCAAATATTTACTAGCTGTCATTTTTTCACTCTGGAGAATTTTCTAGAAACCTCCACCAGTCACCCACTTCAACATTTCTTTGCGTTGGCGGGGGCTACTATTCTCTGCACCCCTTTTTTTTAAATCACTGTTGGAAAGAGAAGCTTAGAAATTCGTCTTGTGACACATTTCGATTCCACTCAGTGAAAGTACCTGGAACCCAACACAACGGAATATGGTTAAAGCAGCAATTCTACATTGACCCAGTGCAAAGTTGGTACAGGTAGCAGTACGCCTTTAAAGCAGAGAGGATTAAAGGAGCAGGCAAACGAGCAACTCTTTAGAAGACAGCAGGTTCATGTCTGTCATCAATTCTATATTTTCAGGGGAGTTTAAGAAGCCGACAGTTCAGGCCATCACCTGCTTTGAGCAGGAACTAATGTAATTAATATACCTTGCATCAAAGGGCGCCTGGAGAATTAATATTCACCTGTCTGCTCTTGTCATTAGCTCCCATAAGTGATAACATGACTCCTGATTGTCCTTCTTAGTTCTGACATCGTCAAGGAAACTAGGGTTTGAACAGTGCTGAGGTAAAGGTTTGCGGAAAAGGTAAACAAGAACACCGCGATCAAACTGCAAAGAGAAAATGACAGGGGTAAAACACCTGCCTCCCAGCTAATGTTCCCCGAGCTTTGCTTTGAAGAAGCTGTTTCGTAAGTAGTGTTCAATGCCAGCAAAACACAGCAAACAAAAGCTATCCAACGGGTGTCTCTCCCTCTCAACTGGGGTTGATTAAACATTCAGCTGCAGAAAGCCCCCGCTTTGTCATGGCAGTTTTTGCCCAGGAATTAACATATCAGTCAATTCAATAGTGATTGAAATAAACCTCAGATCTAATCTAAAAATTGAAGAAGAAAAGTTGCACCAGGCAAGTGTGAGCATATATCAGCGAGCTTTCATCTGACAGGTCTCACAGCAGTACTGATAAACAAGGTGAATTAACCTTTTGCCTGCTAAAAATTCTGACAATCCACTTGAATGAACAGGTAGAAATCTGTGTGCAGTTAGAACTTCTTTGGTGTTCTTTTGATTACTGATTGTAACTCAAAACAAAGTGGGACTGAATTAATAACATTTGTTAAACTTCATCCTAATTTCATTAGTCAGAATATAATACTGAATGGCAGGCGATAATTAGAAATAGGAGCAATAGTACATTCACCATGAAAGGACAAGGCCTTACAATGATCACATAAAACTTAGAAGGAGTCATATTATATGCTGATTCTTTGTTTTGGTTGACTTTTGTGCTCATCAAAGTGAGGGATGCTCAGCATCGAAGAGCTGAATAATTTCTCCATGTTGACTACCCAGTTTCAACTGAGAAAAGAAAGACAGACTTGCATTTATATAACGCTTTTCACAACCTCAGGACATTCCAAAGCCCTTTACAACCAACGAAGTACTTTTGAAGTGTAGTCACTGTTGTAATGTAGGAAATGTGGCAGCTAATTTGCACACAGCAAGATCCCACAAACACCAATGAGATAAATGACCAGATAATCTGGGTTTTTTTTTTAAACTGGTGTTGGTTGAGGGATAAATATTGGCCAGAACACCGGGGAGAGCGCCTCTGCTCTTCTTCAAAATAGTGGCCTTGGGATCTTTTACCTCCACCTGAGAGGGCAGACGGGGCTTCGGTTTAATGTCTCATCCGAAAGACGGCACTTCTGACAGTGCAGCGCTCCCTCGGTACTGGCACTGGGAGTGTGGGCCTAGATTTTATGCTCAAGTCTCTGGAGTGGGGCTTGAGCACTACGACCTTATGACTCAGAGGAGAGAGTGCTACCCACTGAGCCAAGGCAGACAGGTCAGCTACATCAGAGTCGATGCAGAATTAAGTTCTCTACTCGCTCTCAACAATGTACCTTAACCCCAGTCTCAGAAAAGCATCCTACACTGAACAAAATGGAGTAACAAAAAAAAAATTACACCAACAAAAGCAGGAGAGAAGTTAACCCAAGAAAGTCATTTTTCTTTGCACACATTATTGCTGCATTGGGTCCAGCAATAATCCCCATTTTCATTGCCAATTAGTCGGGAATAAGACAGGTCATTCAACAGTGTGCCAATCGTTCCTCATAGACTCTGGTTTTCTCCCCACATTGTAAGATTTGAAGGTGGCAATCCATCATACTCAAAAATAACAATTCTTGTTGGAAAGAGAATCAATTTTGAAGAGGATGCTGATGACAACTAAGCCAATACAAGGTATAGAGCTGTCCTGCGCCTTTCATTGACCCACAGAGAATGTCTAGAGTTTGTGTTTCTGGAATTGCCATTTCTCCTTCAGTAGATGTCTGCACTGGTACTTTGCCAACTGACAACCCCATATATCATTGCTCACCAACTCGTGTAATCAGCTGACAATGATATTACATAGTTTAAAGATGTGCTTGACCGTATCCTTGTATCTCTTTAGCTGCCCGCACTCTGCTGCCTCTTGCCCTGTTCCAACTCGATATTGCAGGACCCCTTTTTAGCAAAGAGCTATGTGATATGGTAGTCCTTTTATTATTTAGCAAGGAGAAAAGTACATGAAGAGATTCAAACCAAGGACCTTGTGTTCCAAGTCTACACTCAATCAACTGAGCTAGCAAACACAGAGTGTGAAGTACAGATCCAATGGGATCAAGCCCATGTGACAATGTAAGAACAAACTGATTTGCTCAAACCCCTGATGCTCACTTGATCACGTTTGATCTCTCCGTCCTCTTTCCCGCCAACATGGCTCCATCGGACGCCACAAAGCTGACCTCTACACCACACACCAACATTGTCTTCATGGGAAACTCATTCGATGAACTTCTGTTTTCATTTCCAGTCAGGCCTGCTGCTCACAGAACATTCAGAGAAGAGGACAGATCAGATTGGTGTGGAGCAACAATTTGTGAATGTGCAAAAAATAAGAAAATGAAGAGCATAGGATGGGTAATGGCTGCACAGTGAGAGTCAACAAGGTGCTTGGATGGGATAGGATAGAATGGAGAAGCAAAATATATCATGGGGCCAGCTTTAGTCAATGACTGAGGGTTAGTTTAGATTCTTAGATACACAACATGCTCCCTAACTGGATGAACATGGTGAGCTTCAGGATGTGCACTATATCCTCAGGAGCACTTCCTGTTGGCCTCCAGTGCTTAGCTGGGGATGTGTACAGGGCATCGTAATCAGGTACCAGAGCTTTGTTATGGGTGTAGTGCAACAGAAGGTATAAGAGAGTAATCAAAACCATCGAGCAACAATTGAGATGGTGGAGGACAAGCAGACAAGGAGTGATGAGAAGGAAGGAAGAGAAGGCGGATTGTTAATTGGCAGGAAAGAACAGAAATGGATCGCAGATCTTAGGCGACAAAGCAGCCGGCTTGATTGGTACCCCATCCACCACCCTAAACATTCACTCCCTTCACCACCGGCGCACCGTGGCTGCAGTGTGTACCATCCACAGGATGCACTGCAGCAACTCGCCAAGGCTTCTTCGACAGCACCTCCCAAACCCACGACCTCTACCACCTAGAAGGACAAGGGCAGCAGACACATGGGAACAACACCACCTGCACGTTCCCCTCCAAGTCACACACCATCCCGACTTGGAAATATATCGCCGTTCCTTCATCGTTGCTGGGTCAAAATCCTGGAACTCCCTTCCTAACAGCACTGTGGGAGAACCGTCACCACACGGACTGCAGCAGTTCAAGAAGGCGGCTCACCACCACCTTCTCAAGGGCAATTAGGGATGGGCAATAAATGCCGGCCTTGCCAGCGAAACCCACATCCCATGAACGAATAAAAAAAAACAAAGCTCTTTCCCAGTATTTAGCAGCAATCTGAGGTCGGAAAGGGTGCTATGGTCAGAGGAGATAAAGAGCTTACATGTGGTGGAGTTGATGGTTTCATTCCAAACAAAGTTAGAGAAGGCACTAAGAAGGAAAGGGTACAATTATCAGGAAAGACTGAACAGGCTGGGGCTCTTTTCTCTAGATAGAGAAGGCTGAGGGCTGACCTGATTGTCACTAATAAATCCAAGAAGGAATTCAGGAGAAACTTCTTTACCCAGAGAGTGGTGAGAATATGGAACTCGCTACCACAAGGAGTAGTTGAGGCGAATAGCTTAGACGCATTTAAGGGGAAGCTAGATAAACACATGAGAGAGAAAGAAAAGAGGATACGTTGATTGGGTCTGATGAAGTAAATAGAGAGGAAGGAGGCTTGTTTGGAGCATAAACATCGGCATAGACCTGTTTCTGTGCTGTAAATTCTATATAATTCTATGGAGAGCTGCTGATATATGCTAAGTTGAGAGATGTGGGATGGATCCAGTGGAGGTGGGTTATCAGAGACTTGTGGGAGCGTGGCTGGGGATGAGAGGAACAAAGGCTGGTAATGTGATGAAAAGGATTGAGGGTCCAGCAGAGAGGTCATCAGGGTATATTACCAACTAACGCAGGAGAAACGATCCAGGGTTCGGTCTACTGGGTAGACGAGCAACAGCCTCACTGACCGCCTCCCCACACGAGCGGTAGTGTTTATTAGAGATGAAAACTTCAGTGATGGGTGACAATCCCCGATGACCCAGTACGTTAGAGACAGCAGCAGTGTTGCTGTTCGCACGTTGCAGTGAGAAATGAGGTGATTTAGGAGCTGCAGCGAGGAAGAGAAATGAAGAGAGCAGCTGACTGAGGCTCGATACTCGAAACTCCCATCTCATCCGACATTCAATCAGACCCAACATCCAGTGCTTGTTTAGGCTGTTCCCCATTAGAAGAGATTACCTACCGTGATGTAACACACAGAACAGCACTATTAGATCTCAGTAATGTAATAACAAAGAGCTGACCTATACTTGTTTTCTCCTGCCCAATTAGCACTTTTAATACTTGTAGTTTACTAGGCATTAATCCTGGAAGTAATTTTACCCATTAATTTGCAATTTAATTTCTGCAGCTACAAGAACTGACAATTCGAATTCCACAAGGCTCCCTTTGAAAACCCTGTATTTAAAGTTTTATAATGAGGTGCACACTATAGTTAGTATTCATAATGTAATATAAAATATCCTACTATCTAATGTTGGATGAGATGTTAAACCAAGGCCCCGTCTGTCCTCTCAGGTGGGCGTAAAAGATCTCATGGCACTATTTTGAAGAAGAGCAGGGGAGTTCGCGCTGGTGCCCAGGCCAATATTTATTCCTCAACCAACACCTAAAACAGATTGTCTGGTCATTTATCTCAAGGTTTGTGGGACCTTCCTGTGTGCAAATTGGCTGCCGCATTTCCTACATTACAACAGTAACTACACTTCAAAAGTCCTTGATTGCCTGTAAAGTGCTTTGGGTCGTCCGGAGGCCATGAAAGTATAAATGCAAGTTCTTCCTCATAACTCCATCTACCAAGGTGGGTAGATGGAGTTAAGATACAGATCAGCCATGATCTAATTGAATGGCGGAACAGGTTCGAGGGGCTGAGTGGCCTATTCCTGTTCCTATGGTTCCTTTCTTTAACTCATTATTTCCCAGGATCAGAAATTTGAAACTTTTTAACCTCTCAGTATTAAAATCTAAGCTTGGCGTTACTCAACCGCTGCTTCCTGATTTACCTCTCCTTTCATCCTTTCAGTCTCGGTGGCATTCTGTACACCAGGCTTTGGCTCTTCAACTAGGCTTCTGAATTTAAGAAATAAGTCTGTCATATGTGCATGAAAGAGACAACATTAAGGTGCAATGTCCATAAAGTCTAAACATAAATAAGTGACAGTCAGGTAAGGAGACGGGGGTGTACTTTCATACTTACAAAGAGGAACCAAAGAGATCATTTATGATTATCACTTTGCTCCAAGCAGCCAGTATATGATTAGACAAATGCCCACATCCTACTGTCTGCACATAGCACAAGCACCAGCATTACATCATGTAGCAAACTCGTTTCATTACAAGTCACCCAAGTCAGAAAAAGAAGACAACTTAAGGCGGGTAATCTGTAATTTCAAGTACAGATCAAACAGCCCAACATGACTGAATCTTTTTATATTCAGCAGGTCTAAGTTTTCAAAGTATTTTTTTTTTCAAATTCAATTATTCATAAATGTTTTCTAATTTGGTTGGAGTATAGATGAGAATCTTGTCTGAAAACCTTCGTCAAATTGATCTTAGAGATACTTCAATTTAATAGTACCAGCACAATCACCGTGGTAACCGTGCCATGATTACTCTGCGATCCAAAAAGCTTTATTCTGTAATTTGGTGCTGATTGACAACTGGCAGATGGTAACTTTTTCATTCATGCTCGGGATGTGGGCGTCACTGGTATTTATTGCCCATCTCCAGTTGCCCTGAGTTGGTGGTGGTGGTGGTGAGCCTCCTTCTTGAACCACTGCTGTCCAGCGGTTTGATGCAACTGAGCGGCTCGCTGGGCCACTTCAGAGGACAGTTAAGAGTCAAGCACGGTGGTGTGGGAATGGAGTCACATATAGGCCCAGAGCCAGTAAGGACGGCTGGTTTCCTTCCCTAAAAGGACATCAGTGAACCAATTGGGTTTTTACAACAATCCAACAGCTTCACGGTCACTTTTATGGGGACACCAGTTTGATCTGAAATTTAAAGCCGTGAAGGAAGGGGGGGCGGGGGTGTGAGGTGGGGGCGTGTGAGGTGGGGGGTGTGGGGGGGTGTGGGGGGGGGGCAGGGGTGTGAGGTGGGGGTGGGGGGGGGGGGGTGGGGGGGGGCAGGGGTGTGAGGGGGGGTGGGGGTGGGGGGGGGGGGGTGGAGGAGGGATATTGCCTTTAGTATTAGCTTTAAAAAGCTACAAAATGCTTTCACTATCACCTAAATCAAACTGACTCAAAGTTTAATCAGCATCTGGGTTTGCACCTTTGCTAGACGTATAAAATAGGGCCCAGAGTTTTAAGCAGCTGTGCCTCGCGAACCGCTTCTCAGAGGGAGAAAAATGAGAGCAGATTTATAGAAAGGAATGCATGTAGAATGTGACTTGAATCTGAATGAATGCAACTTACGAAAGAGTTCAGCCAGGACAACACAGGCAAAATGGAATATGCATCAACTTGATTCTCAGGCAAGTCAATTCGGCTCTCACCTCTATGAGCAGCAAGCCCAAGAGGTTGCTCATCCCCAGTTTCCGTCGCTCCACCATCGGCGGCCGTGCCTTCAGCTGCCAAGGCCCTAATCCTCCCATGGCCTCCCCGAACCCCCCTCCCCCCCACCATCTCTCTGTAACCTCCTCCAGCCCAACAACCCTCCGAGATCTCTGCGTTCCTCCAATTCTGGCCTCTTGCGCATCCCCGATTTTCTTCGCTCCATCATTGGCGGCCGTGCCTTCAGCTGCCTGGGCTCTAAGCTCTGGAATTCCCTCCCTAAACCTCTCCGCCTCTCTACCTCTCTCTCTACCTCCTTTAAGACGCTCCTTCAAACCTACCTCTTTGACCAAGCTTTTGGTCACCTGTCCTAATATCTCCTTATGTGGCTCGGTGTCAAATTTTGTTTGATAATCGCTCCTGTGAAGCGCCTTGGGTCGTTTTACTACATTAAAGGTGCTGTATAAATGCAAGTTGTTGATATACTTTACTGTAAAGTTTTATCATTTCTATTCTGTTAAAATAAATGTGAAAATATTTTTTTTTAAATCTGGGTAGGGGGATTTCCCAGCAAAGGCAACCTGTCGTTTTAAGAACATACAAAGCAGAATGTTACAGTTAAAATGCATCCAGATGCCAAGGGGTAAAGTAAAGTAAACCGATCTCATACTAGAGCTTCACCAACTCATATTTCATCAGCTGCTACACTGGAACAAAGAGCGACTACACTTCAGGAATCCACCACGTTTGCATTAATCCCCAGCCCTTGAAGGGGAAAAAAAAATTGATCATTTGAATAAAGGCAGAAAAATGACAAAGTGGTAGGGGGGAAGGAGGGTTTTGGTGAGGGATTGGTGCACAGTTACACAGGAATTACCCCAGGATTGCACATCCTCCTGAATCTTTGCACAAATTTCAGACTACAAGCAACAACGGCATTGTCCCAACACTTGTGTCTCCCACCGCTGGTGTTTGGAGTCGAGCTCTTGCGATAGATAGCACCACTCAACTTGTACGGACACTTCCAGTCGAATCTGAACCTGTACGCAAATCGATTATAAATTCCTGGCAATAAGTGTAAAACCTGTATAGCTGCAAAAAAAAATTAAAATTAAAAATTTGTGATCGAGTTTTCCGACTTAGTTTCCTCTTGCTCGTCTGCTAGACCGTAGTCTGGTGCGTGTTTGCGATTGGCTGTTTGTGAAGTGTTTGCAGCAACACTCCATTCTCAGGCGCGTTGCCTCAATCTTTGGCACATTTCTCCGAAGGCTTTAGTGGATAATGGCGCGACTAAGCCACCTTCAGACCAGCAGGCCTCGGCTTCCATTCCCAGTCTGTGCTGAGATATTTGATATTAGGTGGGGCAGTGTTTGGCATGCTACAATTGAGCTAGGAAAGGGCGGGAGGAACAAAATATCAGTCAGGATTATGGCTCATGAGCCTCGATTTTTACTGGGTGGGCGATTTCCTTCGCTCCACCATTGGCGGCCGTGCCTTCAGCTGCCTAGGCCCCAAGCTCTGGAATTCCCTCCCTAAACCTCTCCGCCTCTCTCTCTCCTCCTTTAAGACGCTCCTTAAAACCTACCTCTTTGACCAAGCTTTTGGTCACCTGTCCTAATATCTCCTTGTGTGGCTCGCTGTCAAATTATGTCTGATAATCGCTCCTGTGAAGCGCCTTGGGACGTTTTGTTATGTTACAGGCACTATATAAATGTAAATTGTTGTAGTTGCCCATTGAATCTACCAGGTTTTTTTTTGCGTAAAAGAGATTGCTATTAACTATTACAAAAAAGTTTTGTTCAAAGAAATAATTTTAGGTCACATTGCATCTATGCTTAAATGCAAGAGTGCCTGACAATGCTTTTTACTTTCATTAACATGTCTTCACGCTTTGAGATTACCAAAGATAATGTCCCATAGCTCCATCGCACGTTGCAGCCATGTGACTGGAGAACACTGTCCTTCAACACTGGAGTGCACTAACTTCAGACTACCTGCCAATTCCTGGCAGCCCTGCATCACTTATCATGCAATTTCATCCTCAAACAAAAAGACCATCAGACAAATCGTCGCAGCTCTGCCAATACATCTTCAATACTAGGAACTGACAGGTGCTTTGGAACTACAATGTGACATCAATCAACCATTTTGTAACGACACACTGGTGTAAATACTTCAACTGAATTAAATAGCCCTGGCATGTTAAACCAAGAAGGAATCTATTTAGTACTAAAGACCACATAGGCTGTGGGAACTATAAAACCAAGGTTAATGCGGTATAATTTGATCCGTGTCCTTTAAAGGCAAATGTGCTTTCCCTGGACATCTCTTCTCAGTTAGTTCAACTCTCCCAGTCACCCACCACACACTCCCCCCACAACCCAAATTATTTTATTATTGTGCGTTCTTTTCCGTAGCCTTAGGACTGACTGTAGTCAACAACATTGGTATCCGATCACTTTTATGCAAGTTTTTTTTAGGAGGCGAAACAGATTTTTCCTTGTCAACAAGAGGCAGCTTAAAGTGCAAACACATCAATAGCCAGCAACATCAATAATCTTGTCCCCTGTATATCAGCAGTTCTCTATCTGGGCTCCCCGTTCTCCTCAGGAGGCCCCGATCTCATCAGATTTGCGTTGGTCATCAGATTTCTGAACTTTTCTGCATTAGTTGACTTGCCAGTGTGTTACTGTACGCTAATAAAAGATGTTTTCTGCAATGAAAGCATTCTGTTTTCCCTCGGGTAGCTGACAGACTTTTGGAAACTGGGACAGGGATTCCCCTGGCAATATGTCAGTACTTGTAGGGGTCCTTCACACAGTAACATTTGGAAGACTTCTGTTAAATATATATATATATATTGAAATAGAGATATCAAAGAAAATTCAATAAATTGTGCAAAATAGAATAATTTTCATTTCAAACCCAATGGATAGGAAAATCGTAAAGTTCTTTATGGAGGAGGTTTTTTTTTTAACCATTCTGTACATTAGCAATTTATATGAAAGGAGTACAAACCTTGTGGTACTTTTTTGTACGTTGGTGGAAGTGGAAATCTCTTCCTCCAGATCTAGTAACATGTGGAACTGAAGTCAATTCACTAACAGCTGATTCACTGACTCTCGGAAGGCAGCTTCTCAACTTGACGATAGGACTGTTGGAGAGAAAGCAATAGGTACATCAACCTGAGCTTCTTCCCAACTCGCTTGCTCGCTCTCTCTCAAAAACCAACCAGGTGCGTTATCAACAGAATGTAGAGTCCCCGGGTCTGTTGCATGGCAGAGGGATGAGTAACGGCCCAGGACACCAGGGAGAACTCCTTGGCTCATCTTCCAATAGTGTCATGGGATCTTTTACGTCCACCTGAGAGGCCCTTGGTTAACGTCTCACCCGAAAGACGGCACCTCCGACAGCGCAGCCCTCAATCAAGTGCTTTGGGGGATGTCCTGATGACACGAAAGGTACAATAGGTATATAGGTATATAAATGTGTTCTTTCTTTCTTAATGTAGAGAGTAAGGACAGACGAGAGATTATTCCTCAAGTATAAAGCTACAGTTAACACGGTGGGCCAAACTAAATACAAAAACAAGGTAAAGGAAGTTCAGAAACTGGTCAGGAAAACTAAAATAGAAAATGAGGTTTGGAGAGCAAGTAGTATTATTAGAAAGAAATACAACAACTTGCTTTGATAAAGCTCCTTTAACATAGAAAACGGTTGCAGAATGATTCACAGAGGTGTAATCGGAAAATATGCACTGAGCCAAAGAAGGAAATATTAGAAGGGATGTCCAAATGTTTGGTCAAAAAGATGGGTTTTAAGGAGAGTCCTGCCCTTTAGAAAATCCCCCTCCCCCGCACATTTAAAAAACCCAACTCAAACTATCACAGTCGGTATATTTCATGATCAATCTAACCAGCTCTCATCGAACTAGGTCACGACACCTGGCTAACTACACATGCAAATTTAGCCTCTGATTTTCTTATAGGTACACAGAGCCACTAATCCAATAACGGATCAGCAGCAACACTGACTAACGAGGGTGTGTGGCCATAAAACACAATTCAGTCCTGCATGTTCTTCTAACCCAGCGCTTTTCCCATTGGAATACAAGGAGAATTATTGGCCGTTTAAACAACCGCTCAATATTCCCATCAACAGAGTGCCCGTTAGCTGGTATGGACCGTAATTCCTGGATGGGTAACACGATTCCGCAGTAAAGAGAAAAAAAAAACGAGGGTATAAAGAACCCAATAAGGAAATGCACCAAAACAGTACACGAATACCTGGTCTCTCTCACCAGCTGGAAAGTTGTAGCTGATTTGTTCTGATAAATAAATGTCACAAACGCAGAGTCAAAAGGTCACTTGGGGATCAAAGCCTCTGTAGATGAACTGTGGCAGCAGCTGGCATTTTCAGCGAGAATCCACATCAGCAGCACCTTGTGATCATTCTCACATGGCACGCAGATCTTTAATGACAGAAGTGTTTAAGTCAGGTTGTAGGATATCAGATAGAACAGCTTAGATGGTCATCGCGGTTCAGCTGCACTCTGAGCCCACTTCATCTATTTTTACCTCTCAGCCCTTTCTCAAACCTCTTGTATGTTCAAATGTGTTACAGGATTCAGCAACACTCCTATAAAACAAGTTATGAATATACAACTTTTATTGCTCCTCGTAAGCTCGGTAAGATTTGAGCAAAGGACATCCATCCTCTTAATTTTTGACTCACATCCAGCTGCTCAGTAAACAAATTGAGTCCTCTGTGTATTTAAAGCACCAAGTGTTATTCCCATCTTAATTTTATCAAATGTAATTACAAAAAGTGGCCAAGTGGAAATCCAATGAGGCAATTCGCTCTCTGTTATTAAACACCACCATATATCTAGGCATTAAGTCTCACTGGGTCAGCACTGACGTGTGTGTGAGGTGTATCAGCTTCACTCAGGTGATTGCAACCCAAAGGTGAGAGCGCTATTACTTCAGTGTATGAGCTAGGCCGACGCTCTGGTGCAGTACTGAAGGACTGCAGCATTGTCAGAGGTGCCATCCTTTAGATGACTTAAACTGAAGCCTCCCCTGCCTTTGCACTACTTGAAGAATAGGGAACTCTCCTGGTGTCCGAGGCCAACATTCCTCCCTCAACCAACACCACTAAAAACAGGTTGACCCGCCTGCAATCCCTTTCCTGTTTTGTGAGGATTTACTGTGTGCAAAACATTTGCCAAGTTTACCTCTATAACTACTCCAGTACAGTACCAAGGGAGTGCTGCACTGTCGGAGGTGCCGTCTATCGCAGGACTTGGTGCGAGTTAGGATATGGGCAGCAGAGTATAGCAATAATCAGTGTAGCAATTACACTGGCTGGGGAGGCAGTGGGGTGGGGTGGGGTGGATTATATATAAAAATCTCTGATCGAAGTTTACAAGATATTAAGGGGAACGGATAGAGTGGATAGAGAGAAACTATTTCCACTGGTTGGGGATTCTAGGAGTAGGGTCACAGTCTAAAAATTAGAGCCAGACCTTTCAGGAGCGAGATTAGAAAACATTTCTACACACAAAGGGTGGTAGAAGTTTGGAACTCTCTTCCGCAAACGGCAATTGATACTAGCTCAATTGCTAAATTTAAATCTGAGATAGATAGCTTTTTGGCAACCAAAGGTATTAAGGGATATGGGCCAAAGGCGGGTATATGGAGTTAGATCACAGATCAGCCATGATCTTATCAAATGGCGGAGCAGGCACGAGGGGCTGAATGGCCTACTCCTGTTCCCATGTTCACTTGAAAGAAGAGTGTGCGGCAAATGGAGAGAAGCAAATGAACACGTGTTGCATCTCTTAATACCTCACCCCAACTTCTTCCTCTCTCCCATTCTCTTAACTTTATGTGTAACTTGATTCGAACTTTCCCATACTCGATGAGATAACTCGATGGCAGCAGCCCAGAGAACGGGCAGCTGCCAAAGTGAGTTCTGGTTGGCACTGTCCCCAGGGGTGAAGATCATGGGGTAAAAATATCAGTTTACCCAATCATTGGGGGGATTCAACTCACTTTGGCAAGTTCACACTAGGTACGTGACAAGTCACCGGAAGACACAAATCGTCACACTCAGACAGGAGCACAACTTTCACCGAGGGAGTCAAGTCAGTACAATGGAAGTTGATTTTAAATATATATATATATATTACCCGTTCAGAATGCCTCAGTCAAGGGGAGTGTGCATACCACTCTGATGTATGTGAAACCAAGACTGATGATTATCCTTCATATTAGCACAGACTACAAAATAAGTAATGAACCCTCTTTATCACAGCACTTCATTACTCTGAAAACACACATTATCAGGAATTCAGTTATAAGGAGGAATTAGATATTGTGTTGTGACTAGCACAAGTCAAGATACCTGACATAGGATCATAGGAATTTACAAGGGCAGAAAGATCATTGTGGTCCAGTCTCAAAGTTTTAAAACACAACATACATTTATACCCATCCCCCAACTGCTTCTTTTGCCAAATATACTATCCAGCCCCATCATGAATTTGCTGCTATCTGCACTGCTGCCTCTCGGATGGGACGTTAAACCGAGGCCCCGTCTGCCCTCTCAGGTGGATGGAGAAGATCCCAAGGCATTACTCAAAGAAGAGCAGGGGAGTTCTCCCCGGTGTCCTGGTCAATATTAATCCCTCAACCAACAGGAGGAAGGGGAGGAGGAGGAGGAGGGGAGGGAGGAGGAAGGGGAGGTGGAGGAAGGGGAGGAGGGAGAGGGAGGGGAGGAGGATGGGGAGGAGGAGGAAGGGGAGGAGGGAGAGGGAGGGGAGGAGGAGGAGGAGGGGAGGGAGGAGGAGGGGAGGGAGGAGGAAGGGGAAGAGGAGGAGGAAGGGGAGGAGAGGAGGAGGATGAAGGGGAGGTGGAGGAAGGGGAGGAGGGAGAGGGAGGGGAGGAGGATGGGGAGGAGGAGGAAGGGGAGGAGGGAGAGGGAGGGGAGGAGGATGGGGAGGAGGAGGAGGAAGGGGAAGAGGTGGAAGAGGAGAGGAGGAAGGGAGGAGGAGGAAGGGTAGAGGAGGAAGGGGAGGAGAAGAGGGGGAGGGGAAGAGGGGGAGGGGAAGAGGGAGAGGGGAAGAGGGGGAGGAGGGGAGGGGAAGAGGGGGAGGAGAAAAATTTGAAATGGGTGCTGCTGATCTACAGTCAGGGAGACGGATCCATCAATCATTGGTTGACAAGATTTTCTTTTGAACTCTCTAAACATGGGCCTGAGCAATGCTCAGGTGATCTTCATGGAATACTGGCCCCATGAACAACATGCTCTGCCTCGTCCCCACTTCTGTCCCTGCCTTATTCCACCACATGCAGTATTAATATGTCCCTCTGACAATAAATCTACAAAGTGCTTTTGAAAGAAGACGCAGCCAGTTAAATCTCCTACTCCAGAACCCCGTACATGTGCTTCAATGATTGCTGCTCCTGGGCTTACCCCTGGTCAGTGTGTGGTGTCTATCAAATGTTAACTAAGCCTGTGCTGCATCAGTGGGAGGAGTCTGTGCAGTGGCGGGCTCTTGTTCCTCAATGGGGGTCTTTTATTGTGGCCGCAGCACCAGACTTCTTTCCGCTGGGAACCTAGGAACAGGGGGAGGCCATTCAGCCCCACGAGCATGCTCCGCCATTCAATTAGATCATGGCTGATCTGTACGTCAACTCCATTTACCTGCCTTTGCTTTATATCCCTTGATCCCCTTACCCAACAAAAATCTATCGATCTCAGTCTTGCAAACTCCAATCGTTCCCCCAGCATCCACGGACATTTGTTGGGGGGCGAGACGCGAAAGAAGTGTTCCAGATTCCCACTCCCCTTTGTGTGAAGAAGTGCTTCCTGACATCACCCCTGAACGGCCTAGCTCTAATTTTAAGACCCCTCATTTTTGATTCCCCCACCAGAGGAAATCGTTTCTCTGTAGCTACCCTATCGAATCTTTTAAACATTTTAAGCACCTGGGCTTCGAAATGGACTCACACCTCCTTCAATCACTTTACCTCCCGCATTAGCTGGCTTATCCTGCTCGCACCCCATCAAATCTTCAGTACGCTGAGGGGAAAATGCCTCACTCATGTTTCCTCTTGCCATGCCGCAGCTACTGGGTCTCTCTCATGAACTGCAGACCGCGTTTCATGGCAGACTGTACACCCAGCAGAGTGTCCTTCATCGCCTGTTACATGTGATGGTATCAGGCCGAGGTGTTTTCCCCGCCCCCCCTATCCCCAAAGCGGGAGAGAAATCAAAGGCAAACCCAGCCAGGTGAACAGGAACAGTGGCAGAGGCCGAGTATTGAAGGAACGACCATAACCGGACTTAAAATTCCCATTTGTAAAATTTATTTTTGAGGGTCGGTAACCAGAGGACACAGGTTTAAGAAAATTGGCAAAAGAACCAGAGGGGAGATGAGGAGAATTTTTTTTTTAACGCCTCGAGTTGCACAGCCTGAAAGGGCGGTGGAAGCAGATTCAATCGTAACTTTCAAAAGGGAATTGGATAAATACTTAAAAAGGAAACATTTGCAGGGCTATGGGGAAAGGACAGGGCAGTTGGACTAATTGGGTAGCTCTTACAAAGAGCCAGCACAGGCACGATGGGCCAAATGGCCTTTTGTGCTGTGTAATTCTAATCAACGCATTGAACTGACATGAACAGTTCAACTTCTAAAGCGGCAGAGGTCGAACATTAGTGATTCTGACTGCATGAATAAAAGTAATTTTACAACACCAAGTTATAGTCCAACAAATTTATTTTAAATTCCACAAGCTTTCGGAGGCTTCCTCCTTCCTCAGGTGAACGGTATTCCATACCAGTACGGTATTCTGAATTCCACACCGTTCACCTGAGGAAGGAGGAAGCCTCGGAAAGCTTGTGGAATTTAAAATAAATTTGCTGGACTATAACTTGGTGTTGTAAAATTGTTTACAATTGTCAACCCCAGTCCATCACCGGCATCTCCACATCATGAATAGAAGTAAGAAGATCTCCCTCTGGTTCAGCGATGTAGATTTGGAACCCATGGTGCGTGAAACAGGACCATGGGTTCCAAATGGATTGTACTCATGGCCAGTGCTTACTAAAGGCAGGCAGAGGTGGCTAACCACTAACACAATGGTTGACCATCGCCTGGGATCCTGAACAAAATGGAAGGAAAGTGAAAGAACAAAAGATTTGCACCTGTCATTAGCAGAGCTGGGAGTTCTTACTTGGCTCACTCAATAGATCCAACAGGACAGGGTTTGCACAGCCATATCCGATACAGGGAATTAGGCCTGCAAGAAAGATTACTTTCACAAGATGACAGATCTTGAGCATAGTGAACTTTAAATGTGGATCATTGGAAGATCAAATTAACTTTTTCCAGTGACTTCATGGTCAACTCCTATCACTCACTTAAATTATGTCAATCTCTTGGGACCCTGGTGATTCCCACTGGAAGGAAATGTTGATTTAATCACAGTTGTGCCCTGATGTCCTCTCTCCTGGCACAGGTACAAGCATGTGTTCCTTTGCTTAATTCTTTTATACCCTGGGGATTTTGATATTTGGCCCAGGGTTTCGGAGTAAAGTTCAAACACTCTGCGTGAAATCTCAGAGACGTTCCCGTGACCTGGTGCCAATGTCTTTGAGCACACGGTCACACAGTTCAGGCAATTCTGCCACATCCCAAGCTCAATTTCTGCAGCAACCCCAACACATCCTGCAGTCGATCCAGGGTTTTGGGGATATCTGATAGCCTAACAAGCAGAAAGACTTTGTGCAGTCATAGCAACAGGAGTGGGCCCCATCTCCAACTCCGTTCCCTAACCATCGTGCTGTTACACCTCCTTGGCCACTGTATCAGGCTGAACCAGACTGTTCGCAAACTTGGGCGTCCTATTTGACCCTGAGCTGAGCTTCTGACCCCATATCCTCTCCACCACAAAGACCGCCTACTTCCACCTCCATAATATCGCCCAGCTCCGCCACTGCCTCAGCCCATCTGTTGCTGAAACCCTCATCCATGTTTTTGTTACCTCCAGATTCAACTATTCCAATGCTCTCCTGGCTGATCTCCTACCTTCCACCCTCCATTAACTTGAGCTCATCCAAAAACTCTGCTGCCCGTATCCTAACTCACACCCAGTCCTGTTCACCCATCACCCCTGTGCTCACTGACCTACATTGACTCCCGATCCACCAACATCTTAATTTTAAAATTCTCATCCTCGTATTCAAATCCCTCCATGGTCTCGTCCCCTCCCTATCTCTGTATTCTCCTCCAGCCCTACAACCCTCCGAGAACTCTGCGTTCCTCCAACGCTGGCCTCTTGTCCATCCCCCACTTCCTTCACCCCACCATTGGTTGATGTGTCTTTAGCCATCTAGGCCCTAAGCTGTGGAATTCCCTCTGTAAACCTCTCTCTCTCCTCTTTAAGACCCTCCTTGAAACCTACCTTTTTGACCAAGCTTTTGTCACCTGTTCTAATGTCTCTTTACGTGGCTCAGTGTCACGTTTTGTCCGACTTACGCTCCTGTGAAGTGCCTTGGGACGTTTTACTATGTTAAAGGCGCTATATAAATGCAAGTTGTTGTTGTGGCAAACAGTCAAACAAGGTCACAATTATAATGGTGCTTCTATGCCTCAAATGGTTTGACAGGAGGAAACAAGCTTCCACAGCTCAAGCCTCACCTTTATAAACTCTCCGTGACTAGTCGATGTGCACTAACCAGCCTTGAGTATATATATAAACTTGAAATGACCAACACATGCAAACACACTGCAAGGAATTAACCCAATCTCAACTCCCAACTGCCTTTTACAAATGGGCCACGCATGCTTACCTGTGGCTCCACTTCACACTAATGCATCCTTGTCAAGTGGTCACCGTGTACTCCAAGAGAGACACCCTTCTCTTCTTCAGCAGGTGCTCGCTCTGAATGAGATTCCATCCTTCCCAGGGCTGTAACTTTCCAATAGTTGCAACACAGGCAGGGCACCTTCCTTCGTTGGTACGTTTTATTTTATTTGCCACACATTTCTTGAACAACAGAGGGGCAGCAAGCCAGATAGGAAGGCGGGCAGCACTAAAACCCAGTCACATACTGAATGTCAATCCTGCTCGGGAACACGAGAACTACTGGTTTATCTGCAGCGACTGATGTCCCGTCCCTCGTTACACTACACCTTACAGAAGATGAACAGGCTTCACGCACGCACATCGTACTTAAGACGCTTAGGCCACAGATCGATACCTTTGTGTGTTATGTAAATTTTTAAAGATTTTTTTAATATTAAAAAGGCCAACATCAATAAACGTCAACTCCAAAGATGTACGCAGGACAAGGCAGTCAGAAGTTTTGATTCCAGTTGCTGTGGAGAGAGAAGCCAACTCCCCCAAATAACTCCACAAAAGGGGCCTACTCCCTCACACAAAGCAGCTTATCCCAAATAACTCTCTCCCTATCGCTAAGTGCCAGCATTACAAGAAGTCTGAGGAAATCCAAAGGAGCTGAAATGCAGTTACTCAGAATTGATCATTCAGTTCAGATCTCATCCCTAACTACATTTAATTGCCGTTCCAAGATTATCCTACTTGTAAATTATTAAGAAAAGCGTTAACTAGATCACAGAACTTTATCCGTGTGATACATCTCGAGCTATCCCGCATTGTTACAATGCGAGGAAACTATTTTTACCAATTTGGCTTGCAGACGGACTACTGTAGTCAGCTGTTTGCAGTTGCTGTTAAAAATATTCCTTTCAAGTAGTGGTTACAAAAGTGAACAAACTGGCGATATAGTTGAGCAAAGCTGAATTTAGATTTTGATCTGAGTTCCAATTTAGCTTCAAGGTTTTTTATCAATGGAATCAATTTGATAAGACAGCTTCAGGGAGCTACGTGGTGAAAGGCCCACTGTATTTACTCAGAACGGCAGAGCTGGTCCTTATCGTCCAAACTAATCCAGATGGATCCAATTGAAATAATAATAGACAATGCACAACAGGTCTATCAGCTTCTGAAAAAAGGAAATACCTCAGGTTAAGACTCATCACAATCCTTCCTGTAGGGTTTTCAACGGAAATGGTGGTTTGCGTGAATGCCTGTGAGCGAGTGTGTGTGTGAATGTGTGAGACAGCACACATCTGTGTATGTATATAGAGGTGTGTAGATATAAATAATATATGTATATGTGTATGTATATATATAAAACGCACCAAGTCCCGTTCACCCATCACCCCCTGCGCTCGCTGACCTACATTGGATTCCTGGTCCGGGAACACCTCGATTTTAAAATTCTCATCCTTGTTTTCAAATCCCTCCATGGCCTTGCGCCCCCCCCCCCCCCCATCTCTCTAACCTCCTCCAGCCCTACAACCCTCCGAGATCTCTGCACTCCTCCAATTCTGGCCTCTTGCGCATCCCCGATTTTCATCGCTCCACCATTGGCGGCCGTGTCTTCAGCTGCCTCGGCCCCTAAGCTCTGGAATTCCCTCCCTAAATCTCTGTTCCCTCTCTAACCTGTTAATCCTCTCCGACTCTCTACCTCTCTCTCCTCCTTTAAGACGCTCCTTAAAACCTACCTCTTTGACCAAGCTTTTGGTCACCTGTCCTAATATCTGCATTTGTGGCTCGGTGTCAAATTTTGTTTGATAATCACTCCTGTGAAGCACCTGTTTTACTATGTTAAAGGTGCTATATAAATGCAAGTTGTTAGATATATGTACGAGTGTGTGAGTGTGTGTATAGAGAGACAGAGAGAGGGAGAGAGAGATAGATATAGATGTGTTTGCATGTATGTGTATTCAGATTTCTAAACCTCACAGTATTTACTTTTTATGTCCACAAATTCATATAAATCCAAAAGCACCCAATTCCAAATTCAAAGCTGCCCAGGATTGGCTGTTGCTGTATAAGAAAATAAAATGGAAAATGGCTTTGCTTGATGTTTCTGGCTGGAATCTATTGATTGAATTCTTGTGGAGGAGTAGAGCAGGCACACTGTGGGACAAATGAATACTTGTGAACATTTTACAAGTTCCATTAGTTAATCTTTAGGTGTTCATTTCAAGTCATGAAAAGATATTACCATAAACAGTTGCAAATTTCTCAAGTTGTATTTCTTGGGCGATACATATAGTTCAATGGTTTCCAGTGATGGGGATAAATCTTATTAGAATGCATGACATACACAGCCATTTTAAGTTACTTGCGGTAAGTACAGTTCATTTTTCTTCAAAAAGAGGGCACCAATATGCCATCTGTCAGACTATAAATAAATTCTTCATTTTCTCAATACTGTATTTAATACTAGGGCATCATCGTGCTTTAGTGAGAGCACGCAGTCCTATCACGAAGCTTCTATTTGAAGAATTAATTCTGTGTAATTTTTTCCAGGTGCAGAGGTTTTTTTTTAATAAAGTAAATATTGCACTGAACAGCTGTCACGATGCAAAGACATTGAAATGCACAACGGTTTATTAACGTATTTACCTTTCAACATTAATCTACAATCAGGAAATGCATTTGGTGCCTGGAGGGTATTCAGTGTCAGCACAGTTATGCCAGACAATACAGAGGGCGGTAGGCGTGATTGGAACTCCATGTAAAAGAAGGGCGTTAGACCGAACAGGCTCTAACACAGTGTTGGACAGAGGCCTGCAGCAACCCCACATACAGTTTCCATTGTGGGCATGCAGAAGGAGCCAGGTGCTACAGTGAGAGTGCTGCCTATATCCTAACTCGAACCAAGTCCCGTTCACCCATCACCCACCCTGTGCTCGCTGACCGACACTGGCTCCCGGTCCGGGAATGCCTCGATTTTAAAATTCTCATCCTTGTTTTCAAATCCCTCCATGGCCTCTCCCCTCCCTAACTCTGTAACCTCCTCCAGCCCTACAAACCCTGTGAGATCTCTGCGCTCCTCCAATTCTGGCCTCTTGCGCATCCCCGATTTTAATCGCTCCACCATTGGCGGCCGTGCCTTCAGCTGCCTTTGGCCTTAAGCTCTGAAATTCCCTCACTCTCCTCCTCTCTACCTCTCTCTCCTCCTTTAAGACGCTCCTTAAAACCTACCTCTTGGACCAAGCTTCTCGTCACCAGTCCTAATATCTCTTTATGTGGCTCGGTGTCAAATTTCATTTGATAATCGCTCCTGTGAAGCCCCTTGGGGACATTTTACTATGTTAAAGGCGCTATATAAATGCCAGGTGGTTGTTGTTGTTGTTGTTGTTGTTGTTGTTGTTGTTGTTGTTCCAGAGCGATGGGCTACAGTGGATCAAATGGCCTTACCTCATGTAGAATGTAAAAAGAAATCCAACACAGGATGGGCAGTTCCCCACAGGAAGAAAATGAGAGAGCGTAGGTTCTCCCAGCCCACTCTCATAACCCCAAGCAGCATCTTATACAGCAGGGGCACGCGGTGAGGCAGAGGGATCGATCCCTGCACTAAATGGTGAGGCCTGAGGCACCCCTAATATTGGGTCTCGGGCCTCACTACCATCTAGCTGCGGACAGAAGCAGGCGCCTTTAAGGGCGTCCTGTCAGGCCGCATGTAGATCTGGTTTTCCTGAGTGTAGCCGGTGCCAGCCGTCTCAGCTCAACCCAATCCTGCAGTGGGGGCCTCAAGTAGGCGTTTGACTCCTTTATTTGCATACTCAAAGGGTCGAGCGCCTGTTCCAGGAGTGGGCACTGCACGGAGACTTTTTTGGCCTTTACCAATATGGCGGGCAGCACATTTCTGGCTCATTATGAGCACCCGCTCCCTGCCCGCCATATTGGAGGCCCTTTATCACCCGCATAAACAGGTACTGCGCGGCCAAATTTCTAGGTCAGTGTCTTCAGGAGAGGCAGTGCTAAAGCAAAAATTGAGGATAAAAGTGGGAGATACCAGTCCCTTCAGCAGAATCCAGTTAACACAGCAATGTTTTTATACAGGCTGCTCCATGGCAGGTCACATTAGTGTGCCTCAGATCAACATGACATGTCCTTGTCGCTGTAATTCTCCAGGGAAGGCTATGCTACCAGGAGAGGCACTGAGTGATGGGCAGGAGCTGCCCGAGAGAGGAGGAACACCATGTTTCCATGGTAGTTTTATCAGGGGGAGGGGGTAGGACTCTGCGGCCACTGCTCCCCTCGCCAGCTTCATGCCAAGAAGGTGGGCCTGCCACATTGACAAGCAATCCTCTGTTCATTTGTGTTCTCTTGTATAAAAAAAGAGGGTCTGCGTTACAAGGTTCTTAGTTTTAACCAATTATTGGACGTTTTAGTGATTCTATTGCCAACAATACAATCTAAAATCATAGAATCATGCAGCACAGAAGGAGGCCATTCAGCTCATCGTGCCTGTGCTGGCTCTTTGGAAGAGCTATCCAATTAGTCCCACTCCCCTGCTCTTTCCCCATAGCCCTGCAAATTTCTCCCCTTCAAGTCTTTATCCAATTCCCTTTTGAAAGTGGGACACACAGAGCCTCGAGATGTAAAAGGGGACAGTCATGAAAGGAAGGATGCAGCATCCCGCAGAGGTCGCACATAGGATGGAAAAATGGTAAAAGGAATAGAATATACGTTAGAGGGAGTCACGATCAAATGGTACAGTGCTCTGGTCAGATCTCACCTCGAGTACCATGTCAGCGCTGGTTACCAAGAAAGAAAGGAGACTTTCAAGCATAAGAGGGAATGTCGAGAGGAACACGGGGCTGATCACTAGTATCGATGGTCTGAGTCACGAGGAAAGACCAGAGAAACTTGGGCTCTTCAACCTGGAATGGAGGAGTCTGAGGAGTGACCTTATAGAAGGGATCGAAGATAGTTAAGGGAATGGAAAAGGAAAATCTGGACCATCACTTTGCATTAAATTGCAGTAGTAGGACAAGAGGAACGTAGGTTCAAACTAGTAAAAGGTAAACTTAAGACAGGAAGTTCTTCTTCACACAAAGAGAGATCGACACATGGAACGGATTTCCAGAGTCATGGAATCATTTAACAAACAGATAGATGGTGCAATGGGGAGCACGTAGGGTCTTTGTGGACAGATGAACAAGATGGGCCAAATGGCCGTCCTCATCTGTAATTATCGCCTGATCTTGTGAACAGAATGCTCCTTTAAAGCAAATCTTTCTTAAAAAAAAAACCCTTCTGTATACGTTGTACAACATTTGGAGATCCCTGCAATGTTCTAGTTATATATTTGCTGTTCCACCTCTTCCATTTATTTATTTTCGATTCAAAGTCTTTGCAACTATTTAATTTTTGTTTCTTTTTTTTAACGTTTCTGTGTGAATTTTGTGCACGTGAGCCTGAGGGATTGCAGGGGGAAAGAGATACTTTTTTCTCGGCAGCTACTTGTGAAGGCAGTCTCCAAAACAACAACACTGGTGAAGGATGTCGAGTCCAAAGGTATGAGGCTCACATTCCACACGATTGTTTGGGCCCAGTTTCCTGATAGAAGGCTTAAACCCAGGCAACCTTTTAGCCCAAATGCGGTGGTATTCCGCTAAGTACTTGCTTTGTCTTATAATCACTTACATACAGATCTAAAGACTACAACCGTTAAAATGTTACAGAACACCCCAGAGAAATTGAAAGATTTGCTCCATTAATTCCCTTGCACATTCCTCCAGATTCAGTCAAAAGAATTTTCCCTGTTAAGTAAATAAGACATTTCTACAAACACTATTCGCACAGTCCGAAACTGAAAGGTTAACTCCTTCCATTTCTAAAAAAAAAAGGAGCTTTGCAGAAACCTTGAAGAGAAAATAATTATTTCAGTAACAAAGTTTAGTCGTGCAAAGTTCTGGGCAGGAGGGGAGAATGTGTGTAATAGGAAACACAACAAAAAAAAAACGTTTTGGAATTTCTGAAGAGGCACCAAAAGACTTAACAGAACTTAGCAAAGGAAAACACCTCAGACATCAAACACGGCCTGGATTTGTGCTACAGCCCGTGGAACACACACATTGAAAAGGGAAGATCACTTTACAGTTTCAGCAAGAGCAACACTTTCACACACAAGCAGCCAAGGATCAAACACATATTCAAGCCCAATGCAATCCAATACCCATTGGCTACTTCATTTAATGCATCAGGAGGTTTCATTTGAATGCAATTGAAACATGGCTCAGAAATGCCCTTCGCACAATACTAAAAATAAAAATTCCACACTTTTCCCGTTGGAGCTTTGTTACATGTTAATTAGAGAAAGAAAGACTTGCATTTATATAGCGACCTCGACTCCCAAAGCACTTTACAGCCAATTAAGTACTTTTGAAGTGTCGTCACTGTTGTAATGTGGAAAAGGCAGCAGCCAATTTACGTACAGCAAGATCCCAAAAACAGCAATGTGATAATGACCAGATAACCTATTCTTTTAGTGATGTTGGTTGAGGGATAAATATTGGCCCACCAGGGAGAACTCCCCTGCTCTTCTTTGAAATAGTGCCATGGGATCTTTTAATGTCCACCTGAGAGGGCAGATAAGGTCTCTGTTTAATGTTTCATCCAAAAGGCAGCACCTCCAACAGTTCAGTACTCCACTGGGAGGGTCAGCCTGGATTTTGTGCTCAAGTCTCTGGAGTGGGGCTTGAAAACGCAACCTTCCGATGTAGAGGTGAGAGTGCTGCCCACCGAGCCAAGACTGACACCAGTACAAGAAGGCTCCAGTATCCATGGACCTGTACTCCAGCAAGGAGAGGAGGAATTAGGGGAGAAAATAGAGAGGAAGGAGAGAAAAGTGATCAAGATCGAAGCGCCTTCTCTGCATCGTTTTCTAGCAAGTTGGAAGCTCATTAAACGTAAGCCTCAAGTTACAATGTACGAGTCAACCAATGACCCTTTAAATATTGCTACGGTTGAACAGATCAGCAACAACTTGCATTTATTTAGCGCTTCACAGGAGTGTTACCAAACAAAATTTGACACTGAGCCACATAAGGAGACCTTAGGACAGTTGACCAAAAGCTTGGTCAAAGAGATTGGTTTTAAGGAGCGTCTTAAAAGGAGGAGAGAGAGGTAGAGATGCGGAGAGGTTTAGGGAGGGAATTCCAGAGCTTAGGGCCTAGGCAGCTGAAGGCACGGTGGAGTGAAGAAAATCGGGGATGCGCAAGAGGCCAGAATTGGAGGAGCGCAGAGATCTCGGAGGGTTTTAGGGCTGGATTTTTACCACCAAAGAAACCACCAAGATTTTTTAGAACTGTGGTCATCACATAGCAGGAACAAACCACAATGCTCGAGTTCAATTGTTTTATAACTATCTGCTCTACATGATTGGTGGGCTGAGCTGAAATCTTTACACTCAATAGACTCAGTTCACTGGCTGGTCTGACATTCTGATACTGCTTTTACCATTTTATTTCCACAATGCATTCAGTAATACCAGACAACAGTGTGGAGCAGTGCCGTGGTAGTTTAGAAATTCCTAACCTTGAAATGACTTCCTCCGAAAGAGCTTTATCATTGGAACGTTTTGTGTAGCTGGTATGCAATGAAATCTTTGTTAAGATGCAGACTAAAGGCTAATGAACCAGTCTGAAAGGAATTTCTACTTCTGCCCTCAAGAAAAACAAGGATAGCCTTTTCCCTTTAACATGTCACTCAGCTCTACTCTCTTAAACCCTAATGCGTTAAGTGGTGATGGATACTTTTTTCTATAGCAATGAATTGCATTTTGACTCCCAAGGGCAGTAGTCACTGTTCACACTTTGTCATCTTTTGAAATCAGCTGCCGTGAATAATTATGCTTATTTTTTTTTCCATACGTTTATCATTATACCATTTCTAACCAATCGGAAGCAATAGGTGCAGCACAAGATAGGGTCAGGCTATTGCGAAATTGCATGGAACTCACGCACTCTCAGTCAGACCATTCATAAAAGATGGAACAGACAGAGTTCTCCCCCAAAAAAAGTATAACTCAGGGGGGAGGAATGTAAAGGAGATTGGGAGAAGGAGGAAAGGGAAAGCCTTTTAAGAGCAAATGGAAATCCTGTTGATGTTTTTATAAAACGATGCTCCGTCATATATAAGTGGTGAAGGAGCGATCAAAGTGTACGATTCATTTTGAATCAAATGATGAATGAAAGCTACAACTCTTGGATAAACAAATATATTTTTAAAAATCTAAATTAACAAGAAACCCAAGCCCAGTACAGAGTCACCCCAAGTATTTTCTACGATTATAGAGAACTGTTTTCTTTGGCTTTCATTTTGTGAAGAATGTCAAGCATCACACAAAGGTGAGTTGAGGTTTACTGCGACCATTATCCCTTTAAACATTCACCTTGTTATTATAGGAGCTGTTGACATATCCCCAGCATTACCTTCTCTGATTCTGAGACCATGGTCTCTTCTTAAAAGGTAATTTCCCCAACTCCAAGTTTTCTTTGAAAACGTCCTCCGATATAACTTATTCTCTGACTAAACACCAGTTTCCCCAACTGCTGACTATATTCTGTTGGATATCAATCTCGCACCCAATGCCAGTTGACTGAATTAGCCAATCCCTTCCTTCTTAAAGGATCAGTCCTCTTACTAAACTTACTATGTGAGGCGACTATTGTTAATGAAGAAAAATGTGTGTGCGTGTGCGTGCGTGTGTGCATGTGGCATCACAGGTACAATATTACAAGAAATCTACATGTTTTAGCATAACAACATGCGGTTGACTGGAGCTGTTTTTCAGCTCAGACTGATAGGATGAAAATCTCCACTAGCTGAAGCCTACAGCTGTCAGCAGGGGAAGGAGTCTGGGAATTTTTGACCCAGCTCCATTGGGTATGACTTCACAGCACAGTTTCCCATAACTCGGCAGTAAATTGGTACTCAGACAGAATGACCACAGGCATGGCTTACGTGGGGAATGGAAATGCTGTAATGGTACAGGAGTGGATGCTCTTCAAAGGTTCAAGATAATGCACACTGTTGGAGGCATACTCTTGGACTTCACCCATGCTTGAAGCTAGCTTGGTGTAAAAGGTGGAACAATGTCCCAGCTTTGACATCCCTCACTTTAATGAGGGGTAAATTCCTGCAAATAATATATATATATTTTTTTTAAAAGCCATTTACAGCGATATCAGTTTCAGAAAGTACAGATCATATCACAAAACAAGTGGAGGGGAACTGGCATTGAAATCCAGCAGACACAATCTGTTATTATGAAGTAGATTAAATAAATGCTTTCCAAGAATCTAAATTAACTTCAATTATCCCATTGCCAGGACCTGGATAGATAAGGTTCTGCCCATCAACAGCCACCTTGTATTAGAAAAGGACGCTCACCATTACATTATTCATGAAACTCTACGTTGGTAATAATGAGCTTCTATGCTGAGATTTCTACTGATTATGCAAATGTGTCCGCCTGACCTCAGACTGAATTCATTTGTGTTGAAGGGTCCAGGTGAACAATCTGGCAATGCCTTCTTCCTGTTCTTCCTCTCGACGTCCACGTGCTCTTGCACAATGGCCACAGACATACCGGCATCGTCAGGGAGTGTATCTCGTGCCAGGAAAGTGACCGAGGGGTGTTGATGGAGTAAATAAGAAGAAACTATTTCCACTGGCAGGAGGGTCGGTAACCGAAGGACACGGATTTAAGGTCATTGGCAAAAGGGCCAGAGGGGAGATGAGGAGAACTTTTTGTTTTTTTACACAGTGAGTTGTTATGATCTGGAATGCGCTGCCTGAAAGGGCGGTGGAAGCAGATTCAATAGTAACTTTCAAAAAGGAACTGGATAAATACTTGGAGGGGAAAAAAAATCTAGAGCTATGGGGAAAGGGCAGGGGAGTGGGACTAATTGGATAGTACTTTCAAAGAGCTTGCACAGGCAAGATGGGCCGAATGGCTTCCTTCTGTCCTGTAAGATTCTATGATTCTATGAAAACTTGTCACTTTACTTTCCACAACTGAGCATTGGAATAGTCGAGTCTAGAGGTAACAAAGGCATGGATGAGGGTTTCAGCACCAGAAGAGTTAAGGCAGGGGTTGGGGACGGGTGATGTTACAGAGGTGGAAGTAGGCGGTTTTGGTGATGAGGAGGATATGGGGTTGGAAGCTCAGCTCAGGGTCAAATAGGACGCCATGGTTGCGAACAGTTTGGTTCAACTTCAGACAGTAAGTATGTAAGGTACATACCAGTTAGATATAACTACCCAATGAGTGGACTTGACCATATATAATGCGGGGCAAACAAATATATATATATATATGGATGTATGTAGATGGGTAAGAACAGAAATAAATACACAATTTATTAGGTCAGAAAGTGAAAAGAGTGAGATGGACTTATGCCAAATATGGCGTTGTGATATCATAGAGAGGGCATCTTTGCAAAGCACTGAATAAAATCGATGGGTTTGTCATTGTTGTTGTGGTTGCCTTGGTAATGTTTATAGACTCAGACAGGATTTTCCTCAGGAGATAGATGAATGGGAAACAGCTGTTGTCCATATAAGGAATGGAATTAGTGTTATAAATATTGTTTTATGATGGGTGTTATCTCATGGGCCGATGGATGCAGCCCATAGTTTAAAGGGCAATATGCAAGGAGAAATATTATTAATATCTGTAATCTTCTGCAGGATACTCCTCTGCTTTTTTTTAAACTTTGTGCGTGTGATGCTGTTTTTCTACTGAATTGTTTTGTTGCTGTGTTCCCCTTGGATACCAAAAGTGTAGAATGAAAGAAGAAAGTGAACGTCAGGGCACTGTTAGAAAGGTCGAGTAAGAAAAAATCTGGCATTTATATAGCACCTTATCACATTTCTCAGGATGTGCCAACGCACTTTGCATTGAAGAAGCCATTTTGAAATGCAGACGCTGTTGTGTAGTCGATCACAGCGGGTATTAGGTACACAGCAAGCGCCCGCAAACAGCAATGAGATGAATAACCAGCTCAGCTATTTTTGTTGGTTGAGGGAGGAATGTTGGCCAGGACACTGGGAGAACTTCCTGCTCTTCTTCCAATAATGCGGTGGGACCTTTAACATCCGCCCAAACTGTAAGACGGCAACTCAGTTGGCCGTGTCATCCAAAGGACAGAACTTCCCACAGAGCCGCACTCTCCCACTGCTGCACTGAAATGTCAGCTCATGCTCTGGAGTGCGGCTTGAGCCCACCACCTTCTGACTTAGGCCAGGGTGCGACCAAGTGAGGCAAACTGGCATTTATGTGCATCAGCTGCGGTGCGAGAGAGCCAGTTCACAGCTCTACCAAGTAGGTTTATTTAAAGTTAAAACAAGTGCACCACATTTTAAAGACCGTCTCACCAGCTCATTTCAATTATTAAACATCTCGCTGACAATCAGAGGCCGTTAATCATCATTCCAATGCTCTCCTGGCCGGCCTCACATCTTCCACCCTTCATATAAACTTGTGCTCATCCAGAACTCTGCTGCCCATATCCTAACTCACACTAAGTCCCGTTAGAACATAAGAAATAGGAGCAAGGCCATATGGCCCCTCGAGCCTGCTCCACCAATCAATCAGATCATGGTTGATCTTCGACCTCAACTCCACTTTCCAGCCCGATCCCCACATCGCTTGATGCCCCTAGAGTCCAAAAGTCTATCGATCTCAGCCTTGAATATACTCAACAGTTCAGCATCCACAGCCCTCTGGGATAGAGAATTCCAAAAATTCACAACCTCTGAGTGAAGAAATTCCCCCTCATCTCCGTCTTAAATGGCCGACCCCTTATCCTGAGACTATGCCCCCTAGTTCTAGACTTGATGTGGAGATGTCGGTGATGGACTGGGTGGACAAATGTAAATAGCTGAGGCCCAAGCACCGATCCTTGCGGCACCCCACTAGTTACAGCCTGCCAACCTGAAAATGACCCATTTATCCCAACTCTCTGCTTTCTATCCGTTAACCAATCCTCTATCCATGCTAATATATTACCCCCAACCCCATTAGCCTTTATCTTGTGTAACAACCTTTTATGTGGCACCTTATCGAATGCCTTTTGAAAATCCAAATATACGACATCCACTGGTTCCCCTTTATATACCCTGCTAGTTACATCCTCAAAAAACTCCAATAAATTTGTCAAAAACGATTTCCCTTTCATGAGACCATGTTGACTCTGCCTAATCATATTATGATTTTCTAAGTGCTCTGTTACCACTTCCTTCATAATGGATTCCAGCATTTTCCCGACAACTGGTGTCAGGCTAACTGGCCTGTAGTTCCCTGTTTTCTGTCTCCTTCCTTTCTTGAATAGCGGGGTTACATTTCCTACCTTCCAATCCACTGGGACCATTCTACAATCTTGGGAATTTTGGAAGATCACAACCAATGCATCCACTATCTCTGCAGCCACCTCTTTTAGAACCGTCAGGTCCAGGGGATTTATTGGCTTTAGTCCCATTAGTCTCTCCGGTACTTGTTTTCTACTGATATGAATTACTTTAAGTTCCTCGCTCTCATTAGCCCCTTGGTTCCCCACTATTTCGGGTATGTTTTTTGTGTCTTCTACCGTGAAGAAGGATACAAAATATTTGTTTAACGTCCCTGCCATTTCCTGATTCCCCATTATAATTTCTCCTGTCTCAGCCTCAAAGGGACCAACGTTTACTTTTGCTACTCTCTTCCTTTTTACATACTTGTAGAAGCTCTTACAATCCGTTTTTATATTTCTTGCTAGTTTACTTTCATATTCTATTTTCTCCCTTTTTATCAATTTTTTGGTCATCCTTTGCTGGTTTCTAAAACTCTCCCAATCCTCAGGCTTACTACTCTTCTTGGCAACATTATAAGCCTCTTCTTTTAATCTAATACTACCTTTAACTTCTTTACTTAACCACGGATGAATCACTTTTCCTGTGGAGTTTTTATTTCTCAATGGAATGTATATTCGTTAAGAATGTTGAAATATTTCTTTAAATGTTCGCCATTGCTTATCGACCGTCATATTCTTTAATCTGATTTCCCAATCTACCTTTGCCAACTCGCCCCTCATACCTATATAATTGGCTTTATTTAAGTTTAAGACTCTAGTTTCTGACTTAAGTACATCACTCTCAAACTCAATGTGAAATTCTATCATATTATGATCATTCTTCCCCGGGGATCCTTTATGGTGAGATTACTAATTAACTCTGTCTCATTACACAATACAAGTTCTAAAATAGCCTGTTCCCTGGTTGGTTCCATGACGTATCGTTCCAGGAAACTGTTCACCCATCGCCCTCTGTGCTCGCTGAACGACATTGGCTCCCAGTCTGGGAATGCCTCGAATTTAAAATTCTCATCCCCGTGTTCAAATCCCTCCATGGCCTCGTCTCTCCCTATCTCTGTAACCTCCCTGATTTCCCTGCTCCTCTGTGAAGCATGACTCAATTTTGTTTGAATGATGAAAGTGTGCCTGCTTAATGGTATCTAGATGATGGGGCCCAATTATAAAGATGGTTTGGAAGAGGCTTGCATTGTCTGCACGTTGGTAACCAATGGCCAGTCGTACTCAACCAGATCGACGGCAATGGTGCAATCTTCTAAATGCTCATTTGACTGGGCAGATACATAAGTTGTTGGTCAAGTTACTTTAATCAATGCGTCTCTAGCCACAACACAGCACACAGGAAATAATGGTAGAGGCAGGTGCCTGACAAAGCTTCATCTATAAGTTCTCTTGGCACAATGTAGTGATCAATTATGGTTTGGCTGCAATCCGTTTCTCTTCTGATCTGGCATAATAATTAGAGTAATCAGAGGTAATTTAATGCCACTTCTAGAGACTTTCTCATTGCGTGATTTGAACAAATTTGTGTTTGTTTCGCTGGTTATAATGAAATTACTGTTTGGGGGATAATAAGTGAGTCAGCAGTCCAGGCCGGACTGTTAATAAGTGCGCTGACAGGTGAGCTTGGTGGATTATGGATGATCATAACAGTGGGACTTCCATAATTCAGCAGGCTGATCTCAATGCGTGAGTTCTGTTTCACAGAGTTGCTTTGTGAGGATGTTGCAACTGCTGCCCTGAGCTTGGACCTAATGCTGCAAGCTGTTGTCATGTAATGCTTGAGTTATTGCATAGTGTGGAGCAGCGGACCTGTTTCGAGTTTCTGTACTTAACACGGACACAGCATTTGGGTTGAACTGGCCAAGAAAGAGCCCAGAGATCTGATTGAAGTGGGGTCAGTAGCAGCTGTGTATTTAGTGATAGAATGTTTGGATGGTTCCTGTCGGCTTCAAACACTTTGACCTTGCTGATGTAAGCTCCTGAAATGGGGCTTTGCAGTCATTGGAGGGAAATGGGAGAGATCAGAACACCCCTTTGCCCCTTCTGAGTGCGGTCCCAGAACCGATACAAGTCAACAATTGGGACAGTTGCTCTTTTATCTTCAAAGTGTCATTCAAGTCCCACTCCAGAGACTTGAGCACATTATCACAGTTGACACTTCAGTGCAGTACTGGGGGAGTGCTGCACTGTCAGAGGTGCCGTCTTTCAGATGAGACGTTAAACCGTTAATCAGGTGGAGGTAAAAGATCCCATGAGCACTATTTTGATGAATAGCAGGGGAGTTCTCCCTGGTGTCCTGGCCAATATTTATCCCTCAACCAACACCTAAAACAGACTTTTTATCTCATTGCTGTTTGTGCGACCTTGCTGTGCGCAGATTGGCTGCCGCATTTCTTACATGACTATAACAGTGATTACACTTCAAAAGTACTTCATTGGCTGTAAAGCGCTTTGGGATATCCTGAGGCCGTGAAAGGCGCTATATAAATGAAAGTCTTTCTTTCTTATTTCTTTTGTTCTGGAGATTTCCCCTGTGAGTTTTCAATGCTGAGAATGGATAACAAAATGTAAAAGTGATGGTCCATCCCTCAGCACTGACATCCTTCACTTTGAGTATAAACTTCACAACCCCTCCACACCCCACCCCCAAATATTTTTTTAAAAATCAGTGATGATTACAGGCAGGCTAGGAGCAAATATTTTAGCCTCGAACATATTGTTGCATGACATGATAAAGTTTTACTCAAGCAGCATTATGTCTGGGAACAGTGGGCTCTGACTCCTCGCTCAATCTGTCCCTGGACTTCGAACTTCATAATGTGCAGAAGGGGAGAATTCTCTCATCAGTCTCTCACCAGCGCAGCCAAGAGAGGCCACTGAAAGTCTCCAGTGGGTGTAAGGGGAATGTCCCTTTATAACATTGAGAGATTAAAGGGCAATTCAGGAGAAAGAACTTGCCCTTTTAGATTTTGATTTCAGAGTGGAAAACATCCAATCTCGAGCCGGCACAAACTTAAACGTAAGCGTATTTGGCATTAGTTGCTACCATGAGGAATCAGGTTATTTTAATCCTGGCACGGGCACAGCGCTGGGACAACAACTCCATTAGATGTGAAAATGGCTTGGGCAGCATGCATCACTGTGCCAGGGAGGAATGGTTGCTTTGTGGCATCAGGTAAGATCAACAGCAAGAAAGTTAGCCAAAGAAAGCAAGTCATAAAATAGTTGAACGGGTCATGAGGAATTACCAACTTCGCCCGATTCAAGGGAGTAAAGCCCACTGTCAGGCGTCCTGGCACTGCTGCCAGAGTCACTCTTAGCTCTTTCTCGCAGACTCTCATTTTTGAACCAGAATCAAAATACACTTTGCCTGACTGCAAGCGGTGCTACTGTTGGTGCTGGCACTGGATTCAAACTGTGTCTATTGTTCCCTTAAGCAGCAATGTCTACTGTCTCCAACCCTGGATGAAACAGCCTGATCACAATACGCTGCTGAGCCAACAGTGCGGCGCCAAGCTAATTGTCTCCCTACCCTATCGTGACAGGTTTAGATTTTCATTACATAATTCACTTTGTGGCGAATTCAGTCAGTTCTCAGCCAGGTTGTATTTTTTTTTATTATTATTTATTCTCGGGACGTGGGCATCGCTGACAAGGCCAGCATCTCTAGTTGCCGCAACTGAGGGGCTTGCTAGGCCACTTCAGACGCCAGTTAAGAATCAACTAAGTTGGTGTGGGACTGGAGTCACATATGGGCCCAGACCGGGTAAGGACGGCAGGTTTCCTTCCCGAAAAAGACATTATTGAACCGGTTGGGTTTTTACGACAATCCGACAGCTTCATGGTCACTTCTACTGAGACCAGATTTTTTTTTCAAAAAACCAAATTGCTATGATGGAGATTTGAATCATAGTCTCTGGATTACTAGCCCAGTAACATAACCACTACACTACCATACCCAACAGGATAAGTACTGGCACTAGCTTTGTTGTGAAGGTTATTCGAGTTATAAGTGCCCTTCTGGTAGGCATCCCTCCTACTGGCAGATGTGAGATACAACAGTGTTAGCAAAGAGGACAATAGTTTGGCCTATGCCCCAGCTGGAGCGTCATGACAGCAGAGGTCAAAGGGCAAGAAAGAATGGCCTCTTTCTTCAAACAAACATAAAGATTAAAAATGCGCTAATCATTAAAGGTCGCACACCAAGGAAGAGCGAGGGACAGCTTTGGCATTAGCAGTCACAGAGAGTCCGTGACCTACTGGCCCCATCTTCCTGACGGAGCAATGATGAATGTATCTCCGTGGCCTTGATCGGCGGTGGACACAAAGAGAAAGACTTTGCAAAAAAAAAAAGTAAATAATGGGTAAGAAAAATGTTCTGCAGGAGCGAAGCTGCATTTCCTTTTCTTGTCTGGACTTCACATGAGGAAACGTTTGTTAAGAACCCACAATAGCCCAGATCTGAGTGTTGAGTAGATTGACACAGCCCATGAATAAACAGAAAGTCAAATTATACCGTGAGTGATGTGAAGCACCTTACTTAGCCCAGGAGCTGGCTGCTTAAGCTTACAACAAGTGAGTGTCACTCAGCCGACACCCGTGGTTCCCCATTCAGGTAATGTAAATAGCGCCATGGAAAACAGGATGGTTCTTTTCATGAGCTGACATGATGCCCCGTTTGCTCCTCCAATCTGTGTCACTGATCTGTATCAGCATTGTGCAGCAGAGTCCATTGACGACACGACCTAAATCTGTTTCAAGCAGCATCTTTATAGCTGCGTTCCTCTCACATCATCTGGATTCATTTGTGCCTCTCAAACCTCTTAGAACCAGAAATAAATGTCTTTTTAACCAAACACTCCGGCCGGGAAACGGCCATGTTTGGGTCAGCCGCCTGTTTTACACCTCACCCGATGGCGTCGCTGGCGAGGCCGGCATTTATCGCCCATCCCTCGAGAAGGTGGTGGTGGTGGCGGTGGGCCTTCTTCTTGAACCGCTGCAGTCCGTGTGGTGAAGGTGCTGTTGATGGGGAGTTGCAGGATTTGGACCCAGCGACTCGCAACTCACGGGGTAACTCATGCTCGCCACAAGTTGCTGGGTTATTTACACGTGCGTGTTAAACTCGCTGTTATTTTGCCATTTATGTCACCATTGCATCTATAAACCTGAAAAGACCTTTAACCGGTCAGTACTACAAAGGTAAGTGAATTCTGAAAGTCTTTCTCACAGACGGATAAAGGCAGGTAATGAACCCCAGAGTGCTGTTCATCTTACTTCTTTCACCTGTTAAAATTCCAGCATGAACACCCATGAATAATTGTTTGGTTACAGACAGAGATTAATACAATTTCCAAGTGACTATTCACGGGTGCAAATGAAGGTCTTTTTCTTTTGTCCATCGTACCACTAGGCCCTAAAGCCTCTTCTTGCCAATCCCGTTTTCAGTGGGGATTTTTTTTTGTACTGTCTCCCGTTTAATTGGGATCACTGCTCAGTCCATTTATTTTGGCAGTAATCTCTTTCCCAGCAAAAATTCCTTCTTCCTCCTCCTCCTCCATATCCACCGGAGTACTTGCTTGCTTCAGCCGTGCTCCATCCTAATCCATCCATCCATCCCGTTTTTGCCTCCCATCCTCTAATGAGGTTGCTGACCTCGTGCTGATTCCAGGCACGGCATCTGCCCCCCTCGCACCCCATTACTTTGCTTGACCCGGCATTATTCAGGCGCGAGTCTTCACTGCCAGTGTCAACCGGCTATTCGACTGAGTAGGGATGCACCACAGCCAAGTTCAATCCTGTCTCAGTTGACATCCACATGAAAATCCTTTCCAGCAAGCATTACAGGATATCAATCGGAAGCTGGTACACAGGCCCCTTACCCCTCCCCCCCCCCTCCGCAACATACTCTCTGTATTTTTGCTGTTCCTCCCCCCACCCCGTGTTTCTCTTTCACCATTTCGGCTGTTATTTTCAGTCTTTCCTCTTTGATTGAAGGAAGACTTTCATTTATATAGCGCCTTTCACGACCTCAGGACATCCCAAAGCGCTTTACAGCCAATTCAGTACTTTTTGAAGTGTAAGGAACGCGGCAACCAATTTGCGCACAGCAAGGTCCCACAAACAGCAGTGTGATAATGACCAGATAATCTGTTTCTCAGTGACATTGGTTGAGGGATAAATATTGGCCAGAACATCAGGGGGAACTCCTCTGCTCTTCTTCGAATAGTGCCATGGGATCCTTTACGTCCACCTGAGGGAACAGACGGGGCCTCGGTTTAACGTTTCATCTGAAAGGCGGCACCTCCACGACGGGGGACATAAATCATAAAGGTGACTCACACTACCCTTTAATCCAATTGGCACATTGGCCAGTCAATTGTGAGACAATAGTGACAACACTACAATTAAGCAGAGAGGTTCTTTACTGCAAATGAGGACTACTCGGTCCATTCTGGTGATCGATTAGAATTGGTACTACAGTTAATTCAGCTCTGTATCAATTAAAGCATACTGGCTAATGTATCAGTTCAACATGAGCTGGCGCCCAAACATTCTGCTACTGTTAACTACCAAAGAACGTTCTGTGTGGTGACTCTGACAACCAGTAATGTAATGATTCATGTCACCAAGCAATGAAAACAATAAATGTTTCCTACAGATAAAGCTACTGTAAAAATAACTTGGAACTGAGTCATGTGGCCAGGAGCTGAGGAATGACTTAAGATGTGATCTTGAACCGAAACCCCTGATAATTCTTCTACAGCACAAGTGAGAGCCAGGGAGCACAGGAGGGCAATTTGAACAGAAGTATTCATTAAAATTAAAGAAAGAACTTGCATTTATATAGCGCCTTTCACAACCTCAGGACGTCCCAAAGCACTTTTCAGCCAATGGTGTACTTTTGAAGTTTAGTCACTGTTATTTTGTAAGGAAACGTGGCAGCCAATTTGCGCACAGTAATGAGATAGATTTTTTTTTATTCGTTCATGGGATGTGGGCGTCGCTGGCGAGGCCAGCATTTATTGCCCGTCCCTAATTGCCCTCGAGAAGGTGGTGGTGAGCCACCTTCTTGAACTGCTGCAGTCCCACAGTGCTGTTAGGAAGGGAGTTCCAGGACTTTGACCCAGCGACGATGAAGGAACGGCGATATATTTCTAAGTCGGGATGTGTGTGACTTGGAGGGGAACGTGCAGGTGGTGTTGTTCCCATACGCCTGCTGCTCTTGTCCTTCTAGTTGGTAGAGGTCGCGGGTTTGGGAGGTGCTGTCGAAGAAGCCTTGGCGAGGTGCTGCAGTGCATCCTGTGGATGGGACACACTGCAGCCACTGTGCGCCGGTGGTGAAGGGAGTGAATGTTTAGGGTGGTGGATGGGGTGCCAATCAAGCGGGCTGCTTTGTCCTGGATGGTGTCGAGCTTCTTGAGTGTTGTTGGAGCTGCACTCATCCAGGCAAGTGGAGAGTATTCCATCACACTCCTGACTTGTGCCTTGTAGATGGTGGAAAGGCTTTGGGGAGTCAGGAGGTGAGTCACTCGCCGTAGAATACCCAGCCTCTGACCTGCTCTTGTAGCCAGATGACCAGATAATCTGTTGCTTTTTAAGTGATGTTGGTTGAGGGTTAAATATTGGCCAGGATACCGACGAGAACTCCCCTATGCTTCTTCAAATGGTGCAATGGGATCCTTTACATCCATATTTTACATTCATTGGCTGTAAAACACTCTGGGACGTCCTGAGATCATGAAAGGCAAGTTTTTCAACTTCATGTTGCTTGAGAAAAAACAAAGTATATACCAGGAAGAAAACCTAAAGATAACTTCTTAGTATCAAAACCTTCATACATCAAAGTCCTATATGCTCAGACTACAGTACAGTTAAGACAAGTTTGGCATATACATATATTGAATTTAGGGAGTGAGGAATTCCTATGATTTCTTAGAATCCATCTTTTGGATCAGGGCTACATTTATGTGTCGTAACACAAAAGAACGATGTAAAAAGCAAACACTGAATTGTGATCAGTAACACAAAGATATAGGGGGCATGATGCCTAGTGGCATTCTGAATGCCAACATACTGTGATGAGCGTAATAGGAGTTTGGGCAAATGCTTGGAGCAGCTCGCATTTTTACAACTTGAGTTTACCGGTGAACTGAAAAGATTAATTTAACTAATCACTGGGGGTGAGTGGGGGAGGCAACCAGATTGACTTTATTCGCTCTGCAAATTTTATCTGAAGGTTTAAATCATCCAGTATCAGGACTGAGTTTATGCCACCGTGGTAAAGTCAGTACGGGGGAGAGTGTAGCATTCCGAGAAGGTCCCTTGCATTGATTAGTGATTTTCCCCCACTAAAGCATTATGTGTTAGTGCGTGGCTTTAAATGCACAAAGTGGATGAACTCATAACACATTGACGTAGGGAAAAAAAAAATTGTGGAATTGCCGCATATCAAGATACCCTCTAGATGAAAATTCGTTGTGATGTCAATCGGACCCATTGGATAAAGCAGCGCAATGTGTCAGTGGACATTCCATACATGCTTTGTGTCACACCTGGAATTGCAGGCAGCCACCGTATCAAAAGGTATGACTCGCGTATCAACCTGGATCGAAAAACTAACAAAGAGAGCGAGACCCAACAACAATGGAATCAGAAGAGAGAAAAATAAGCTCCTTTTACATCAACAATCGGAAAAATGTTACAGATAAATAACATAGCAAGGTTGTGGATAGGACTGGAATTCAATATTGTCCTTTCTGCAAGGCTGGAAAGGTCTATGATCGAATAGAAAAACATTATCTGATTAGTTGTCGTTATCACAACTGCAATCTGAGGTAGTGGAACTGATCGAATGACCTGTGCCAAACCATTAAAGATTTCTTATGCAATATTTGCAATAATATAGTAAATCTGAGCAAGAATATCTGCAAAAAGAGAAAACAATGCTTATCAATCAGTAGAATCAATATCAAGGATATGGGGTAAAGGCAGCAAGATTGGATTAAAGTAGATACTTCCACTTGAAGAGCTAATGCTGTCAGAGGCACAATGGACTGAAAGGTATAGTTCCATGGTCACAAAACTAAGATATGGGGCTGGATTTGCTTTGGCGATCCTGCCCGAAATTGGCAGGGATCACAATGGAAAACGGGGCAAAATTGGGTGGTCATCCCTCCCAAGCTGAAACCGGCACCGGACGCCCCTTACTCTGGCCACCTCATGTAAATGCTGGTGGCGGGAGCGGGGATGGGGGCAGGACCCAGCTCCTGGTCTCTCCTCTTACCACCGGTCTCCAGGACTGTCTGGTGAAAATTGCCGGTAGGCCCAGGGTAAACCCGGGGGTACCAGCGAAATTTTCCTAATGGAGGAAAAGTGGACAACCTCCTCCCCCTCCAATGAGGCGCCCAGCATGTACCTTAGTTGGCTTCAGTCTCTGCCGAAGAGACAGAGTCGAGTGGTTTCTCCATCTTCGGACCTCCGACAGTGCAGCACTCCCACGGTACTGCACTGGAGCTGCAGCCTAGATTATGTGCTCAAGTCTCTGGAGTGGGGTTTGAACCTACGGACCTTCTGATTCACAGGTAAGAGTGTGACCACTGAGCCAAGGCTGACACTTGATGACAAGGGACAGCACCTCAGCACCGGGTACAGCAGATGCTGGACCCATTTCCCATTCCGTCTCCCCACCCCGCACTTCTGATGATATTGGCATGCTGCCTATGGTACAAAAGTATACACAGCACAATCCAACGAGTTTTACTCTCCTGGGAAACTGCGTTGAAGAAGAAATGCAATTTTAACTTACCAGAAGTTTGGAATTAAGGTCTGTTCATTAGGGACTGACCCAAAGTGCTTCGGATCTTCGAGTGACGAAGTCAGGCTTTTCTATAAAGATTTTGAAGTTGTTCATCAGTCGTTACAGTCCTGTTCATTGAATTTTTGCACTTTTCTTCGACCAATCTTGAATCATGCACAGATTGCCCCCGCACCCACCCCCGAGAATGGGGAAGCATTGCTCGGGTTCCGAATAAAAATAACTTGTATTTTAGAATATGCTTCTGCGTTTTTACTTTGCGCCTTTTAACTGCACCCTTTTTCAACACTGCTACCTCCAGTGGGAGTCAGGAGATGGTCTCTGTAGATATGCTGGGAACAACTTTTAGTGCTTCTAATTTAAAAATAACGGCGGGCAAGCTTTGGAGGGACTATCTGTCCAAGGATGCTCCACAAGGTGGTAACCTGGGGTGGAAACAAGATTCTGGAGCGTGCAAAGAATCCCCAAACCAAACTCCTGAGAAATGCAGATGCAAGGCCCAAGTCTTAGAGACTCCCACATATGCGCAAAGGTATAGTTCTAGTTCAACCAGATAAAACTGCAAGGCTTACTAGCACAGAGCACTGGTAAGCTGATTGTCCAGGTAGGGCCACCAACCCGAAAGGGCTTTTGAGTTTGGCTCTTCTGCTGATTCAGTGGTTAAATGTCCTGCAACTGCATTACTGACAACAACAGACTAGGAAGGTCCCCAGATTTGCTCCTAGGCCTGTGTTGAGTTACCTAATTGCACCTGGGCATTGTAATTGGATTCAGCCTGCCAGGGCTGACAAGAGGTGGGAGCCAGTCAGGAGTTCAGCTGTTGATCACTATAGGGCAATGCTGCTTCAAAGTGTTTGTTTCAACATTGGGTGAGGACAGGAAAAAACACTTGCATTTATATAGCACCTTTCACCACCTCAGGACGTCCCAAAGCACTTTGCAGCCAATGAAGTACTTTTGAATCGCAGTCACTGTTGCAACGTAGGAAACGCGGCAGCCAATTTGCGCATAGCAAGGTCCCACAAACAACAATGTGATAAACAACCAGACCATCTATTTTAGTGATGTTGGTTGAGGGATAAATGTTGGCCAGGACACCAGGGAGAACACCCTTGCTCGTCTTCAAAATAGTGCCATGGGATCTTTTACGCCCACCTGAGGGCAGATGGGACCTCGGTTTAACATCTCTTCCGAAGGATTGGGCTTGATTGTGATGGCCCCCATGGTTGAATAGTATATTCAGACATAAAACATGCTAAGGTGCTGGAGGGCACATGACCTATGTAGAATTGTAAAGCAGCATGTTCATGCCTTTAATGAGAAGGGGAGAGAAATGTAGTTTAAAAATTCTGCGCACACCCCCTCCTGGGATGCGCTGGGAGCCCATCATTGCAAAACTGCGCCTTCCCCATCTGTGATTTTAATGGACGGAAAATCACAGGCAGGTAGCGCGCAGTTTTGTGATACGTATTCCTGGCATTGTCCCAGAGGAGTACACGGAATTTTCTTCCTCTTTTGTCAGAGGCAGGTTTGCACAATTAGACCCAGAGCTAATGATTATCACCATTTTGCGACACAACAGCAAACTCAAGCTTGAAGCTCGGGCGTAATGACGGCCAACTGCTGCCCAGAGCAAAAGTGTTACTGTGCATCAGGTGCTGCATGTAAATGACTGGTGACACTTACCAGTGGCTGTACTGTACTCAAGGGCACGGAGAGCAAACACTGACGTAGTGCCCGTTGTACAATGCAGAACACACGGCTTTCGACGCAGTGCTCGTTGTACAATGCAGAACACACGGCTTTCGACGCAGTGCTCGTTGTACAATGCAGAACACACGGCTTTCGACGCAGTGCTCGTTGTACAATGCAGAACACACGGCTCCTGATGCAGTGCCCGTTGTACAATGCAGAACGCACAGCTCCTGACGCACTGCCCGTTGTACAATGCAGAACACACGGCTCCTGATGCAGTGCCCATTGTGCAATGCAGAACACACAGCTCCTGACGCACTGCCTGCTATACAAAGCAGAACACACAGCCCCAACTCTACCTCTGTGAAAAAGGAGAATGAAAACAGTTGTACTGCCAGCACCGACCTACCCTGAATTTGGCTAGTCACAGCGACTTGCTGCAGGTTTATTAACTCTGGCACTGTTTGACTGTTAGAATTTGACTGGAGTGCTTCTCATCTCTTCCTGTGCCGGAGTGAAGGCCAGTCTGTACCAGCCCAAACAGTACCAGCACCACAAGTTGGAGATTGGACCCAAACTTCAAAGTAAGTGACATAATTACATAGATTGTACAGCACAGAAACAGGCCATTCGACCCAACTGGTCTGTGTCAGTGTTTATGCTCCACACGAGCCTCCTCCTTCCAGCCCTCTTCATCTAACCCTATCTGCTTATCCTTCTATTCCTTTCTCCCTCATGCACTTGTCTAGCTTCCCCTTAAATGCATCTATGCTGTTCACTTCAACTCCAAGTTCCACATTCTCACCACTCTGTGAGTAAAAGAAGTTTCTCCTGAATTCACTATTGGATTTATCAGTGATTATGTAGTGAAGAAAAAAAAAAGCTGGACGTTTCTTTTCAAATGAGGTATGGGGTTGTGCTATGAGGAGCTTAATCCTACTGCTACTGTTGTTATCCCATACATTGGAAGTAATGAGATTGTATGACGAACTGCAGAAGAGCCATGAATTTTGCACAGCACAAATTGCAGCAGCTGTTAGCACTTAGAGCTACCAATGATATCTAGGTAGGCATGTTTGTGCATGTTATCCCTTTGCATCTGTACGGCCTGTAGCCGCCAGAAGTAATGGATCTTCAACAGAGAAGCAGCTTTCAGCCCAAAGCGCATTGCGCGCAATGACATAGGGTTGCCAACTGTGACTGGACGTATTCCTGGAGGTTTCGTCACATGACCTCCTGCCTCCAATCACCCCGCCCCCACACTCCCGTCATTGGTCGTTCAACACATCCGTCTACCTTCCCACGCCAACTGGAAAGCAAACAGGCTCGTCGTTACCCGATTGGATAATTCTCGACTTTATCAAACCGCCTTTTTTTTAATCCTCATCCCCAATATTTTTATAACTAATAAACAAAAGTGATCAAAGAAAATGAATTGTTTTAAACTCCCCTATGGTTTTTCACCTGGGTTGCTTGCAGCTGTGGCCTGGAGATCAATATTTAATTTCTGGAGACTCCAGGACAATCCTGGAGAATTGGCATCCGTACAATGACCTGACTTTTAACTGTAATGGTCATTTCTATTTTAATTTAAAGATTAAAACATACACCCTCTTGCAAATAAAAAATACTATGTATCTTAAAGTAATGACTGAATGATGGAATTTAACTTTACAGCAGTTAATAATCAGTGTACTGTGCCATATCCAGGTACAGAAAGAAAACAAAGCAATTACATACAGTTCAAAGCGGGAGGAAAATTAAGGGGAGTATATGTTCAAAGTACACGTAAAAATTATAGGGGCATATTCTCCTCCATTTTCACTAATTTTAGTGAAAAAGTAGACGAGAATATAAAGTGGAGAACACCCACTTTAAAATTAGCAAGACTGGGAAAACATGTCCCATATAGATCAACATTAAAATATTCCTAATGCCGGGTACACGACAGATTCGGATGAAGGCGGCCATTCGGCCCAATTGATTTTATCCTCCCAGAGTATCAGCCCCACCATATACCCATTACAGAATTCAGCATCTCTACCACCCTACCTGGCTACCTATTCCAATTGCTGTTCACTGTGTAAAAAAAACATTTAGTTTTTCTGTCCTAAACTTGCCTTGCATAAACCATAATCTATGCCTTCTTTTCCTGCGACCTGAAAGAATTGTTCCAGGTTTATTTTCTCTACCCCATTAAAGTATCTTAAATGCCTCGAGAAGGTTCCCTCAGTTTTCAAGGCTGCATGTTTCACCAGTAGTGTCTTTTCCCAGGCCGGTCCAAAGTTCTGCTCTCATTAAAATGAATTCAGCTGCTCCAAGGCACAGGTAATATCTTACCATCAGTGACAGCACTAAACTAGCTTACATAGAATTTACAGCACGGAAACTGGGCATTCAGCCCAACTGGTCTATGCTGGTGTTCATGCTCTACACGAGCCTCCTCCCACCCTTCTTCATCTAACCCTATCAGCATATCCTTCTATTCCTTTCTCCCTCATGTACTTATCTAGCTTCCCCTTAAAGGCGGCAGCCTCAACTATTCCATGTGGTAGCAAGTTCCACATTCTCACCACTCTCTGGGTGAGGAAGTTTCTCCTGAATTCCTTACTGAATTTATTAGTGACTACCTCATATTTATGGCCCCAGGTTTTGGACCCCCCCAAAGGTGGAAAAGCTTTGGAGAGGAGATCTAACATAGCGGGGGCTTCATGGGTTGGGAAATTTTTACATTTTTTCTTAAAACAGAAACAGTTATAAATAATTTGATAACTTTTTGTTTTGAAGGGGGGGGGGGGGGGGAGTACTTTTAACATAACTTCGGCAGAAGGTCTGCGGAAGCCCCGGAGAAACGGCGGTTTTCCAGGATTTCCACCGATCTTCCATCGGAGTTACAGTGGACAGCTGGGAGAAACCCCGGGGAAATTCAACCCCAAAGTGCTTTGCTTACACCTCCTTTACAAAGTAGCAGAAATATCCACACACATTGTAGTTAAATATATAATATGTATTTCTATCTAAGGTTTTTAAAAAAGTAGATATGCAATGTACCGAAGGTCATATTTCACATTTCGTAGTCACTGAAGATTAAAACGTCAATTGCAAAGAAACTCACTCCCAATGTCTCAGGGACTTTATCCAGTGAGTTGCAGAGCCATGCAGACCACGATAGTCTGCGGTTCAATACCCTGTCCATGTTAAGTTAGCCCATTTCAGCTGGATTTGCACAAGGGGACTTAAAATTAGCACTCCAGCGTTAGAGGGGTGAAATCAACCACTCTTGATAGCTGTCGAGTAACCCTTGCTGGAAGTGTGCACCTGTCGATGTTGGGTGTGGGTTAGAATTGGGCTTTGCTGTGATGGAGCCTGCAGTCAAATTGCTAGTTAAGATTTCACCCATTAAGGTCGACCCTTAAATTGTGGCCATCTGGGTGAGGTACCCAAGGGTGCTAAGGGAATACAGCCCAGCAGGGAGTTACTGGTTTCAGGAAAGACAGAGAGCAGTCAGGGTAAAGTTTACTTTCAGGGTTCCTTATGATTGGAAAACTTATTTGAAAAAAAATAGAATATTTTTTCATCAGATCAAATTGCACATGAAAAATAAAGTATTTGATACTTTTAGTACTGTATCATCATGTGATGATAATTATTTTCTGCAGTTTTAAGATAACTAAATGCACATTTAGAATAAAGAAGCAATCATTAGTATGATTAGTATAAGGTTTTGCTCTGCAGAGCAAAAGTATTATATTTCATACACAGAAATCATTGTTGCGCCTTATAACTGGTTAAAACAAATGCAGTTCATTATTCATCCAGTTTAAAATTAAGCGTGAATCGGAGATAAATTATAAAATATGCAACAGTTATTAGCTATTTAAGGCATTGAGTTTAAGGCTGGGTCAGTGCCTTCGGCACCAACTGCCTTTAATCCCTCACCAAAGTCTCATTTTAAAAAAAATTCATTTTCAGGATGCGGGTATCGCTGGTACGGCCAGCATTTATTGCCCATCCCTGAGAAGGTGGTGGTGGGCCGCCTTCTTGATACAACTGAGTGGCTTGCTAAGCCACTTCAAGAGGACATTTAAGAGCTAGCCACTTTGGTGTAGGACTGGAGTCACATGTAGGCCAGATTTCCTTCCCTAAAGGACATAGTTGGGTTTTTATAACAGCCCAACAGCTTCATGGCCACTTTTACTGTAACTAGTTCTTTTATTTCCAGATTTTTAAAACAGAACTCAAATTCTCAAGCTGCCATGGTGGAATTTGAACTCAGGTTCTCTGGATTACTAGCCCAGTAACATAACCACTACACAACCGTACCCACATTATTCATGTATCAACCACACCGGAGAATACTGTCACGTTGTTTAACTGTGGGGGGGACATTAAAGCCAAGTCCAACCCTGCCCTTGTTCTGTGTTTACATTCACACAATTTCTAATGGTGGGGTGAAATCACAGAGTAGCAGGAACCCAGGCTGACTCTCCCCATAAAAACCCTGGAACACAATGCTGCAGTTGAAATCAGCTAACCGAGCACTGACTGGGGATTGCTCCTGCTTTGTATAATTCACCACCAGGCAATGCAGTTACCTAATAAGCCATCAGAAGAGTTGCGTACGGGGATAAATTCTAGAGCCAGAGCCCAAAGTGAGGACATTGTGAAAGTTCCCATCAATCAATGACCAACACATACTTTTTTAAAAATCACATCACTAATTAGTAGACGTCACTTTCTTGAGTATATTCAGGAGTTTAATTAATGTTGTGACCACATATTAAAAAAAACCCAGGTTTTCTTGCAGAGCTTGCTGTCCATATTGTTATAGTGTTCAATGCAACAGTTACTCTTGATCATTTCACACAGTCACACATGTGAAATAAAAGTTAGAAAATACTTTTCTTTTAAAAAATGAAAATCATAAAATGTAATATTACTGAAAGGCAACAAAAAAAAGACATTTTCAGACTGTACAGGACCAGAAATAACTGTTACCTTCCTGCTTTTTTGTATCATTTATTAATGCAAAATAATTTTACTTGAAATGCTTTAAATTAGAAAGGAGTGGGGGAAAGGAAAATATTGAACCAAAAAGACCTTTTGGGGAATATTTTTTGTTTGCATCGATGCAATTTTCTGAACAGTTTGGATTAAAGATTGTATTCTTCCAGTAAAGTAAATCAACAATATGCTGCAAAGTCGTACCTGCAGTCTCCTAAATGCAATAAAATATACAAGTAGTCCACTGAATAATAAAACATTAAAAAGAGTACAGTAGAAGCAAGCTTAATATACACCCAGTGGTGCGATGATAAACTCTTAACATCCGTCTTCAAGGCTTCCCAACCCCACCCCCCCCCCCACCCCCTACTTGAAGGAACTGCGTAGTTCATAAAATCAAGAACACTGTGCAAGGTTGCTCCACAGTCTTGTGGATAAGCTCTGGAAGAGAAAGTACCGGCGGGGGCTTCTCGGATTGTCCGTGCCTCTCGTTTGTTTAAGTCCCTTTGAGGCCTTTGGAGACACAGCCTATTAATAAACAGCACCATTTTAAAAGTTCTTCATTATATATCCTCCATTCACTTGAATCGTGTCCTTTCAGCAGCATTTCAGACATTCTTCCCGCTCGTTCGAATGCCTTTTATTTATTTAGTTTTTTTTTATAAACCAAGATGCCTCCCATCAGTTCACCGAGCAGTCTCATTCCACACTGTTCCTCTTTATTGCCTCAGAGTTAAGTCAGTTTTTTTGTCCATTTTCAATTTGCTGGGAAAACAGTTTTGTTGAGAGCAAAGGGAAATAACAGTCAAAAAAAAGCACCTTTGGCATATAGGTTTTTGGCATGTAACGAAAGAGATGTATGTCCATACCCTCCGTTACAAGTCCTTGTGTAGCTTATTTTCACCTCACATCTGCAAGAGAAAAAATATTAAAAATGAATGACAAATCCAACCCTGCGCTTCCATTAAACAACAAGCAACCAAACTTTTTATAATGCAGTTGCGAAACGAGCCTAGTGTGCATCGTGGTATATTGCAAGCAAAGCGACAACTTAATGTCAAAGTCTGTGCTACTGTTTTTTTGGCAAGTCACTCATCCAAGGAATTCTGTGATTGCAGACATAATAATAAGCCAACAACAGATTGTGTCGTGAGCTTCAACCACTTGTTTAAGAGAAAAAAATAATTAGGAAGCTTTTTTTGCCTGCAATCAAACTTTCATAAACGTTGAAGGACTGCACAGCTTGGACTGTGTGCATCTAGATATTAAGATTAAAGTAACGCTAGCGTATAACTGTGAGGAAAAGAGGTTTGTTATCCCTCCATCTAATTCTCTCCCCAAGGAATGATTCATGATGGGGTACAGTTCGACAGGCACTGGCTTCCCACCAGCAACTCACCAAAAGGGTTGTTATTCAGCTGACCCCAATTCTGTCCTCACCCAATGTCTGAGTGCCTACTTTCCAGCAGGAGCCACCGTACAGTGATCAGGAGATGGAATACTGCTGAGGTTTCCCTCTCCCTTGCTGAGGAACACTGAGAGAATTTGTAGCATCTCCACTGCCACCCCTGCTGTGATCCGCTCATGCAGCGCCAACCAGGGATAACTTGGGGGAAATACACTGAGGTGCAATATCAGAGAATTTTTTTTTGTTGTTGGTAAAAGGTGATTGGTCGCAATCAGAAATAAAACGATACCAATGGTTCTGGGATTCAATAAGTTAACGTTCTGGGAAATGATTGGTTAAAGGGACAGTGTCCTTTGTTCAATGATCCAGTTGGTGGGGGGGATACTGCAGCACTGCAGTGCAGAGATTTTTTTTTATATTATTCGTTCATGGGATGTGGGTGTCGCTGGTAAGGTCAGCATTTATTGCCCAACCCTAATTGCCCTTGAGAAGGTGGTGGTGAGCCGCTTTCTTGAACCGCTGCAGTCCGTGTGGTGACGGTTCTCCCACAGTGCTGTTAGGAAGGGAGTTCCAGGATTTTGACCCAGCGACGATGAAGGAACGGCGATATATTTCCAAGTCGGGATGGTGTGTGACTTGGAGGGGAACGTGCAGGTGGTGTTGTTCCCATGTACCTGCTGCTCTTGTCCTTCTAGGTGGTAGAGGACGCGGGTTTAGGAGATGCTGTCGAAGAAGCCGTGGCGAGTTGCTGCAGTGCATCCTGTGAATGGTACACACTGCAGCCACGGTGCACCGGTGGTGAAGGGAGTGAATGTTTAGGGTGGTGGATGGGGTGCCAATCAAGCGGGCTGCTTTGTCCTGGATGGTGTTGAGCTTCTTGAGTGTTGTTGGAGCTGCACTCATCCAGGCAAGTGGACAGTATTCCATCACATCCTGACTTGTGCCTTGTAGATGGTGGAAAGGCTTTGAGGAGTCAGGGGGTGAGTCACTTGCCACAGAATACCCAGCCTCTGACCTGCTCTTGTAGGTACAGTATTTGTGTGGCTGGTCCAGTTAAGTTTCTGGTCAATGGTGACCCCAGGATGTTGATGGTGGGGGATTCAGCGATGGTAATGCCGTTGAATGTCAAGGGGAGGTGGTTAGACTCTCTCTTGTTGGAGATGGTCATTGCCTGGCACTTGTCTGGCACGAATGTTATTTGCCACTTATCAGCCCAAGCCTGGATGTTGACCAGGTCTTGCTGCATGCAGGCACGGACTGCTTCATTATCTGAGGGGTTGCGAATGGAACTGAACACCGTGCAATCATCAGCAAACATCCCCATTTCTGACCCTATGATGGAGGGAAGGTCATTGATGAAGCAGCTGAAGATGGTTGGGCCGAGAACACTGCCCTGAGGAACTCCTGCCGCAATGTCCTGGGGCTGAGATGATTGGCCTCCAACAATCACTACCATCTTCCTTTGTGCTAGGTATGACTCCAGCCACTGGAGAGTTTTCCCCGATTCCCATTGACTTCAATTTTACTAGGGCTCCTTGGTGCCACACTCGGTCAAATGTTGCCTTGATGTCAAAGGCAATCACTCTCACCTCACCTCTGGAATTCAGCTCTTTTGTCCATGTTTGGAACAAGGCTGTAATGAGGTCTGGAGCCAAATGGTCCTGGCGGAACCCAAACTAAGCATCGGTGAGCAGGTTATTGATGAGTAAGTGCCGCTTGATAGTAATGTTGATGACACCTTCCATCACTTTGCTGATGATTGAGAGTAGACTGATGGGGCGGTAATTGGCCAGATTGGATTTGTCCTGCTTTTAGTGGACAGGACATACCTGGGCAATTTTCCACATTGTCGGGTAGATGCCAGTGTTGTAGCTGTACTGGATCAGTTTGGCTAGAGGCGAGCTAGTTCTGGAACACAAGGCTTCAAGCACTACAGCCAGGATGCTGTCGGGGTCCATAGCCTTTGCTATATCCAGTGCACTCAGCCATTTCTTGATATCACGTGGAGTGAATCGAATTGGCTGAAGACTGGCTTCTGTGATGGTGGGGATATCGGGAGGAGGCCGAGATGGATCATCCACTCGGCACTTCTGGCTGAAGATGGTTGCAAACGCTTCAGCCTTGTCTTTTGCACTCACATGCTGGACTCCGCCATCATTGAGGAAAGGGATGTTTACAGAGCCTCCTCCTCCCGTTAGTTGTTTAATTGTCCACCACCATTCACGACTGGATGAGTCAGGACTGCGGAGCTTTGATCTGATCTGTTGGTTGTGGAATCGCTTAGCTCTGTCTATAGCATGTTGCTTCCGCTGTTTAGCATGCATGTAGTCCTGTGTTGTAGCTTCACCAGGTTGGCACCTCAGATACAAGATTTATTTTAAAATAGAAAGATTTGCAGAGCAACTAATTATCAGACTCAGCACTGAGTGACGCTTGGCAATCAGGACCTCAACAACTGAACATTCCACTGAACCAGACATTCACCATATGGGCCATTCAGGAGCTCTCCCAATGCCCCAGTGGGTAAAGGCATTGCTCAGTGCATTAAGTCACATAGACCAGAACCGCCCTGGTCTGCGCTGAGTTAGTCAGGGTAGCAGGGCATTGCAATTGGCCCCCATGCTCCGGGGCTGGAGAGAGAGGTAAATGAGCCCAGGTTTCCACTCATGATTGCACAGTAGATTGGCATCATATATAAGCATGTTAGAAGGGGGTGGCAGGGTGGGGGAGGAGAAACCCTACTCACTTAGTCAAAACTTTTAATCTGATCTACCCTTCAGCACAAAATGTGCTTATGAACACACGTTATTGCAAAACTATAAAATCCATTGAAATAGTCATCTCACACAAAATCAACTTGCACAGGACAAATCATTGAAATTTACACAAGAGATCAAGCATTCAATAATCATCAATAGTACAGGAAAAAGGAGCCAGGCTAGGATTATGCAGGCGCATGCCCTTCAAATCAGTGAAGGAAAAAAAAAAGCAGTGAAGGAGTGAAACATCCAGCAGTGAACAGCTACAGGGAGAGATATCTGCCCACGGGCAAAATCAGTTGAGCCAATGAAAAATAATTTCTACCCACTCGCAAGGTGAGATGTGCTAAGATCTGGAACGTGATTGTGTTAAATGATAGTGTCTGATTATTAATTTTCTCTTATGATGTATGCTGGCTGATATCGATCATCCAGCACAGTGAGTCCTACCTGAATGGGTCCCAGAGCTTTTATGTTGGCAACACATCCTTGTCAGGTGCCAGTATTAACTTTTTACGCTTCCGTTTTTTTATTTTTTCACTATTTCTTCCTTTAAAGCGCTTTGGGCTGGTGAAAGGCCCTAAGAAAATGCACTTGTGTTGGAATTTATACAGATATTGGCAAGTACTGGAGCTGTTTCTAGCCAAAAAAGGATCACAATCTTACTAAATCAGCAGCTCTATAATACTTCAGTGACCACCAATAAACAGGGTTACCACCTTTTTGTTAAGTCCAAAACCGATGTAGGGGCAGGAGGCGTGAGAGTTTTGTTAGAATGACTCTTCCCTCCAATAAGAGAATTCAGAACAAGGGGATATACAGTAATTGAGAGTTGCTTAATTCAAATTAACGAACATTCAATTTTTAAACAGTTTTCTCACTTTCCTGTTATATTTATATTGCTCAATTAAAATTATTGGATAATTCAATTTTTTAAGCCCAAATATAATTTTGAATTATCAAGAGTAGACTAGTCTTAAAACTTGAACTGAGCTGGTTAAAAGCAAATCCAGAACATAAAATTCAGAGTTGGAAGAACATGGAATACACTGACCAACAAGGTACCACATGGGAATAAGGGTATTAAAGTAAATAGATTAAAGAGATGGAGATATGGGCAACAAAGGTCTCGACTGGTCGAAGGGCCTACTCCTGTTCTCACATTAGCTTTTGTGGAGGATGAGGAACCTAATGCTTCAAACATTAACATGTTCATAGAAAACTTCCTTCTTCAGCAAATGCATCGAGCCCATTTATTTTGGCCTTCATTAAAATAGCAGACAGAGGACTTTCATACAAACACATTAATGTTTGCTATTAATATCACACAGCACGATTTCAACCCCAAGGTTTTTTGTTTTTTACTCACATCTTTTTTGCTAAGATTATCAAAACAGGGAAAATATATATCTCTATCTACGTTTTAAAAATCAAGACTTTTGGTGTCTGGTTTACAATTTAGAAATTGCAGGGCAGCCCCCAAAAACTAGGCAGTCTGGTCTGGTCTAAAACCAGTGGTGGCAACCCTACCAGTAATTAATTTGAAACTTTATATATAAAGCAATCCGTGACTGCTGAAAGAACTGCAAATGATCTTTTAATACTGTCAGATGTTTTTTAAGCACAAAAATGAACTTTTTAATAACACTAAACACAGACAAACTGAAGCACTTTAGACGTAGTGAAGTACCTTCATGTTCTCTGTACTCTGAATTAGACTGTAGTAACGTGCACGTACACTCCAGGTGCTCCTCTAACCTCACTATAACCTCCTTTAATCTTGGTTTGCGCCTTATATACTCCACTTTTGCCACCTGCAAGTCAACAGAAAGTAGGTTAACCGTCTTATCCTGTAGTTGTTACTTCATATACTGAAAAAATAAACTCAGGTCAGTGGGAATTAGACAAATTTATTTCATTCATTATTATGAATTCAATATTTCCAAAGTAATAACTTAAATCAAAACTGACACTGTATGTAATGAAACATATATTTAAAAACAAAACAACATTGTGCAGTGCTTCCACGGGTATCAAGTGGGTAGTCAAATAATATGTTGGATTAAGGGTTGTTGAATCAAATGAAGCAACAGCGACTGGTTCTCCAGTGAGAAGCACCCACTTTAATGTAATCTGGGGGACCAACTCTCTCTGATTGTGCACTAAGTATAATGCACTGTTTGAATGCAGTCATTGACCTGTTCAAAATAAACTGCTCAACAACTGTGTTAAAACAGCACGCACAACAACTTTACACAAATACATTAACCAACGTGCTACAAGAGGAAACTAAACCCTTTAGTCAGATGTACAAGTACAGTTTTGGATCACACAAGTTGAAAATGTAAAGAAACAGAGCAGCAATTATACAGCGAAAGTAATACAAGACACTTGATGTAGATGTTTGAATGTTATTTAAATGGACCTTCCCTCCCCTCTGCTCAGGGCCTACAATGAATTCAGGCAAAGTTTGAAACAAAAACGTTTTCAACGATGCTGTGGGTTGTAAAATAAGACCTGGTTGAATCTCGAACAACAACAACTTGCATTTATATAGCGTCTTTAACATAGCAAAACGCCCCAAGGCACTTCACAGGAGCGCTACCAAAAAAAATTAACACTGGTATAATTCAGTAAATGTGACTTCCAGATATTAGAGCTAACAAAAAGTTTAGATTTCAGAAGACCTAAGGTGATGTTTCTAGACCTGGGAATAGTAATAGCTCCCTCTAACAAATTAACTGCAGAGATTATACATACAGCAGAGGTACACACCAAATATCAGTGTGTAAGACATTGCTACCTTGTTTATCTGGTTTCAGGAGAACAGCAGAGTACACAAGTCCCAGTTCCCTTCTCCCCATTTTGAGCAAGGTAGTGTAGTGGTTCTGATACTGGATTAGCAGGCATGAGTTCAAATCTCACCAAGCAAAGCCAAGAAACTTGAATCCAATAAAATCTAGCAATTTGTGGCTAGCACCAGGAAAATGACCCTTGAAAGCTGCTGGGTTGTCATAAAAACCCAAATGGTTCACTAATACCCTTTACAGAAAGGAAACCATTGCCCCTATCCTGCCTGGCCTGCGTATAACTCTAGTCTACACAATGTGGTTGACTCCTAATGCTCCAAGTAGTCTAGTAATAGGGTTGACAATCCTCCAGGATTGTTATGGAGTCTTCAGGAATTAAGGATTAATCTCCTGGACACGAAAACCAGGAGATAAATCAAAGGGGCATTTAAAAAGTGTTTTTTTTTCTTCATTTTCTTTGAACACTTTCATTTATTAGTTATAAAAAATATTAGCAGATGGGGAAAAAGGCTGTTTTACTGGGTGGGGCATTTGGAAGTGCGAGGTCATGTGATGAAATCTCCAGGAACATGTCCAACCAGAGTTGGCAACCCGATCTAGCAAGCCACTCAGTTATACAAACAATCACTAAGGGATGGGAAATAAATCCAGGGTTGCACACATCAAGAGACCAAAGATATTTTAAATTATTTTTTTTCCCATTCAGCATGGCTCTCCGTATAAAACGCTGCTGGGAACTGAGAGACTCTTTTCTGTGCGTGCGTACAACTTAATTTCATGATTACAGGTTTCCCATTCAGGCAAATTTATTCCAGGCATTTTTGGAAAATTATTGACTGGCCTTTAGCTTGGATATAGATATCTATATACAAAACATGTATAAATAAAAGGGATCATTTAATTTTAATGGTGGGGAAATAGTGAGCAGCGCATGCCCGAATTTCTGATGTGTACTGCCGGCAATCTGGCAGCACTGCTTTGTAAAATTAATCCTAAAACATATAAATAAAACCTAAAAATATATAGAACTGAAGAATGATACAGTTTAAAGCGTTTAAAAGGCAGTCAGCTTTATTTTTTTGGATCAGTGGTCACTGTTCTGTATTTACAGAACGATCACTGCTCGACCTGTCAGCAAGGTACAGAGACGAGCTCTATTTGCCTTCAACAGGCATACACACAGTCACAGAAATATTTAAGCTACTAACACAGAAAGAAATTGAAAAGAGGAGACTGTCCCATAGGAATATCCTGCTGGAGAGTCGCCTGTCTGGGAGACAAAAAAGGTGACAACGGTGATGCTCTCAACATAACAAAACTGTGATTAAAATTGATTCGGTCAGTGTAAAAAGAAAAACTTCAAAGGCAAATCACCTCTATTGTAAAAATGGAACAAAGAACACCTACAGTAGCCAGCTGGAGCAGTAACAGGATTCCACTCAGACACCAACAGCACAAGAGAGGACAAAGCATGAATAGAACAAAGAAACAGAAAACAAGCAAGGTGAATGGACACCACTCCCTGGCTGGGTGCTATGCCCCATTTATATTACTTCTCCTTGAAACGGTTCTGCAATATGTGATGCTCCCTCCCATTCCCGTTTACATTTAATTCGGAGAATCAATGTTGCTTGCACCCGTTTTTGTAGGCATGCTTGCTTCCAAATTCTATTTGACTCAAACTTGCTTGCCCTTCCCAATATCAAAGAAAGATCTGTACAGGCCAGCAATGTAGAAATCACATTGCTGGCCTGGTTGTAGTGTGCCTGCAGCCTGAAAAACTGTGAGGTGTAGCACCTATTGCTGCGACACTGCTTTTTTTAAAATTCATTCATGGGATGTGGGCGTCGCTGGTGAAGCCAGCATTTATTGCCCATCCCTAATTGCCCTTGAGAAGGTGGTGGTGAGCTGCCTTCTTGAACCGCTGCAGTCCATGTGGTGAAGGTTCTCCCACAGTGCTGTTAGGAAGGGAGTTCCAGGATTTTGACCCAGCTATGAAGAAGGAACGGCGATATATTTCCAATTCGGGATGGTGTGTGACTGGTTGGGGAACGTGCAGGTGGTGTTGTTCCCATGTGCCTGCTGCCCTTGTCCTTCTAGGTGGTAGAGGTCGCGGGTTTGGGAGGTGGTGTCAAAGAAGCCTTGGCGAGTTGCTGCAGTGCATCCTATAGATGGTACACACTGCAGCCACAGTACGCCGGTGGTGAAGGGAGTGAATGTTTAGGGTGGTGGATGGGGTGCCAATCAAACGGGCTGCTTTGTTCTGGATGGTGTCGAACTTGTTGAGTGTTGTTCGAGCTGCACTCGTCCAGGCAATATCACACTCCTGACTTGTGCCTTGTAGATGGTGGAAAGGCTTTGGGGAGTCAGGAGGCGAGTCACTCGCCGCAGAATACCCAGCCTCTGACCTGCTCTTGTAGCCACAGTATTTATATGGCCGGTCCAGTTAAGTTTCTGGTCAATGGTGACCCCCAGGATGTTGATGGTTGGGGATTCGGCAATGGTAATGCCGTTTGATGTCAAGGGGAGGTGGTTAGACTCTCTGTTGTTGGATATGATCAATGCCTGGCATTTGTCTGACACGAATGTTACTTGCCACTTATCAGCCCAAGCCTGGATGTTGACCGGGTCTTGCTGCATGCGGGCACGGACTGCTTCATTGTCTGAGGGGTTGCGAACGGAACTGAACACTGTGCAATCATCAGCGAACATCCCCATTTCTGACCTTATGATGGAGGGAAGGTCAATGATGAAGCAGCTGAAGATGGTTGGGCCTAGGACACTGCCCTGAGGAACTCCTGCAGCAATGTCCTGGGGCTGAGATGATTGGCCTCCAACAACCACTACCATCTTCCTTTCTGCTAGGTATGATTCCAACCACTTGAGAGTTTTCCCCCCCGATTCCCATTGACTTCAATTTTACGAGGGCTCCTTGGTGCCACATTTGGTCAAATGCTGCCTTGATGTCAAGGGCAGTCACTCTCACCTCACCTCTGGAATTCAGCTCTTTTGTCCATGTTTGGAACAAGGCTGTAATGAGGTCTGGAGCCGAGTGGTTCTGGCACCGAGTGGTTCTGGTGGAACCCAAACTGAGCATCGGTGAGCAGGTTATTGGTGAGTACGTGCCGCTTGATAGCACTGTCGATGACACCTTCCATCACTTTGCTGATGATTGAGAGTAGACTGATGGGCGGTAATTGGCCAGATTGGATTTGTCCTGATTTTTGTGGACAGGACATACCTGGGCAATTTTCCACATTGTCGGGTAGATGCCAGTGTTGTAGCTGTACTGGAACAGTTTGGCTAGAGGCGCGGCTAGTTCTGGAGCACAAGTCTTCAGCACTACAGCCGGGATGTTGTCGGGGCCCATAGCCTTTGCTGTATCCAGTGCACCCAGCCGTTTCTTGATATCACGTGGAGTGAATCGAATTGGCTGAAGACTGGCTTCTGTGATGTTGGGGATATTGGGAGGAGGCCGAGATGGATCATCCACTCGGCACTTCTGGCTGAAGATGGTTGCAAACGCTTCAGCCTTGTCTTTTGCACTCATGTGCTGGACTCCGCCATCATTGAGGATGGGGATGTTTACAGAGCCTCCTCCTCCCGTTAGTTATTTAATTGTCCACCACCATTCACAACTGGATGTGGCAGGACTGCAGAGCTTTGATCTGATCCATTGGTTGTGGAATCGCTTAGCTCTGTCTATAGCATGTTGCTTCCGCTGTTTAGCATGCATGTAGTCCTGAGTTGTAGCTTCACCAGGTTGGCACCTCATTTTTAGGTACGCCTGGTGCTGCTCCTGGCATGCTCTTCTACACTCCTCATTGAACCAGAGTTGATCCCCTGGCTTGTTGGTAATGGTAGAGTGAGGAATATGCCGGGTCACGAGGTTACAGATTGTGCTGGAATACAATTCTGCTGCTGCTGATGGCCCACAGCGCCTCATGGATGCCCAGTTTTGAGCTGCTAGATCTGTTCTGAATCTATCCCATTTGGCACGGTGATAGTGCCACACAACACGTTGGATGGGTCCTCGGTGCAAAGACGGGACTTCGTTTCCACGAGGACTGTGCGGTAGTCACTCCCACCAATACTGTCATGGTATTCAGAAGATCTCCTCCGGGGTGGTTCTTGACTCCTCTGGCAACACAGGCATCCCTCCGTCACAATTTAAATTATAGCTCTGCAACTGAAGTCAGAAGCTGTTGTAATGTAAATGAAGTGAGAATCTCCAAAAGTTTGCTGAACCCTACACGGCCACAAGTGTCTGCCAATGGGCAAAAACAACGCACTAGAGTTCTGACGAAAAGTCATCGACGTTAACTGTTTCTCTCCCCACAGATGCTGCCTGACCTGCTGAGTGTTTACCAGTATTTTCTGTTTTTATTTCAGATTTCCAGCATCCGCTGTATTTTGCTTTTGTTGCACTGGACTTATATAATCCTTATAACAAATATTATACTTCCTGTTCCACTATTATTAAGGATGAAAGAGTACAATTAATTAATTTGATGTTATCTAAACTATTTAAGTCCATGATATAACCATATGGATTTTTTATACTGAGACACCTAGGCAAAAGCCTATTACAGCAGGAAGGGAAGGCTGAGGGAGCTGAGCGCGAGAAAATATTAAGTTAAAAGTGGAAGACAGTGTGATGAGCCTCGATTTGAAAACTTCGAGAAGATATCTTTAGAGGGACAAGAAGAGGAAAATTTATAAGGAGCAATGACTATAGTTAAAGTAGTGGTTTGTTATGGCATAACATTCCATGACAAATCCATAATTTTTGTAACCTACTGTACAAGTGTGATTTTACCCAAGCTGTATGATTAAATTTCCCATTTCAGCTGCTGAATGTCGTACTATTAATGTCAGCTTGGCTCAGTTGACAACACCTCTGAATCACAAATTTGTGGATTCAATCCCTAATTTAGCACATAATCTAGGCTGACACTGTAATGGAGTACTGTTGTTGTGCTACATTGTTGAGGTGCTGTCTTATGGATAAGACATTAAACCAAGGCTGTTGAATATAGAAGGTTCTGTGACACTATGCGAAAAGGGGCATTGAGTTATCCTGTGTCCCAACAAAACATTCTTCCCTCAACCATCAATACCAAAAACAGACCATCTGGTCGTTTATCTCATTTTATCTAAGTTTGCCGATGACACAAAGATTGGTGGCATTGTAAGCAGTGTAGATGAAAACATAAAATTACAAAGCGATATTCATAGATTAGGTGAATGGGCAAAACTGTGGCAAATGGAATTCAATGTAGGCAAATGTGAGGTCATCCATTTTGGATCAAAAAAGGATAGAACAGGGTACTTTGTAAATGGTAAAAAGTTAAAAACAGGGGATGTCCAAAGGGACCTAGGGGTTCAGGTACATAGATCATTGAAGTATCATGAACAGGTGCAGAAAATAATCAATAAGGCTAATGGAATGCTGGCCTTTATATCTAGAGGACTGGAGTACAAGGGGGCAGATGTTATGCTGCAGCTATACAAAACCCTGGTTAGACCGCACCTGGAGTACTGTGAGCAGTTCTGGGCACCGCACCTTCGGAAGGACATATTGGCCTTGGAGGGAGTGCAGCGTAGGTTTACTAGAATGATACCCAGACTTCAAGGGTTAAGTTACGAGGAGAGATTACACGAATTGGGGTTGTATTCTCCAGAGTTTCGAAGGTTAAGGGGTGATCTGATCGAAGTTTATAAGATATTAAGGGGAACGGATAGAGTGGATGGAGAGAAACTATTTCCACTGGTTGGGGATTCTAGGAGTAAGGGGCACAGTCTAAAAATTAGAGCCAGACCTTTCAGGAGCGAGATTAGAAAACATTTCTACACACAAAGGGTGGTAGAAGTTTGGAACTCTCTTCCGCAAACGGAATTGATACTAGCTCAATTGCTAAATTTAAATGTGAGATGGATAGCTTTTTGGAAACCAAAGGTATTAAGGGATATGGGCCAAAGGCGGGTATATGGAGTTAGATCACAGATCGGCCATGATCTTATCAAATAGCAGAGCAGGCACGAGGGGCTGAATGGCCTACTCCTGTTCCTATGTTCCCATTTACTGCTGTGGGTTCTTCCTGTGCAGAAATTGGCTACAAAACAACTGTAACTACAGTTCAAAAGGAATTCTTTGGATGTGAAACACTTTGGAAAATCCTGAGGATGTGAAAGGTGCTAGATAAATGTAAGTTCTTTTTTTCCCCTTAACCTCCAGCTTTTACAACCACCATGTTTTTTCCAATTGTCTATCAGCTTACTGCTCAATTCCTTTGCTCCTCTAACAAGATCAGATGGTGCCATGCACCCTTTCATAAGTCCAGTCACTGGACGCTGATACCAGAAGAGATGGTTTAGAAGGATATTCCATTTTGTATTATCCTGTATTATTTGACGTCATTTTGAGCGGAGCAGAGCGGAGCGGAGCTGAATGGATGAATTGCCATGAACCCCACCCTTCCCGGCTACAGAGGTGAGTACTAACGGCAGTATGCACACACCACCGGTGATCTGATTGCCAATGCCGCTGAGATCAGCGTTGTGGAAGCTGCGGTGATCAAAATAAAACATCTTATACAAAAAGGAAGTCTCATCTGGGATCTGTGTTGGTCCCAGCAGCTGGAGTTGTGAGCAGGTGTGTCGTGAAGCTTTGAACTTTGATGTATAGGCCTAGCTAATCTGGGCAGCAGGAGCAAAGGGAGTAAGAAATAATACTCACCTTTCCTTTGGATGTAATGTTTACAAAATAAAAGCATCATACCTCTCCTTTCAACCAAATCCTAAGATTTTTCCAATGTTACTTGCAACTGCCCTGTGATGTTTGAGCAAGTTTCCCATGACAAATCACTACCCATAACCATATCAAAAAATATGAGGAGTGAATTAATCCTGCCATTTTCCAGAGACTATTAAAAGACCTCATTCTAATTATCTTAGCTGCATTTGCTGTGGATTTGACACAGTTACCAAGTGGTTCATGGCTGACCATTAACTCAGTGGCAGTAACTGCAGATCAGGTTTACTGAAACACTGCATGATAGGAGATGTCTTACAAATGGTGAACACACTGTCTTTAAAAAAAACAGAAGCATTGTTCTGAACTACTTCACTCCTCACTCTACTTAATGCTCAGTTTTATAACTTAAGCACAAAATGGTTTTCTCATTAACTGATTCATTCTGTGCTATAATTTGCTTCGGGCTCCATTTATGATGAGAAATGCTGTAATAACTTGATATGATACCTTCATGTGATCCGAATGGGACTGGAGGGGGCATTGAACGCTGTGGTTAGTACAGTGCAGCAAATGATATAAATACCGTATTAGCCACAAAACACTTCAAAGACACAAGACATAGGTTGTGCCTTTCAATATTAGTCATGAACCCATTCATGTGAAACTCCTTTGTCCGCTATATTAACATTTTGGGTTAAAATGGTGGATGGAGGAATTTCATTTGAACATGTAAATGCATGTAATAATTCTATGATTCTATGATTTGTTACTAATATCACATAGTGCAATTTCAACCCAATGGCGTACAAGTATATTACACGGGTAATATTTTGTGAGGCTCTGCTGCTGGCATAGATTCAAGTGTGGGTTGGAGAATCCGAGCTATAGCATTGTAAGCATATTTCCAACCCGTGTTCACATCTCTTAAGGCTTCGTGCTTACAAAGTAAGTGCCACACACAAGCCGTTTAATGCATTATACAGGAAGGTCTTCCTTATAGTGCATACTTCCTTGTGTCAATACTTACTTCCTATAACACATCCCTGTCACACTTTGTTGATAACAACCCTGAAAGCAAGCATATCCTCTAGCTCACTGTGAGCACGATATGGGAAATCATGTATGTATGTCCACACACACAAAATGGTAAGCAGTACAAAAGCTATTAAACAGATGAGCCCCAGAAGCTTAGAATTTGGACTGGAGAGTGGGTTGTGTAAATCGGAAGATTTGTGACTGATGCAGTAATCTTTAGTTCAAAAAAATAACCAGAAGGTATTCAGCACTTGCTTGTACTCTCCATAACACATCCATTTGCTTCTGAAATAGCCTTGAGCAGTAAAGCAGTCTTTAAGCTGTTAATGGTTTAGGCAATTGTCTGAGGTTTAACTGTGAGGTCTTTTAGGTTTTAGCTGTTGCATTAGCTTAGCTTTTTGTGAATTCCTCCCTTTCTTTTGCCTCTCAGGTCCTAAACCTGCTGTTGCTGATGGAGTTGGCCAAATGGAAGCAGAGACTTGTCCACCAGTGTCTCAGTGCTGCTCTTGCTATCTGTGTGTGTTTAAGATTTGGTATGTGCGTGTGCACTGGTAAATGTGAGGGCTTGGCGGGTCTCAATTTTAATTATTATGGAATTTGGCTTGAAGTTTCTTTACAATCTACAAAGTTTCTGTATCCTTTCAAACTGACGGTAAACTGAAAATCAGTCCAAACTGTTGCAATAATAGAATATATAAAATTACTCAGACACAGTTTTCTGGAAGTGGGGGGTTAGGAATTAGCTGGCAAGGTACAACCACATTATTTATATATTGTGGTCATTGCTCCTCTGAATGTTCTTTTCTTGTTCCTTCTAAGTTACAAATACACTATCCTAAAATATTTTCACTCCTAGATGTATCACATAGTCTTGTGCTTTGACTTACATTTCCCCCTGGACCTTAGAACTGCAGAATTACTAGCCTTCCATAAGTCTTTTCTCCCTCCTACAATCTACAGGCTTTTAAAACACAAGCTTGGTGTTACCTAACCACTACTTCTCAATTTATCTGGTTTTCCCTCTTATTCTTTTCAACCTCCATGGCCTCGCCCCTCCCTATCTCTGTAACCTCCTCCAGCCCTGCAACCTTCCGAGATCTCTGCGCTCCTCCAATTTTGGCCTCTTGCGCATCCCCGATTTTCTTCGCTCCATTGGCGGCCGTGCCTTCAGCTGCCTCGGCCCTAAACTCAAATTCCCTCCCTAAATCTCACTGCCTCTCTCTCCTCCTTTAAAACGCTCCTTAAAACCTACCTCTTTGACCAAGCTTTTGGTCACCTGTCCTAATATCTCCTCATGTGGCTCGGTGTCAAATTTTATTTGATAATCGCTCCTGTGAAGCGCCCTGGGATGTTTTACCATGTTAAAGGCTGTATATAAATGGTGGTTGTTGTCGTTGTTAATGGTAACATGTACTATGGACCTTAGCCCTCGACTTCTCAAGTCAATTATCTGATTAAATTGATTCCAGTGGTTGTTTGGAGCACAAAAGGGACTTGGAAAAATTATGCTGGGTGCCAATAGGGAACAGGTTTCCCATAGCCTAATGCATGATCCAGCAAACCTGGTTCAGCAAGTGATGCTTAACTCTGCATTTAAGCTCCTACACATAAGGGACAGAGATCCAGTTGACAATACCGTCTCGGAGAGCTCCACAGACAGGAGCAACGTGTGAAGCTTCACCATTTGTTATTCTGCGTAGACTGATATTTTTACCATTTCAATCAACTACCCAATTTCTCCTGTTAATAAAATATTATTTTTTAAATGACATGATATTTGTTGACCCTGAATGCAAGAATCCTGATAGTCAGAGTGTCTACTGGCTGAAATTGAAAACACTGAGACTCTTGTGCTCCCTTTAGGCAAAGAAGTTTTGAGGAAGAAGATTTATATAGAACTTCAGACAGTTCATTTTACAAGTCAAAGCATAGTAAAACACAATAAAATTCTTGATATGTGTCCCTTGAAACACCTGCTGCTGCGATGGAGACTATAATTAACAACTGGAGTCAAGTCATTGGTCCAGCTTTTTACAGGCAATGAACAGGCATAGCTTTTAGGTCTTTTGCTAGAAGGGTCTAATCATGTACACAGTGTATATGATTAGACCCCTGTAGCAACAGACCAAAGAATCTAATCATATACACACACATAATTGGCAGAAAACAAAGCAAAACCATCATTGTAACATAGAAAGTTCTTAACTGCATATCTATCCCAACAACTTGCCACATAGAATCATAGAATGATACAGCACAGAAGGAGGCCATTTGGCTCATCGTGCCTGTGCCGGCTCTTTGAAAGAGCTATCCAATTAGTCCCACTCCCCCTGTTCTTTCCCCATAGTCCTGCAAATTTTCCCCTTCAAGTACCTATCCAATTCCCTTTTGAAAGTTACTGTTGAATCTGCTTCCACCACCCTTTCAGGCAGTGCATTCCAAATCATAACAACTCGCTGCGTTAAAAAATGTCTCCTCATGTCACCTCTGGTTACCGACCCTTCTGCCACTGGAAACAGTTTTTCCTTATTTACTCTAATCAAAACTCTTCATGATTTTGAACACCTATAAATCTCCCCTTAACCTTCTCTACTCTAAGAAGAACATCCCCAGCTTCTCTAGTCTCTCCACATGACTGAAGTCCCTTATGCCTGGTACCATTGTAGTAAATCTCCTCTGCACCCTTTCTAAGGCCTCGACATCCTTCCTAAAGTGCGGTGCCCAGATTGGATACAATACTCCAGCTGGGGCCTAACCAGTGATTTATGACGGTTTAGCATAAAGGTGTAGAGAGCGCTTTACTCTGTACCTAACCCACATGGTTACAGTACATTTCTGGAAGAATTTCTCAGAGAATATGCATACCAGTGAGCTGTTACAGTAACATTAATCCACAAAATCAATTTCTCCTCAGGATCTGCCCCCGCTCCCCCCCCACCCCCAACCAACTATACAGGGGTTAACTAAAGAAACCGGGGAAAATTTAGCACCGGGCATTCTATTTTAGGTAATACTTCGCCTTGCACTTAGAAAAAATAGCAATTTTCTTAGGCTTTTTTCAAGCTTGTGCAACGTTGTCTCTCCAATTTCTTTTCTCCTCTTCAGGAGTTGCCAACTGATATTGGGATAAGGCTCTGAGTGTCAGTCACCTTCCTATGCCTCACCCACGTCACCATTCTTCACACGCAAGTCGAACCAACAAGTGCCGACAGCATCCTCTCCTGATCACCAAATCAGTACTTCAGCAAGAAGTCGCTAGTTCACGATCAGGCACAGAGGCCCTGGCTGAGTTATTCCCCTCCTCAGCCCAGAGGTGCTAAGGCCAAATATAACGTTCCTACTGGAACCCCACCTATGAACAACGAACCCAGCAGAGACCGGAGACCTTCTTGGTCTAGTCTACAGGGGGCAGTACAATCATCCACTAAAACACCTGGGCCCTTATTTAAGTAATCTCAACTGGTATTTAACCAGATGTATTTGTGTTTTCTTACGTAGCATGCTATAAAATTGTATAAATAGTGTAGAGCTAAAGCTGTCGTGACCGCCAGATAAAGTTTGACAAAGTCTAGGAATTATATTTAATGTATGATTAACAAGCAATTTCTGATTTCCTTTTTAGAACACAGTTAAGCAACATGTGTTGCCCAAGATTAATTAGCTGATTCAATGACTAGATGGAAAATATTTGTTAATTTATGCGGAGATTAAAAACCACTGCCCTTATCAAATTCACAGCTTGGCAAAAAGAAATGTCTATTAGCATAGAAGCTCACTTGGCTGCTGCTGTTTGACATTCTACGGCATTTTATCTGAATTATTCTAATTTTGCCTAAGTCACTAACTATTTTTATGTCGATAAATTGAGTCTTTTAATAATTTCAGCACAGAAAAGGGCACTACAAGCAATCAACTGTCACAATATGGTCACTGAAGGAGAACTGAGCTTACATTCCAAGAATGGCCCACGTATGTAACTGTTTATGAGTCATGTGCCATGGAAACTACCTCCTCTTTGCACTAACAACAGCAATCACCCAATTCTGACAGAAACCAGCATTCATCGAAAGATACATTTTCACAAAAATAATGCTTCTATTCAAATCTGAACACAATTAATTACATCAAAGACCATATGGTAATTTATCATTCAAAAAACAAATAAATACGCTCCCATCCTGCCATTTCGATTGGAACAGTGGGGTCTGTTTAAGACACCCACAATGGACATTGTGTTCTGTGGCTGATCTTTGGTATTTCTGGTACTTCACATTAAAAAATTAAATGTTTTGTTTCACCAGTTGAGTTTCAATATCATGAACAGTCCACACAAATATAACAGCTCTGTGATCCATTAATTTTGGCTGGAACATCACAAAATCTTAAATCATTTTCTCTTGTATTGTTAATAATAATCTGAAGTGCAAAGTTAACTCCTATTAAAATATATAAAGATGCTGATCAAATTGGAGGTTCCCCTCCCCACCCCTTTAACAGCTAAACTACTGTGGGATATAAATTAGCTAGTTTCCATTTAATTCACTTTGTGCCAAAAACAGACAGACCATATCTTTGTTTATTTTTTTTTCAAAAATGTATTCTCCAGACCTTAAAAGAACCAATTAAAATTGCTTTGAGACTATTAAAAGATGGACAAGATGAAGTCAAGTTATTTTTCACACAGCCCGTGCCAACATGGATCGTCTCCAATTCCACCCCCCACCCCCCCCGTCCAGAATAAGATGAGATTATGGATGAGTGGAATTCAATTGCAACCCAGTCTGTTAAGCTCTTTTCCTCACCTTGACACTTCGGTGATGTATCCGGGAAGGCTGGCATTTGACGCTGCCAGTGTTGCAGCAGCCCGTGCAGCGTCTGACCTCCACACAAGCTGGCCATATCAGGAAGTTGGCAGAGGTGGGATCTATCTGACTGCGAGGTATTTCATAAATGACAGTCCTTGTTTTACATACTGCAGGAACAGCTTCTTCTGAAAAGTTTCAACAAAGTAGGTTTGAGTGCTGGTGCAAATCAATTTTGAAGACAATTTCCTTTGAACTTTCAAAGGCATTTTTAAAACAGAAAAAAAATTCAAATCAATAAACTTAATTCAACGTCAGCAAAATATTAACTCTGAGCACAAAGGGGAAACTTGTTGGCAAAACTTATTTGTAAAATAAGCTAAAACCTTTTATCTGGTTATTCTTGTACTCTTCTCCTAATTTTCTCTTCTTTTTTCACCCTCCTGCCTGCAGACTCACTGGGAGTATGGGTTCGTGAGTACCAGCAAACATATACCTAACTAGCCATTCGTGTATGAGCCTAATGGTGAGTGTCAGCTGGCTATTCAACTGTCAGGGGCTTCATTGCCACATCCAATCCCATCCTCACCTTGACACCCTTACTTTCCAGCAGAAGTCACTGGAGAGATCAACAGAAGGAAACCTGGCTAATTTTTCCTCTCCCTCACCCAGGACACATGAGGCCAGTTGTCGTGTCCCTGTCTCAGATCAGTTAACGCAACATAGACCAGGCATCGAACCTGGGGCCTTCCTCGATTATATGGTTCAGTACCACATGAAGCAGTGCATTTTTCTGTGAAGCCACCCCATACTATTAAACATTAATTAACATTGCTAAATGAGGTTGTTATTCAATATTTTACTTGAAGGAAAACTGACAAACACCACACAGAAATGGACCTAAGAAGTCCTGAGCTGGCTTGGGCAAGCATGTTTACATACAAGCCCAAAATCAAGCATGATACCTAAGACACTTCTGAAATTCACCCTTTAGTGCCTATTGCTAAGTATAAACAAAAAAAATGTTTTCCTAATTTCAATCCAAGCACACTGGTTTACCCTTGGACTGAGTGGCATCAGGTGAAGTGGGTCAGATCATGAACAATATGCAAAATGGCCGAAGCAACAACATAAAAGACAACCAATAAAAAAATTACAGGAAAAAAAAATCTACATGTTGCAAGAACTTGCAGTATGCAGACTGATGAGTAGCAGGCAATACTCAGGTATAAAGTCCCCTCAACAAATCTATTATAGTACAGAAAAACTTTAAAATGCATTAATCATTACCTTTTTATTCAGCCAGCAGGGCTGTGCACGTTACACTTGCTAGCATACCACTACAATCACACCCAGAAACCATACAATGGAAGTGTGCCATTCATAACTTACACCACATATGTGGTCGGAGAAGCTCTGCTTTCATTCCAGTGGCTTACTTCACTGCAGATGTGCGCAGATTACTTTCCAACCCACCTTCTTCCTTCTCCCCAGCCTGTCCCTCTCTTTACATATTTGTTTTTTGTCTCTCGTTAGTTCTTCCCACCCTACTCTCGAAGGTGCTAATTACTACTGGGTTATGGTTTCATACATGCTGACAGACCAAACCCATTCACACACAAGCACTTCCTCGTTGGGAGTCACAAGGTAGTGATTAGAAGCAGGCACCCTGCCTGATTTTTCCCTTCCATAGCCCCGAAATATGGAAGCATATTGGAGAACCCAACTGTCTCCTTGGCTTGAGATCGGCTAATTGAGTACAAACCTCGGAGCTTCCTGATCTGTATGGCTCACATTGGGTGATGCATTTACCCACCGAGCCTTCGGGGGAAGCCATTTCATGCTGCAGGTGTTTCATTCTCTCTCTGCCTACCTTCAGCTTCTCATACTGGCTTAGCATTGGCCATCTCATCCATGTTTCTCCACACACCTACCTGCCCCTATAGAAGCAGTTTTGTACAGAACAATGTTTATCTTTAAACAAAGGAACTCAAAGCCCTCAACATGAAAGGCACAGATTGCACAATATAAAGAAAATTCATACGGTAGTTTATTGCAAAGTAAATAACTAGGTGAGGATGCATCATTCTTTACTTGCCCTTTGGGCGTGTTGGATGAATGGTTTAACGTCACTTGGTTTTTATTTTTGCTAAACCACGCCTCTCTATTTAAACTATATGTGTTATACTTTCCAAGATTAAAAAAGGTGAATAGATTAAAAAAGGATTTTGGATCAAACTTGAAAATGCCGTCTCAAGAGACCCCATGCAAACGCACCTCCTACATTACAACAGTGACTACATTTCAGAAGTACTTCATTGGCTGTAAAGCCTGAGGTTGTGAAAGGTGCCATATAAATGCAAGATCTTTCTTTCTTTCATGAAGTTGGTCTTGCTGCCTCTTAAAGCAGTTTGCCACATTTATATTGCAGCATTGCCTTAGAAGGAAGCAGCATCCTGAGATGAAGCACTGCCAGAGGCAATAATGTGAATATCCAACTTTGTCAACGTTAAATGTAGCTGGTTTCCATTTCACCAGCTGTGGACGAGCTGAGCTCTCAATCCACATGTACAGGGCAGTTATGAAGTTTAACCACTGGGACCTACCCCAACATCAGGCAAGGTGTGTGACCAGAAGCTCAAAGACGCCATTGCTACTTCTGAACAACTATTGTTTCAGGTTGCTACTGCTATTCTGCATCCGTCTCTCAATGTAAGCAGAGAAAATTCTAGAGCAGCCGGGCCAGTAGAAATAGTTCAACATGAACCCCCAGATCTCTGTGTTCTTGCATCCCTTTTATATTGCCTCTTCTTGTTCTTCCTACCAAAATGTATCACTTTGCACTTCTCTGCGTTAAATTTAACTGCCACGTGTATGCCCATTCCACTAGCCTGTCTATGTCCTCTTGAAGTCTATCATTATCCTCACTGTTCACTACACTTCCAAGTTTTGTGTCTTCTGCAAATTTTGAAATTGTGCCCTGTACTCCCAAGTCCAAGTCATTAATATATATCAAGAAAAGTAGTGGTCCTAGTACCGATCCCTGGGGTACACCACTGTATACCTCCCTCCAGTCCAAAAACAACCATTCACCATTACTCTCTGTTTTCTGTCACTTGGCCAATTTCATATCCATGCTGCTACTGCCCCTTTTATTCCATGGGCTTCAACTTTGATGACAAGCCGATTATGTGGCACTTTATCAAACGCCTTTTGGAAGTCCATATACACCACATCAACCGCATTGCCCTCATCAACCCTTTCTGTTACCTCATCAAAAAACTCAATTAAGTTAGTTAAACACGATTTGCCTTTAACAAATCCGTGCTGGCTTTCCTTAATTAATCCACACTTGTCCAAGTGACTGTTAAAAGTGAACTGAGTTAGCTGATTTTATGGGGTAGGACAGATGCTACAATTTATCTCTGCACCCTCGGTTGGGAAGGAAAGGAAAAAAAAGATGTTGGCTGATGTTCCCACCCCTGATTACTATCCAGTAGATCCTGCTGCAAAAGTGCGCATGGGTGAGCACAGGATTGAACTTGGTCATACTCCCTTCCCCTACCCCAATTAAATAGCCTGCCACCACTCACTGAGCTTGTACATGAAAAATAGCCACCGGTGGACATTCAACAGCAAAGGAATTTCACCCCAACATTAGCGTTCAGGAGAGGAGTGGTGAAAATTGGGGCGGAACGGAGAGGGAGATGTGTGGTAAAGTAAATCAGAAACCTTTCGATTCCTCTGTAAGTTATCAACATCTACACTCAACCGACCATTAATGAGACCATAGGATAGATAAATGTAAAGATCCTTTCACTGCCACTGGATGTCACGAACAAACTTCAGAAACACTCCACAATTTAGAATTTAGAGGCACAATAGTGACATCTAGATGCATAAAATCAGTACAACAACTCCTGTGCTGTTTTATATCAGCCATTATTATTTTTCTCTCTCTCTAATAACCCCGAGCCAGGCCACAGCCAGACAGTTGACTTGACTTTGGCCCAGATTACTCTGGGTTTGCCCAACTTTCATTTTTACAGTGTCTTTGCAACCACTGTACAGAAACGAGAAGCTTTGTAGAACAAAGTTTTGCTCTCCTGCGGCAAGCTTTCACCTTTTGGCCAAGTGGATGCAAGTAAAAAATGTTCAGTGCAAATAATACTAAATGTCTGTCTTAAATTTTGTTAGATTATTCAGGACTTCAAAAAAGTCACACACTACCTATGTACAATAAATGCCTCTATGGACTATTCTAGTATACATGGATGTATTAAATGTCATAGCAGTTTAGTCTATATTCCAGTTGATTATCAGCCAGGGCGGGCGTCTATCCCAGTTTTGTCTACTCCTGCAGCTCAGTTACCGTCTGCTTGAACGTAACAAATGAAAATCCTTATAGCTGACAGAAAACAGTCTTAAGTTATTTGACTGTTCTGGATACATGGATGCAGATATAAACAAGTTCTGCAGAAGTGCAATGTATCTTCAGCTACTCTGCAACACGCTGGGACATGAATTTGAATTTAAGGAATTTACTGGGGCAGGTTTGCTTGAAGGAAGATTTTCCATAGTATGTTCCAAGTGCACTAAACAACAGAGCGTTGTAGAAAAATACATTATGGGGGAAAAAATATTAATAAATGACCATTTACTTTTGAAATTTTTCATATTTCATTCTGCCTTAAAGGGTAAAAAAAAGTTAAATATTGTTGCTTTATGTACTAAAAGGATCTATTCTTGTCTAAATAACGGAGGGGCTACAAAAACAGCAGTTACACCAGCTACAAAAGTAAGTGTGCTAGTTTTAAAATATGTTCTTTTGAAATGCCACAGGTTTAAACGCAGGGCTTGGAATCTATTATTGTAACACTATAGTGGGACTAAGTTTAGCTTAATAACACAACGATCGATAACTAGCTGTTTTGACATTTTTTTTCTCATGGATAAATCAACTGAATCATCACACTACAAATTTCTAGGATAACGCATAATATATTCAGCAATTTGAATGTATAACCCTCTAATTGTCTGTGCTTTAGAATACTGGTGCTACATTTTGTTTTTAAGATAAACTAACGTGAAAAGGACAGTCTGGTCTGGGATAAACCAGTGACTTCAGTCAGTAAATGCGCTATCCAGGATAGTACTGAGCCATACAGACCAAGAAGGTCCCAGATTCAATCTCTAGTCTGTGCAAAGTTAGCCGATCTCAGCTGGGGTAACGGTCATAGTGCAAGAATTTGCTATGGCTGGGGGGGGGGGGGGAAATGACCAAGGCTCTTGCTCCTGATCGTTATCCAGTGACTTTTGCTGGAGGGGCTCTTGTGTGCATGTCGGGTGAGGACAGGATCAGGCTCAGCTGTGATGCTCCCTGGCGGTCAAATAGCCTGCCAATACTCACTATCTGGACTCGCACATGAAGACTGGCTATCGGAGGGCTGCCAGCACCCATGGAGCCGTACCCCAGGTTGAGTCAGTGCCTTCGGGAGAGGAGGGGAGAAAAGAAAATTAAAGAAATGCTAACAGGATTTAATTGTCCATTTTAAGTAGCAATTTGTGAATGGTAAACACCAACAAGGAATTATATTTCTAAAAGAACCTTTCTTTTTATGTTTTAAAATCAGGCAATCTGTTCCACGTGTTGAATTGCAATGTTTGCTGAGAAAGACCATGATTATATGTAGGTTAATGGATACCCGGATGCAAGGTGGGAACACAACCACAGGCCCTGGTGACGTTGTAAACAGTGAGAACGAAGATCGAGTGACTTATCAATGTCATCTGAATCCAATCTCAAGATAGGTTACAGCCTTGAAACACACTGAACTTTGCTTCTCTTTCTTCTTTCCAGTTTTTAAGTTATTTTATTTTGTCTGCGCACTATATAGACTTCCCTGCTGAGGTGGCAGCCTGTTTGCAGTCCTCTGCCAATGCTCCTGATAAGCTGACTGCTAGGATGTGCTGAGATGACTTATTCTCTGACCAGCACCTTCCCCCCTAATGGTTTACGGTAGACAAGAGACTCACCATGTGGGGACTCACAGGCAATACTGTGTGCCCTGACATGATGCATCTACTGCATCCTGACACTTCTATTCCTTATTATTATCATCATCAAATGCTGATTCGACGATCCTGCACTTGCAGGGACTGAAGGTCAGAGATAGGGCTACATCACTGTGTTCCTGATTCTCTGACACCTCTCTCCCCGCGAGCACGACTCTGCACTGGTGCTGAAAGATTGCAAAATCACCCCTATAATCTATAAATAATACAAACGTAAAATAGAATCGAAACAGGCAAAGTAACGGAGCAGTAAGTTTGCACATTAAATTAAACTGAATACACAATGTGACTTCAATTCAAGTATTATGAACTTTCAAAGTTTGATAAATGAAAATGGCATGCCTTGTTTATGCTTTACTGTGTTTTCTGTCCAGTCGGCATTGCATCCTTGTTTGTTTTACCAGTGTCACATAAGATCATAAATTTTTAAATGGAGGTCTGTGATGAAATCTGATGGGGTCCTTGAAGCCAATTTTTCTGCATTTGTTGACTTTCTGGCACGTTATTTCTGTTGTATACCAATAAACTATTTTCTGTAATGACAGTACTGTTTTCTTTGGGTACCTGGCATTGGAGCAAATTCAGAGAGGCTGTGCTCCTGAAGTGGAGCCTCACTAGTTGCGAGCATGGGTTAGAGAGTCAGTGCTATAGCATTATAATCCTATCTCCGACTAACGCTCCTGTCTAGTGAGGCTCTGCTCTGGATGTGCAGCCTTGATGAATTTGCCCCATTGTCTTCTGGGAAGTTAATTCAGTTGGGGGGGTCCCGAGGAGCGTGTCATATTTTCACGGGGTCCGACACACAGGGGAAAGCTTGGATAGCATCGCATTGTACGCAAGGTACAGAAAATTTGCAAATGCTGCCCCGATGGCTCAGTGCGTAAGCTCACTTAGTGTGGAACCGGACTAGGGAAGGGGAAAGAAAAATCAGCTGGGCCCCTGCTTCTATTTGCTATCCAGGGAGCCTTCTACAATGTGTATGTCATGTGGACATCAGGTGAGGCAGGATCAGCCTGACAAGTGACGGCCCCATGGTGTTACAGCCTACCAACAATCACTATCTAGGCTCACACATGAGGAATGGTCATTTGGAGATTTACTGGAGGGTGGATGGAACCATACCAAGAAGGGAGAAAATTAGAAAAACAAAGAAAACCTACACATTGTGTATTTCTTTTGTCATTGCTTTCTTTTTATGTTGGTTCTATTGAAATTCCTTACAGGATATCGCAGGGCAGCAACATCGAGGAGTTCAGATAACAGCATAAACAGCAAGAGAAGCTTGTCAATATTAAGTCAACCCCAAGGTGTGCTATGTCCTTGAGCCAAACTGCAGCTGGAGCTGTTCCAGATAACATTTACAGGTGCAGTTTGTGCAGAGCAGCTTAAGTCCATTTTCTGTGTGGTTTTAGGGGGGGTTGTGAGAACAGCGACAGATAGCTAGTTTCAACAGTCATATCACATGACTTGAACAACAGTGGCAACTCACTTTTATTCCATAAGATCAGTGCACCCATTATATATTGCAGAAAAATCTCACCTAAAACCCCCAACTAAGGGAACGTGAGCTAAGAATCTGGGTTATTTTAAATATCAAGCAAAGCCCCAAGTCACACTGAAATCTCCCAACCGAAATCACATCTGATCTAATTTGCTATTTTGATTCCTAAAACAAAATCAGAATCACATTACCACTGTGCGATTCTGCGATGCTGAATTAAATTGCCTGATGCAAAACAATAATGAAGAATAGTTCACTGATTGTAACCACTTCCATATTCACATTGTTAATAGTCCTGGTATATCACTGTAGTAAGAAACTGATAGGTGTATCAAAATAGACACCACTGCGTCACAAAAATAAAGTTATACTTAGAGGATTTGTTACAAATAAAATGGTAAACTGAACTTACCAATACTTCGCTTTCTCCGTATAGGTGCTGAGCGCTTTGTGTACTCATGTTTTATTGCATTAATACTGTGAGACCTTAAATTAGATTCTGAATGATCATCATCCCCTGTGATACAAGGAAAACAGAACATGTTGGAACAACCATATCTTTTGATGTACAAGCACAATGTTAGTGATAAACACACATATTTTAATACTTGAAGTTGACTGTCATCACTCCTGCAATAGGAAATCACAGAATATGATTCATATCTCACAGGTAATCCCATCTCAATTCACGAACGAGGCACAACAATGAACAGTCCGGCATACTATTCAACTACAAGGAGCATCACAGCCAAGCCCAATCCTACCCTCACCTGGTGTTCAGACACACACGCTGCCAAGCCAGAGCCCAGGAATGCTGAAGACAATTACAGTGTTTCTATCCTTGCCTGGCTGAGATCAGCGAACTCCGCATTGACCAAAGATGGAACCTGAGACCTTCCTGGTCTGTTTGCTTCAGTACTACACCAGGTGATGCATTTACCCACTAAGCCATCATGGGAGCTACAATAAACTTTCAATGGTTAATGTACACAACCATGCAATATGGCCAAGTGCATAATCCTCCTTTGAGTATTCATAATCTGTGGATTTGTGCTAACTTATATATGTGAATTACTGCAGGCTAGAAGTTAAAGGCTACTATTTATTACAGTAGAGAAAATAACTAAGTAATTCATGGACACCATATTATATGGCGTCTTGACTCAGGAAATGAAAGTCAGGAGTCTACTGTCAACTGTATGTTGTCTTTTATTCACCAATAGCATTCAATGAGTTATTTTCTCTGCACTGAGATCATTATTTTCTCCGATTTTCTCCCCTGAAGACCCTAACTGTTCCACACCCAGCTGCCCAAGTAGCCATTCTTCATGTGAGTCTTGATAGTGAGCTGGGGAGGGAGAAGGAAGAGGGCATCATACGTGATTTCCCCACATCTAAACACACACTTCCAGAAGGGGTCACTGGATAATAATCAAGCGGCAAACTTGGCTGATTTCTCCCTTCATCAACACAGGGATGCTGCAGCCAGTCCAAGTATCCTTAACCGCTATCTTCGGGTGAGATCAGTTAACTCAGCACAAACCAGGGACCAAACCCAGCACCTCCTATGTCTTCACCTCCTATGAAGCTTTGTGAGAGCTTATTTCGTGACTTCTTCATTCAGTAAGTGCTACGTTGCACTAATAGTGCAACGTAGCATTGTAATAGTGGGAATAGATTAAATTGCCTATTTTAATGCAGTAAAAGGCATTTCTTGTGTGAGGTATTTCTCACTTGTGAAGAAAAAAGTGAAAAATACCTCACAAAAGAAATGCCTTTTACTGCATTAAAATAGGCAATTTAATCTATTCCCACTATTACAATACTGAACTTGGAATGAAATTCAAAATATTAATTGTCTAGAACCTTCATATATATATTCTGTTTAATTACTTTCTATTAAGATGCAATGCACTTTATTCAATGGCTAATATAGTGGTAAGAATATGGAACTTGCTACTACATGGAGTTGTTGAGGCAAATAGCATGGATGCATTTAAGGGGAAGCTAGATAAGGGAGAAAGGAATAGAAGGATAAGTTGATAACGAAGATGAAATAGGGAGGGAGGAGGCTCTTGTGGAGCATAAACACTGGCATGGACTGGTTTGGCCGAATGTTTCTGTGCTGTAAAATTCTATGTAATATACCAAAGTTCAGATTTTTCTCTTTAGCACTTGGGCGTAAAGTATCACAAGGGTGGAGTGCACAGAGGAAAATCAGACAGGCTGTTATGGGCGTGTAACCCTCTCCATTCAATTTTCCTCTATGCATGACACAGGCAATGGTTTATGGTCAAATGCTACAGAGAAAAATCTAACTTTTAAAAAAGTCAGAAACAGTTTTTGGGGCTTCCCTTAAGGCTTAGTCGGTATAAGTACCACGTAATTTGGCACTGAGCCATACAAACTAGAAGGTCTCAATTTTAATTCCTGGTAGGTGCTGAGTTACTGATCTCAGCTAAAACAACAGTAGGAATGCTGCAATTAGTTTCAATGACCCTGTGCTGGGGCAGGAGAATCTCATTCCTGATCGTTACCCATCTTTGGAACGGTTGCCTGGTAAGGGCAGGAACGGGCTTAGCTGTAATACAGATTCACTGTCTGGGTTCACACATGAAGAGTGGCCATTTGGATGAAGTACTGCAGGGTGTCTGGCACCTGTGGAACCAGAGCCCAGCAAGGAGAGAGTACCTTCAGAAGAAAAAAGTGGGAAAGGGGTAAATATTCGTGTTGTCCTTAAATTATGTTCTGTGACATAATACTTCAATAAATTACTCTAATTTATATGAACTGACACAGTATTTAATGCAATTCATCAGATCTCTGACACATTTCACTTTCAGAAATCAACAGTCTTTGTGCTATATGTCAAATTCATAATCAGCGAAATTAGGTAGTGGGTGTACACATTTACTGATCAAGTCTAACACAAAGAGCAATACTGTGTTGAAGATGATTTAAAATGACATTACAATGTACCACTGGAATGTAAACCATGAGTAATCTTCAACCAGTGATCATGACTGAGAATGAATGGTAACACAAGCTTAGCCAACGAGCCATTATAACCATCTTTTCAGCAGAATATCTCAAGTTTCACTGGTCAGCAAAATGTACAGCACCTCTGTCAATGCCCCACAACTTGTGAAAAGCTAGTTTGGGGATGGTGTGCTGCATTATCTATTTATGACCACTAATAGTCCACGGTTGAAGTCTCCTGTAAAAGTGTACTAACAATTGTGATAGATGTGAGAAGTCGATTGAAGGTGGTTGTTTTATAGGGACTTTTAAGTTTCCCCTTCATTTCTTGTAAACTTGACAAGTCCAGCGAAAGGGGGCTTTTAGGATGGAGGTCACGGCCCGTATCACCAACACACACAGATCTGTCTTCATATTAGAAATCACCCACACAACATACTTTCGACATGAAAACATGTGCAATTATTTTAAAATATCTGGCCACAGCAGTAGTACAGAACAGGCTCAAGATGACAAAGCAGAACTGAAGATGGAGTTGGGGAAACAGAATGACAAAGATGAAAGATAGAAAAGCTGACAGACTTAAGTAGCATAACTAAACAAGTGAACAAATCAGTGATTAACAAATTGACCACTGTAAGATTGAAGAGGAGGAAAATAAATTACAAAAGTAATGGAAAAGGTTAAGAAACAGATAGCACTAAATGGGATTAAGAAACTCTCATGAATGCACTGATTATTGCTGGGTTATGATTCACAGGTATTGGGCACCCGCCAGTACCTTGCCCAAGTGCCATTCTTCTCCTGTGAACTTTGACAGCAACTATTGGCAGGCTGTTCGACTGTAGTGAAAGTGAACGAGTCACAGCAGAGCCCAACCTGGCCTTGCCCAACACACACACACACACACACAGCGTACAAACACACAAGATGCTCACTCACGCACTCTCTAGGAGTTACTGGATAGAAATCAGGAACAGGAATCCTGACTGATTTTTCACCTCCCTGACCAGAGAACACACAAGCCCTGTTGTGGCATCTTGACCATTGCCACAGTTAAGATCAACTAACCCAGCTCAGACCAATCAAACCTGGGGCTTTTCTGATCTGTGTAGTTCGGTGCCACACTGGGAATTGCATTTACCCTCTAACCTATCAGGGGACCAGCACTAATACAGTTTTAACGAATAGAGACCTCGTATTATCAGCAATTTCTTGCTTATAAGGCAGCTACACATTTAGCAAATATAATTTATAAACTGAAAAATGTACTGTTGCAGAACTTACTAAATTATAAATTACAAATGGCCATAGCCACAGTGTTTTCTTTCCCTCAAAGGTGGGGGGTGGGTGGGGCGTGAAGGTACCCAGTTAAGGCACATGTTCTGTGCAATAATACCCTCATAATGGAACAATCGGTCCATCAAACTCCTCTGTTCTGGTCATTGCAAATGTTGGTAAATAACACAGTGATGGGGTCTTGCTTATCCATTTTTATTTTCCTTTTGCTATCTGAGCAGCTTCGGACTGAATATAAACTAAATATGGCCATATTTAATTTTCTGGGAATGTTATAGTATTGATCTATGACAGGCAAATTCACAGCAATTATTCTCCAATGTTTAGTAAACTCAAAAATGCTATTTGCAGTTCCCATTTTGTCATCAGGGAGAATCATAGCCAAGTCTGATCCTGTCCTCAGCCACATCTGTACTTCCAGCAGCAGTCGCTGGACCGAGATCAGAGATGTGAATCCTGTGTGATTTTCTCCTTGCCAACCTGGGGGGGGATAGGGGGGGGTGAAGTTCAGGTATAGTGCAATGACTCTACTGCTGCCATAGCTGAGATCAGTTAGCTGAGCACAGGCAAGGGATCAAACCTGGGGTATCACTCATCAGTTTAGTTCAGTTCTACACTCAGATAGTGTGTTTACCAACTGTACCATTGGGGGAACTTCAAGTAGAGCACACAGCTCTGACTATAGGTACTCCCCTGAAAGTTTCCTGTACATTTATTTTTCAGATTCTAGCAGTTACCAGCTAGTCTGTGTTAGCTGCTAGGGTGTGCCATCAATCTGTTTCTCTACTCCACTCCTGTTCATTGAGGTCAGGCAATTTAGTTTATCTTTTTGTTACAGGATTTCTGTGTGCATGAATTTTACTAACTTGCAATTACTCTTACCGTTTATGTTAACATTACATCTTGTGCATGTCATTGATGTCAACAGGGGGCGGACATATGAGGAGAGGCTGAATAGATTGGGACTCTACTCATTGGAGTTCAGAAGAATGAGAGGCGATCTTATTGAAACATATAAGATTGTGAAGGGGCTTGATCGGGTGGATGCGGTAAGGATGTTCCCAAGGATGGGTGAAACTAGAACTAGGGGCATAATCTTAGAATAAGGGGCTGCTCTTTCAAAACTGAGATGAGGAGAAACTTCTTCACTCAGAGGGTAGTAGGTCTGTGGAATTTGCTGCCCCAGGAAGCTGTGGAAGCTACATCATTAAATAAACTTAAAACAGAAATAGACAGTTTCCTAGAAGTAAAGGGAATTAGGGGTTACGGGGAGCGGGCAGGAAATTGGACATGAATTTAGATTTGAGATTAGGATCAGATCAGCCATGATCTTATTGAATGGTGGAGCAGGCTCGAGGGGCCGATTGGCCTACTCCTGCTCCTATTTCTTATGTTCTTATGTTCTAACAGCTACTGTGTACATATGAAAGCATATCAGGGCTCTGCTTATATCCACTCAGATGTGTTACTTGTCCAACAGAAATGTAACACCTTTTTTTTACATATTATCAGTTTCAAAAAAGCACGCTTGCTTCTGGTCACCTTGCAGGTCACTTCAAAAACCGGCAGCATAAGCCTGCAACTGACTGATCTAACAGTCATTTGTGCCCTGTCCACGTGTTCAGGTCTGTTTATGTTCAGTCCGAAGCTGCTCAGATAGCAAAAGGAAAATAAAAACGGATAAGCAAGACCCCATCGCTGTGTTATTTACCAACATTTGCAATGACCAGAACAGAGGAGTTTGATGGATGATTGTTCCATTAGGAGGGTATTATTGCACAGAACATGTGCCTTAACTGGGTATCTTCACGCCCTCTCCCCACGCCCCACTCCCCCCCCCCTCCCCCGCCTTTGAGGGAAAGAAAACACTGTGTTATGACATTGTAAAATATCTTCCTGTTTGGCATTTTTGGTGAAACTGTAATCATGTGCTTTTAAAAATATCCAATCTTTTAGAATGTGTTTACAATTTTGCTAACTATACTGAACAGAGTTAAATCTTTATGAATGTATTTACAATGTCACTTCAGAGAATGCTAGGAATTCTTAGCCGTATGTGCGGGTTTTCATTCTAATTTGCTATACTGACACTGTAGCAAGAGCTCATCAGTCTTTTGGATGAGACCTTAAACCGAGGCTCCACCTGCCCTCTCAGGTGGATGTAAAAGATCCCATGAGACTATTTTGAAGAGGAGCAGGGTGCCCTGGTCAACATTTATCACTCAAACACCACCTCTAAAACCGGCTAACTGGTCACTTATCTCATTGCTTATTATTGGACTTTGCTTTGCGCAAATTGGCTGCTGCCATTTCCATACAATGGTGACAAAAGTACTTAATTGGCTGTGAAACGCTTTGGGACATCCCACAGTTGTGAAAGGCGCTATATAAATGCAAGTTCTTTCTGTCTTGCACAAAGATTTTAAAAAGCTGCTCTTAAATACTTGGTTGAGGTTAATTCCATTTAATTGACCAAAAGTCTGTAAAATTAATTGCTTTGTGTTGGTAGAGCTTCTGCTGGCCTGGCCTATTTAAAACAGCACATAGATGGAGAGGATATGTTAATGCTCCATGATAAGGTGAGCAAATACTTTCAGCTCCACGAACAGTGGACTTGAATGGCCACTCTGCTGTTTCCCACTAAAATGTTATACTTGGTAAATAAAAGTTTATTGCTGTTCCTGAGACACAGTTTTATAATTTTACAGGTTTTTATTGCACAATTTGATGCCTTTCATTACAATCCCAATAAAACTTTAACTATAAACTGCTTTTGAAGTTGAGCTGTCTGCAAGTGTCTGACTGTTATGACTATCCCATAACATTTTCTGAATGCTCTCCATAAATAGCTGGTCGGGGTGGGGGTTGGGGGAGGGAGTCTACTGTCGACTTCTAAGACACGTTAATACAAATAAAGTATATTTTGCATTATTAAGGAAAACAGGTTTTTCTCTGGTTAAACGGCATCAATATGCTGATTTCCGTTACTGTGAGGGCGTCTGGAGTGCTTGCTGTCAGCTTGACGCTCGTAATTCGCATGACACACAACAACCGTCTATGCAAATATAGAATCTGGTCAGTGCATGCAATATAAACACCACAGATATCAGTCAAGTGCTGGCTCACTGTGGAATGGGGAACGCGCCGTGCCATCATGGATTGGATCCAAGAATGCAGCTCCAAGCCCTCAACAATTCTGGGGGGGGGGTGGAAACAGAGTACTCTGTCCCTTGAAAGCGATGCCCAGGTTTATATATGAGGGTAGAAATGTTACAGGGCGATTTCAGGGGTCGCTGGTCGCCTCGCTGTCTCTCTGCGTGAGCCTTGCTTTTATGACTGGATTCTGACCCCCCGCAGACTCGTTTTTATTACGCGAAAAACAATTCATAAACATGACAGCCATTGTGAAATGTGCGATTTACTGTTTCAAGGCAATAATGTGGTTCCATATGTGAGACAAAGAGGGTATAATATATATATATATGCACAAACATAATTTACCTACGGATTCAATCTCCAGGAGGCGCTGAAGATCGCGGATGCTGGTAATATCACTGTGTGCCAGTTTCTCAAGCAATTCTGGGGGAAATTCTGCTTCCTTGAAGTAAAAGAGGCAAATAAGCGAACAGAAACGTAAAGGAAAATCATCGACAAAACGAACTGCGCATCTTCCTTGGCGGCGAAAAGTTTTATAAAAAAACTTTCCAAGTTTTGGATAAACTTTACGTGTATATAAAGTGCCGTGTTTATTAGTACAGACCTGACCAGCAATTGACCGTACAGTCTGGAACACATGAAATGTAATGGGACAGGAATGGGGTATAAAGCAGTGCGCCCTTGAGGCTGCTGAGCACTGTTCCGTTTAGGTAATGTTACTCAGCCTGAGCTTCACATAGTCAACAGCTCTGAAGTTACCGACAGTGGAACAAAATGCTCTTGGAAATCACTATTACAGAGGCAGGTACTCGTTCTCACTGGTTCACAACGAGTCGCCAAATAAAATGTACAAGTGACAAATCAAGTGCAGCAAAAGTTACTGGGCTAATGGTGGAGCACCTGGCGTTTTTTTTTGCTTCCTTGTGACTTTTGAACAGCCTGTTACATTGATAAGGGACACACACACACACACACAACAGGAGACTCTCAGAGATTCTCAGCCACGCTGGTACTTTACACACACAGACTTTAAGCGATAACTGTAGTTTGCTGTGCTGTTTTTTTTTCTCTCTCCTCTCCCCCCTTCTAGATCTTACAGTGTGGTGTCTTTTTTTAAAAGTCACCACTCTGTTCACGATCCATTTGCCTTTTTTTTAAAAAAACTGTTACTGAATACCGTAGTGGCTTCAGAACACAAGCCGAGACCTGCCGCAAAAAATGCTGTCATGCACCAACTTAGTACATCGCACAAATATCCCTTCCCTGAGGGGAATAAAAAAAACATTTTCCGAATTTTGACTAAGAGGAATAAAAAGAAAATTTGCAATCAGATCCACTAAACACCCAACGCTAAGTTTCCACAGTAGCAGGGCTCAGAATGCACGGATTCAAAGTGCAGCGTAGATTTCATTTATGTTTTTTTTTAAAATGCAGAATAAACATCCGCTATCAGTTTTTTAAAAATGTACAGTAAGTGCTCTAAGCAACAGGTTAACGCTTATTGTGCATAAAATAATAAAAACAACCGCTTACCTCAGCATACACGCAAGTCAGGTAGCAAAAGCCGAGCGTGAAATAAACTGTAGCTCTCATTTCGTTTCAGTTTAGGTTTGTCCAAAAGGAAGAATCGATCATTTAGGAGCTTAAGCAGCGCCCCTGTCGCAATGAAATTCAGTACCATCCCTCGGGGAAAGTAACTAGTGTGTGAGGATATATTGTTTCACATTTGATTTGTACGTTTCCTTGCCGTGGTCTCTCTCGCTCGCTCTCTCTCTCTCTCTCTGGCATTAGGAGTCGACCAGCCGGTAGATCTGCATATTTGTTTAGATCAGACCAAAGAGAAAAACCCATGAGTCAACACTGCACCGTACTGATACGCCCATCACCTGTCTGGTCGAGGTTGGTGCTCAGAAAAAAAAAGGGGATGGGAAGAGAGAGAAAAAAATAATAAAAGTGAACTTATTTCTTTTTTTTAAAAAGCGTTCGCTCTCAACAAACAAATGATCCCGTTTAAAAATCCAGAATGCAAAGTCCTGAACTGACAAAACTTTATGTGTGTGTAGTTTTTTTAAAAATATATATATATTTTTAGATTTTCTTTTCTCTCAATTCCTCTCGGCTGAAGGTGTTAATTCCTGCCGTTTGTAGGATGGCGGAGGGGGCGGCTGGAGCCCACACGGTCTGCGAGGAGAGACTTTTTGTACAACATACATATTAAAAAAAAGTATTGAGACCGTCCCGATTCGCCTCTCCGACCGGCCAATGATCCCTCTCGGCTGACAAAAGAACAGTGGCTGGATTGTCGAGTCCCCTTTTGCCCCCAAGTACAACCTCGCAAGGAGCTGCAGAATGAAACGGCTTCACTATTTGGCTTCACATCACGTCGCCGGCTTGGTGGTGACTGGGGGAGAGAGAGGGAGAGAGAGAGAGAGGCGTCTCGCAGACAGTATCCGCCCAGGGAGAGTTGCTAATGTGCCGCGTGTTGTGTCCTTGGGCACAGGGTGATCTCTCGCACTCGCTGCATGGGCGTAGTGTTCCTTTGTTTTTTTTAAAAAAAAATAAGAGAACTGTGATCCCAGCTGCGGCCTGACTCTGCTCCCGTTAACCCCACAGCTTCCCCGTTTACCCACTAACCCGGAGATTCAGGTGGGGGTGGGGAGGCAGCTTCCCAGACCCTGGAGAGGGAGGGGTGGGTGGGAGGGAAGGATGGAAAAAGGGGAGAAGGGTGGAGAGGATGGATAGGGGGGAGGGTGGAGAGGAAGGATAGGGGGGAGGGTGGAGAGGAAGGATAGGGGGGAGGGTGGAGAGGAAGGATAGGGGGGAGGGGGGATGGATAGGGGTGAGAGGGGAGGGGGTGGGGAGGGAGAGAGAAGGGTGGGTGGTTGGAGAGGAGGGGAGAGGGAGGGGAGAGGGAGGGGTGAGTGGGCAAAGGGAGGGGTGAGTTCGGTGAGAAGGAAGAGGGGTGGTGGGTGGAGAGGAGGGGTATGAAGGGTGGGGGGAGGTGGGTGAGGAGGGGTGATCGGTGGAGAGGAGGGGACAGGGGTGGGGGGGGGGAGA